>NC_140962.1:129385169-129437669 GCF_056783735.1 Eptatretus burgeri
AGGTACAAGTTAAATGGAAAGATTTGACCAAACGTTTTCCATTTTCCAGTTTCAAAGCTTTGTGGCATCATTTTCTTTAAACTATCCCATATACATTTCCCTACAAGTTATTTTTCTATGTACATTTTATTCCTGTTCATGTGAGTTTTGAAAAATACCAAAAACATTCGAACTATCTTCAAATCTAATCAGCATCATCAAAATTAATGACAGAAAGCTCTTCTGTGGGAAAGGTCAAAAAACAAATGGTTAATTGACCATCATTGACAGAACAGTGAATGCAGGAAATAAGTATTTTATGAACCCAATCATATTTACTATTACTTCAAAGAGATCGTAAAATTTGGAGTTAATGCAACTATACGAGTGGTTCCAATTTTACCTGGACTTTTGTTTGCACTTAAAATTAAACTTCGACATAAGTTACAAAAATGATATTTTTGAAGGCAACTCCAGGCTGGCAATGTTTCTCTGAGGTATGCACACTCGTTTCTGAGCTTTGTATCATGGGTTTGAATTTTGGCAAAGTTATAAACTGTTTTAAATTTAAGCACATGCAATGAAGGAAGAAACACTCAATAAGGTGTTTTGGTAATTAACTCGATGAAGACAAAATTATCTCAAAAAAAAAGTTAATCTACAAACATGATTGTATTATATAGAGAAAAGTCGAGGGAAAACTGAACCACCCTCACAAAAATATAGCCTCAAATAAACATGTTGGAAGGATCTCACCAGAGCATGACTGGATAGGCCTGAGGAAACAGCAGTCTGTGACTCAAGCAGCAATTTTGCTACTTGACAAAATTGACTTGAGACTCAGACTTGGTGTCTGTGGACTTGCAACTTGCTTGCAAATTACGTGCAACTTGGAGTTTAAGACTTGTTGACAATGTTCAGAAAATAATCGTTCAATAAGCATCGAATTAAAATAGGGTTTAAAATAAATGGTAAATAATTTTCGGTTGGCGGTATGTATGGTTCGGTGAATGACAACATCAACGGTGTTATGCCCATGTGCAGTGCGCCATAGATTACAACCGCCAGATTGCATACCCTTCTCCATCAAGGTTAAAGGGAGTGTCCACTCTCCAGACAACAGAGAGAACACCATGTCCAAGTGGCAAGCACCAGTCTCACCAGCATCAGTGTTGGATCATGGGAAGCACAACCTTATTTAAAACAAACGTTTGTGCCGATTTGGGGAAACTTGGCTCCTGATCAGTAATCTTGTGCACGTCGAGCCGATTAAATGATTGTGTGACAATTTAAATCTCATTCGACTTGAATTATTCAAACTTGGTCAATAATTGCACATTATATGTATGGATCTTTTTCAAAGGAAAACATAAAAAGTAAGGTATATTTAAAGACAACAATTGAAGTTAATAAGTTATGTTTCATTTTAACGTACATCATAAATAAACAAGTAAATTATTCAAATCTCCTTATCTGTTCCTTCCTTAAAAAGCATGCATGCTCTGATGGCCGATCAAAAGATTGGCATATGGGCTGCACTTGTGCGATTTTAATTTATTCATGATGGTAGCAAATCTTCCCAAGGTGATTGCATTTGGATTGAACAGAAATTATTTTTTGCTGGGAACAAAGCAAAAAAGATTTCACTGTATGAAGTTGCCAAATAAAAACTTGAGTTAAACAGATTTTCAGAACATCCATTTCAATAAATGAAGCCCTGTATATCAATTCCTTGATAGTTTTGTCCTCCAAGCATGGTTTATAAGTAAATGTAGGACTTGACACAAGTTGAAGTAATACAATGGTGACTTGAGACTTGCCCTCAAAGACTGAGACTTGACTCAAGTGACTTGTTGACCTCTCTGGGGAAACAGCGGTCCAGAAAGATCTCCAAAGTGAAACTGATTAAATTTCAAAAACCCCAACTAAATCTGACAATGAATTTATTTTTTTTTGAATCCCTATTTGACGACATGCAGAACCAAATATAACCTCAATGAATTTTCGTTTATTTCGATATTTATATTTATTGCATACGAGGATGAAATAAAAAGTGTTAATTATAATGGTAAAATGTAGAAATTCAGTTTATGAAAGCAGTATGTCACATCACCATTTTAAAGATTCCTCGTTTTTTAAAAAAAGGATACATAAAAGTCGGGATGCCACAGGAGGTGAGGTGTTTGCGAATCAACCGTTCAGTCCCGTACCAATTGAAGGCTGGAGTAGCATGGCCAATACGTGGCAGATGAACACTTGCTGATGGTCAAAAGAAGAAAACACCAAATAAATAAATTCACAAAAAATGTAGTGATCACAAAATTAAGAGTTCAATAGTACCGTTATAAAAATAAAAAGACTGAAGCTCCACTTCCTTAACGAATGGATCATGCCAACTTATCTTAAATACTGTATAGGCCTATAGGGTATCCCAGATGAAACACCATGATAATATATATATATATATATATATATATATATATATATATATATATATATATATATATATATATATATATATATATATATATATATATATATGTAAGCCCTGTGTATATATTTTCGGTCATGGAGGTTCACGAAGTGACATCGCGTTCGTTACTGCAAGGGAGCATACGCAGAATCCATGTTAGAGCCATTCACCATTTTGTTTCCACTCAGAAAAGGTGAAAAATTCAAGTTGTGCCTTCAAAACTTTTATTACGACACATCTGCTATGGAGCCAAAGATGCAGAGTACACATTCCAGTTTAAATTGATTACTCATGTTACAGTGACTAAAAGCCATCCATGCGGTTTACAGCAATTTTTACAAAAAAAAAATTAGTGTTTTAAGAAGTTTTGTTCTCTAAAAATTTTTTTTTTAATTATGAAATTTACTTATTTTCGCCTTTCAACTTTGAAGAACAATATATCTCAAGTAAGACAAGATAGATGAAACTTTTACACTTAAAAAGGAAGATAACACTGTTTTGAGTTGTTCTGTCACAAAAAAATTTTTAAATTTATTTTACTGTTAGAAGTACTGTATACTTTTAAAGATGTGCAATGCATTTTTAGGGTGTTGTCACATTTTTTGACTGTTTCATGCATATTCAAGTGGCTAAATTGCTCTAATTTATGACTTGTACAGTTAGTGTCAGTCATGTTTTTTGTGTTCCAATTTAGAAATGCCTCCAAAGAAAGAGAAGTTCCATGCAGCTCGGATATTAAAAATCGAACTGCTCATCTTCATCAAGCAGGCAAGACATATTCTGAAATCCACAAGCTCCTGAAGAAGGAGAAAAATCACTATTTATCTGCCTACCATAAAGAGAATAGGTCTACAGTTCCAGAAAACTGGTTTTACTGAAACGAAGAAGGGATCTGGCAGGCCTAGAGTCACTACAAGTAAAGATGGCAGGCAACTGAAATTCTTAGTTCTCCAGGAAAGAAGGAAAAGCTTGCGGAAACTGTCAGAGTAGTGCAGAACTACTGAAAACAAAACTGTTTCCAGAAGGACCATCACAAGAAGGTTGACTGATGCTTTCATATGCTGTTATTGGTGAGCTGGTAAAGTGTGAACAGTCGATTACTGCCAAAAAATACCAGAAAATATTCAAGAAAGGATTACTTCCCAGACTACGAAAGTTATTTCCTCAAGAGAAAAGCAAATAAGTCATTTTTCAACAAGATAATTCCCCTGCCCATAATGCAAAAGCCACCAAAAAGTGGTTGGAGAAAAAGTTCCTGAAACATGTTCTGGCCTGGTCAGAGTTCTGATTTGAACCCCATAAAGAATCTTTGGGCCTTTATTCAACACAGACTTATTGGAAGGAAAATTGCAAATTCTGACCAACTTTGGGAAGCTGTAAAACATGAATAGGACAATATTGCATTTCTCGGTACAAGAAGCTTTCTGAAAATTTGACCAAAAGATTGGATTATTTAAAGAGAGTGAAGGGACAAACTATTTCATACTGATTTGTGCAGTTATTTCTGCATGTTCTGGTGAGGTTTTTTTTGGTAAAATAAAATGGTAAAATAGTTATGACAAAAAATGTTTAAAAATTGCCTTGGCTCGGTTTTTTTTTTTTTTTTTGCCCTGGAGTGTATTCAGGTGAGAAATTTTTCTCAGTCATTTGAAATTCCGTTATGACTGATAAATATATTTCTAAAGTAATCATACTTTTCTTTATGAAACAAAAGTAAATCCACAAGCCTGTGAGTTATAATCTACGGCACGTCATGTCATTGCTCGGCCTGTCTCGGACCGTCATGGCACACATCATGGCATGTCAAGGCTCGGAACCGTCGGTCATTCACGGCACAGTCCAGCACACGGCAAGATATGGCTGGGCTCGACATGGCATGGCTCGGATGTCTATCATGGTTTGGCTCGACTCAAAAGGGTTTGGCACGACGTGGCATCGCTCAGCTCGGCTCAAAACGGTCCAAAATGACACAGCTCAAATCACTTTTCGGCAATAAACATCATTTATCTAAAGGAACATTTTTTTCTATCAACATCCAATCTGAATATATAACCAGAGAGTTGGTGTCAAAGCCACCGAATGCTCGCCTGTTTATACATTTATCGTTTTTAAAAGAATAGTCTTATAATATTTTTTTATAAAGCATTGCAGTGAAGTCTGATCCAAATAATTTCAAAGCAATATATGCATTTGTATTTTGTAATTAGTAAAAAGTAGTGTGGTAGATAAAAACATTAATGTTGATGTGCTACAAAAAAGTTAAGTTCAAAACAGGTCAAAAATTTTAAGATTTTGAAATTATTTTTTTAATTTCAACTTCACTACATCAATAATATACCCCAAAGGAACCTCCATGCCAAATATCAGCATCCGAGTACACATATTAAATGAATGGCAAGCTTCTAAATAACTTGCACCAAAAACTTTAACATTTTCACGCTCACGCTGACGCTCACGCTCACGCTCACGTCGGGGGTATCGCTATAGCTCTCTGCTGTTCGAACAGGCGAGCTAAAAACGAAAAGCACGGTCACTCCGTCAGTCCCTCCATCCGAAGCCATGTCACTAAACGTATTAATTACGTACTGTTTGATCATCACACAAGTACGTCCATTAATTATGTACTAGTGGAATCCTGTAGCTCCACTAGCGCTCGGACCTCAGGGTCAGGAAGAGCAGCTAAAAATTTCTCGAGTGCCAGTCTGTCCCATGCCTCCACTGTAAGGTCCCGATACGCGATCCTGACTGATTGGTAAATGTCCTGTGCCAGCTCCTGCACTGTCTCACCCGGCTTTAATCTGCGGTGCTGGAGCTGGGCCCGCACCAGATCACAGTTTACCGCGAACCCAAACCGACGGCTCAACGCCTCGCATATGTGGGAGCTGGTCAACATCCCCTCCGCGATCACGCTTAACACATCTGCGGCTGGTCCCCGCAACGTTGCCACCAAATTCCTTGTACGTTCCTGCTCATTCCACCCGTTTAGTCGGGAAATGCACTCAAATTGCGTCAGAAAAGCTTCAACGCTCCCTGACCCGTCAAAATTTACCAGGGGGATCACTTTTACGGTGGCCCGCTTCTCAGTTTCTCCCTTGTCCGAATCCAGCCCAGGGATCAAACACCCTTGTGGCTGCGTATCCAATTTCGGAGCCCACTGTGGCCAAAGATATTTTGTGGTGAGGGTCTCATGGGTCAATTTTGCCTCCTGTTCCAAACGTTGAATGGACCGATTCACCTCTTCCCGCAGGATCTTCTGGGCCCGCACAACCTCCTCCAAGGCTCCGTCGCGAGTTTGTAGCTGCTCCTCAACCAACCCGGACACTCTACTTACAAAAGACGGCTCTACCAGGCCTTCATCCAAGACTTCATCTTGGCTCATAATTTTATCTTGTTCGTCCAAACGAGCCTCCAATCCTTTTACCTCCTCCGCCAAATTCATCCCTTGCTTCCTCAGCTCTCGCCACTCTTCTACTTGCAGCTGCATACGAGCATCCACACAGGCACGATGACGTTCCAGGCTTTCATCCACTTTATCAACCCGAATGTTCGTTGCATCAATTTTATCTACCAATTTTTTTCGAATATTTTCACCCTCCAATGTAATTTCTACCTTTGTTTCCTCCAATCTATCCTCGAATATACTTTGTATTTCTCCCAATTTAACATCCACACACTCCTGCATCTCAGTTTTCATTTTCTCCATCTTTTCCCCCAATTCATCCCTCATTAAATCAATCCGTGCACCCAACTGTTCCCCCATTACCCCCAATCGATCCGCCATCTCTGCCCCCTGTGCCGTCATTTTTACCCTCTGTGTCACGAATTGATTTTCCATTTGTGCCGTCATTTCTGCCCTCTGTCACGAATTGATTTGCCATTTGTACAGTCATGTCCCCTATTAAACGTTCCAACAGTGTCTGGATCGTCATCGCACCGGATTCCGGCGCTGCCGGCCCCGTTACGGGCAATGAAGCACGGTCCACGATCGGAATGGGGGAGGTTCCAACCCTACTCCCGTCTCTCCCTTCTTCCCCCGACTCGCTGCCAGACACGTGGCCTTCCTCCTCAAACATCTGCACATCCGCCATGGTGCAGAAGTTCCGTTTGCCGCCAATTAATTTAAATTTGAAAAATCCCGCCAAAATTTTCCCGCGCTTGCGCGCTTTTCTGCAGTAATTTTATATTCCAATTCGTGGCGAGATTTTAATCTTGGTATATTCTCCCGATACCAAGTATAATTTAGAGGGGTTCGAACATCCAACACCCTGACACCAATGTGACGTCCACGGGACTTGAACAGTCCCGCCAACGTAGAATGAGCCGAAACGATGGAGGCGGTTTATTTATTTATAACCCAAACATGGCGGTTCTAATCGCTCTATCGCAAACGGGACGAGGAAGGTGGCACGAGTCACTTTTCACCGAGTTGATGATGTTTATTCGTTTTTACTATTAACCAGAAATAACAAGACTCGGCAAGAAGAGGGATCCGGGGCGATTCGACGGGATGGTGTGGGATCGGGCGTGGGGAAAACACAGACAATTCCAATGAATATACAGATCTCAAACTTCTAAGGCGCCAAGTTCACACACACACACACACACACACACACACACACACACACACACACACACACACACACACACACACACACACACACACACACACACACACACACACACACACACACACACACTAGCTATTTCTGGTGGTCAGGTGGTCAGGCTGGACCGTGGTGTGGACGCAACTGTCCCTGGATTGGCGTCGGACCAGCTGGCCTTGCTCTCGTTGGGGGGGGGGGGGGCAGGAGAAACCGTGGTGCTGTCGACCTCCTGGTCTTGGCCCAAGTCCGCTCACAGCCGCCAGGGAACCAGTTCTGGCGCCAAGTTGCGAGCAGGAGAGGGAGGCAGGTCCGCCCGCCGTTCGACCCCGTACTCAGAGTCAGCAGAACCCCAGAGCCAACCAAGGTGAGGCACGAGGCTCAGCAAGGCTCCAAGACACGATGAAGAACACGATCGAATCAGCACAACAACAAGGACGCTCTCCGCGCAACAGCCTCCAGACCAAAAAAACACGATCGTTTTTGTGCCGATCTTCTTCCTCTTCCTTTTCGACCCTGAACAGAACCTTTTTATCCTCCTGCCCTCGTCACTTCCAATCGAGCCGTTTATTGGCCCACCGCCGTCGCCTTCTGCCAATCTTGATCACGGGGCGGAGCCATCCGCTGCACTGTCCTGTGACGTCACGGCCAGTCTCCAGAGAATACCAAAAGGGGTTTACGCAGACACACTTACCCTATCCCGTGTCCCTATCTAATTACGTGACAATTATCATTTCCCTCCTTGAAGAAATGAACATTTACGAGACAACTTATCACCACTGAATTGCTACTTATTACATCGAGATCCTGGTAAACTCGAACAGCATGGCATACCTAATTAAACATCCTAATTACCCTTTGAATGCATACCCCCCCTCAAACGTAACAATATATATATATATAAAGGATATAAAGGATATATAAAGATTCTGCCATTTGTGCCGTCATGTCTCGAGGATAAAAAGGCTCTGTTCGGGAAAAAAGGGAAGAGGAAGAAGATTGGGACAGAAAAACCGTTTTGGTGGAGGTTGTTGTGCTGGGAGCGTGCTGTGTTGTTGCGCTGATTCGATCCTGGTTTTCATCGTGTCTCGAGGCCCTGCTGTGCCTTGTGCCTCAGCTCGGTTGGCTCTGGGGTTCTGCTGGCTCTGAGTACGGGGTCGAACGGCGGGCGGACCTGCCTCCCTCTCCTGCTCGCAACTTGGCGCCAGAACTGGTTCCCTGGCGGCTGTGAGCGGACTTGGGCCGACACCAGGAGGTCGACAGTACCTGACGAGCGCAACGCCAGCTCGTCCGGCGCCAATCCAGGGACTGTTGCGTCCGCACCACGGGCCAGCCTGACCACCAGGACCAGCTACGTTTTGTGTGTGTGTGTGTGTGTGTGTGTGTGTGTGTGTGTGTGTGTGTGTGTGTGTGTGTGTGTGTGTGTGTGTGTGTGTGTGTGTGTGTGTGTGTACCTGGCGCCTTAGAGGGTTTGAGATTTGTATATTCATTGGAAATGTCTGTGTTTTCCCCACGCCCGAACACACACCACCATCCCGTCGAATCGCCCCGAATCCCTCCTCTTGCCGAGTCTTATTATTTCTGGTTCGAGAAATAAACATCATTAACTCAGTGAAGAGCGACTCGTGCCACCTTCCTCGTCCCGTTTGCGGTAGAGCGATTAGAACCGCCATCTTTGGGTTGTAAAGGATAAACCGCCTCCATCGTTTCGGCTCATTCTACGTTGGCGGGACTGTTCAAGTCCCGTGGACGTCACATTGGTGTCAGGGTGTTGGATGTTCGAACCCCTCTAAATTATATTTGGTATCGGGAGAATATACCAAGATTAAAATCTCGTCACAAATTGGAATATAAAATTACTACAGGAAAGCGCGCGAGCGCGGGAAAATTTTGGCAGGAGTTTTCAAATTAAATTTAATTGGCGGCAAACGGGACTTCTGCACCATGGCGGATGTGCAGATGTTTGAGGAGGAAGGCCACGTGTCTGGCAGCTCGTCGGGGGAAGAAGGGAGAGATGGGGGTAGGATTGAAACCTCCCCCATTCCGAGTGTGGACCGTGCTTCATTGCCCGTAATGGAGCCGGCAGCGCCGGAAACCGGTGCGATGACGATCCAGACACTGTTGGAACGTTTAATAGCGGACATGACGGTACAAATGGCAAATCAATTCGTGACACAGAGGGCAGAAATGACGGCACAAATGGAAAATCAATTCGTGACACAGAGGGCAGACATGACGGCACAAATGGCAGAAATGACAGATCAATTGGGGGTAATGGGGGAACAGTTGGGTGCACTGATTGATTTAATGAGGGATGAATTGGGGGAAAAGATGGAGAAAATGAAAACTGAGATGCAGGAGTGTGTGGATGTTAAATTGGGGGAAATACAAAGTAAATTCGAGGATAGATTGGAGGAAACAAAGGTAGAAATTACATTGGAGGGGGAAAATATACGAAAAAATTGGGAGATAAAATTGATGCAACGAACATTCGGGTTGATAAAGTGGATGAAAGCCTGGAACGTCATCGTGCCTGTGTGGATGCTCGTATGCAGCTGCAAGTAGAATAGTGGGGAGAGCTGAGGAAGCAAGGGATGAATTTGGCGGAGGAGGTAAAAGGATTGGAGGCTCGTTTGGACGAACAAGATAAAATTATGAGCCAAGATGAAGTGTTGGATAAAGGCCTGGTGGAGCTGTCTTTTGTAAGTAGAGTGTCCGGGTTGGTTGAGGAGCAGCTACAAACTCGCGACGGAGCCTTGGAGGAGGTTGTGCAGGCCCAGAAGATCCTGCGGGAAGAGGTGAATCGGTCCATTCAACGTTTGGAACAGGAGGCAAAATTGACCCATGAGACCCTCACCGCAAAACAGCTTTGGCCACAGTGGGCTCCGAAATTGGATACGCAGCCACAAGGGTGTTTGATCCCTGGGCTGGATTCGGACAAGGGAGAAACTGGGAAGCGGGCCACCGTAAAAGTGATCCCCCTGGTAAATTTTGACGGATCAGGGAGCCTTGAAGCTTTTCTGACGCAATTTGAGTGTATTTCCCGACTAAACGGGTGGAATGAGCGAGAACGTACAGGGAATTTGGTGGCAACGTTGCGGGGACCAGCCGCAGATGTGTTAAACGTGATCGCGGAGGGGATGTTGACCAGCTCCCACATTTGCGAGGCGTTGAGCCGTCGGTTTGGGTTCGCGGCAAACTGTGATCTGGTGCGGGCCCAGCTCCAGCACCGCAGATTAAAGCCGGGTGAGACAGTGCAGGAGCTGGCGCAGGACTTTTACCAATCAGTCAGGATCTCGTATCGGGACCTTACAGTGGAGGCATGGGACAGACTGGCACTAGAGAAATTTTTAGCTGCTCTTCCTGACCCTGAGGTCCGAGCGCTAGTGGAGTTACAGGATCCACCCACCGTTCACCGAGCGGCCGAGTGCGCGGCCAGGCTGGCCTCGTGGAGTCGGCCGGGTCGGGTTCCCGAGAGGCCATTGGTGACCATCCGACAGGCGGAGATTCGGGATCAGGGAGGGGGGCTGGGAGAAATTGGCATTACCCAAATGTTTCAGGAAATTTGCCAGAAACTGTCAAGTTTGATAAGGGGTAATTCGGTAGTTGGTGCGCCAAAGCGGCGGGGTCCAGCCCAGCCAAAAGAGCAATTCAATTATGGCCGAGGGGGTCCGGAACCGGAAGAGACATTACACCGATACCCACGGGGGCCTTTTATGGGGAGTTGTTTCCGGTGCGGGCGAAGAGGACACATGCAACGATATTGCCGGTACCCGGCGATGGAGGGACCCTCCAATAGACTTTTAGACTCGGAGAGGATGAATCCTCCTGCTGAACCGCCAGGTCTATCCAAGATGCCCTTTTATAGGTCGGGTCCGGAAATCACTGTCGGGGGTCGGGGAGACTCGATCGGGCTGAGCATGTAGGGCCATGCTCGGCTGCTGAGATTGTGACAAAGTGCCCTCCTTTGGTGAAAATAGTGAATTGTGGGGAAATTGGCATGGGTTTGTAAGTTCTGCTGGGTTTTAGAGTGACAATAGGGACAGTGGGTAATTGATAACAAAGCGGGAACGAGTGGCTGTCCAATGGCTGGTGCGTGGATCGGGTGAGGAAAAGTGCTGTGTGAGTTGTTTCAAGTTAAGAAGTGAAATGTATGGTGCACACATTGATTTTTATTGGACATGGTGTGGTAACAGGGAAGGTCATGGTCGGTGAAGTGTTAGAAATGCAGGTGTCACATGTAAGGCCGATGGGGTGGGGGGAGTCATGTGGGTTTTGTGGGTGGGGATGATGTGCTTGTCCACAGGGATTGCTGAAGCTCACGGTGAGCGGAATTGCGACCCTCTTCAAGGAGATTCACCCCTGGTGGCTAACGGTGACAGTGTCTGGAGACAACTGGGAAAGGGTCTGGTTGGGCGACCAATGCGGGTAGGACCTTGGCGACCCAGGAAGGCCAGAGGAGCCAGTGAGACCCCTTCCAGTGTGTTGTACGGGGTTAGGGCTGATGGCTACCAGGGGGGTGGGAATCAAAGGGAGCGGGGGCGGAGAAACGTCCGGGTTGGACTAAAGCTTACCTGTGGGCATGGTTGCACCTGAGATTCCCCCATCATCTTGTGGTAACCCACCCCACGGCCATGACGGGATTCAGCCTGCATCATTAAAATGGGGACCATGACCTAGAAATGTGATGATGACCATGGTGTGAGTGTTGTGAAGATATGTGAGTCCCACTCGATCCCGCACAACTTGACATGTGCAGCAAGGGCATGATGTCCGCATAATTTTGGGGCAAGCAAATTTGAAAATTTGCTCCCCAGGTAACGCTGGGTCTATTAGCATCCACTGGGGGACATGGTCAAGTGTAAATATTCCGTGAATAGTGTCGTTAAGGCTTAGAGTAGGAATATAAAGTATAAGTGTTGTGTTTTTGTGGAACCTTTTGTTTCCCCTCCCCAGATCACTGGAGGAGTGTTGGGCAAGAGTGATGATCCAGACGATGGAGTGCAACTTCGCTCAGTGCTCTCATGTGATAAAAAAAAAACAATGAATGATTGTTTTGGCGAGGATAAGGCCATGAGGGGGTAGTACATTAAGCAGGATAGGTAAGTTAGCTGCGGCTCACTGCCCATTGCCCCTCCTACTTTATTTCGTTAGGTTAATTAGGTGTGAGTCAGTAAGTGTTGAGGCTGGAACGGTAGCGCCTGTGATATACCTTGCAGGAGCTGTGGTACCGGGGCAGTGTTACGTTTGAGGGGGGGTATGCATTCAAAGGGTAATTAGGATGTTTAATTAGGTATGCCATGCTGTTCGAGTGTACCAGGATCTCGATGTAATAAGTAGCAATTCAGTGGTGATAAGTTGTCTAGTAAATGTCCATTTCTTCAAGGGGGAAATGATAATTGTCACGTAATTAGATAGGGATACGGGATAGGGTAAGTGTGTCTGCGTAAACCACTTTTAGTATTCCCTGGAGGCTTGCCGTGACTTCACAGGACAGTGCTGCGGATGGCTCCGCCCCGTGATCACGATTGGCGGAAGGCGACGGCGGAGAGCCAATAAAAAAGGCTCGATTGGAAGTGACGAGGACTCGAGGATAAAAAGGCTCTGTTCGGGAAAAAGGGAAGAGGAAGAAGATCGGGACAGAAAAACTGTTTTGGTGGAGGTTGTTGTGCTGGGAGCGTGCTGTGTTGTTGCGCTGATTCGATCCTGGTTTTCATCGTGTCTCGAGGCCCTGCTGTGCTTCGTGCCTCAGCTCGGTTGGCTCTGGGGTTCTGCTGGCTCCGAGTACGGGGTCGAACGGCGGGGTGACCTGCCTCCCTCTCCTGCTCGCAACTTGGCGCCAGAACTGGTTCCCTGGCGGCTGTGAGCGGACTTGGGCCGACACCAGGAGGTCGACAGTACCACAGTGTCTCCTGCCCCTGACGAGCGCAACGCCAGCTCGTCCGGCGCCAATCCAGGGACTGTTGCGTCCGCACCACGGGCCAGCCTGACCACCAGGACCAGCTACGTTGTGTGTGTGTGTGTGTGTGTGTGTGTGTGTGTGTGTGTGTGTGTGTGTGTGTGTGTGTGTGTGTGTGTGTGTGTGTGTGTGTGTGTGTGTGTGTGTGTGTGTGTGTACCTGGCGCCTTAGAGGGTTTGAGATTTGTATATTCATTGGAATTGTCTGTGTTTTCCCCACGCCCGAACCCACACCACCATCCCGTCGAATCGCCCCGGACCCCTCCTCTTGCCGAGTCTTATTATTTCTGGTTAGAGAAATAAACATCATTAACTCAGTGAAGAGCGACTCATGCCACCTTCCTCGTCCCATTTGCGGTAGAGCGATTATAACTGCCATCTTTGGGTTGAAAAGGATAAACCGCCTCCATCGTTTCAGCTCATTCTACGTTGGCGGGACTGTTCAAGTCCCGTGGACGTCACAATATATATATATATATATATATATATATATATATATATATATATATATATATATATATATATATATATATATATATATATATATATATATATATATATATATATATATATCCTGGTGTTGGCGCAGTGGTTCGGGCAGTGGTTCGGGCAGTGGTTTGGGATCCAAAAGGTCCTGAGTTCAAGCCGCGTTGGGCCACTGAATTAATACACCAGGGGGTTGACTCAGCCTGTCATCCTTCCGAGGTCGGCGAAGTGAGTACCAGTGTACTGGGCCGGTGTATACCCCGGTTAAAATAGGTGTACCATATCCCTATGTCGTAAGAGGCGACCAGGGTTGTGTCAGGAAGGGCATCCGGCGTAAAACCTGTGCCAAATCATTATGCTGATCATACGGATGATCCGCTGTGGCGACCCCTAACGGGAGCAGCCGAAAGAAGAAGAAGAAGATATATATATATATATATATATATATATATATATATATATATATATATATATATATATATATATATTGTTACGGATTCGCGCCCGCCGGCGTGCTGACGGCCACATAACTCGAATCGCGGCACGTCGCCCACCGGACGGACAATCCAGTCGTGACCCTCTCGGACTAACGCCGGGAACCAGTCACGGGTGGACCTTTCGGTCTCACCGCGATCGAGCCAATCAGCCCCCGCGTGGGATAGGGTTGCTCGCCAAATTCGACCTACCTAAGTACCCACACGGAGGGTAGACCGGGCGATCGCACCTCGCCGCAGGTCGACTTCGGACACGGGCCACTTAAGCGACCCGTTCCGTACTATCGGGATAACCGAGCGGTGTTATCGTCGGCCTCGACGGTTCGATTAATTATCGGGCGTATTCAGCCCACGACCAACCCTTTACGTGAAGTAAGATGGGGATTCAATAGAGGAAAAGACGAAGCGAAGCGGGAAAGCAGTTCAACATAAAGCACATTTATTCACGATGAACGGAAAGCACACATATACAATTCCACCAAAAGCACATAGAAAAGGAAAAGAAACACAATGCAATTTCACACAAAAAGCAAATGTAAAAGCGAAGACACAATGCAAAGCTAATACCGACTACCGAGCACACGGCAACACTTATACAATTCTACTTCACAGACGGCGCCGACAACACATACCCAAAACCAAGAAAAAGAACACCCTCAAGGATGAGGCGGGCCTGAGGCCGAGACCGGGTCGGGCTTACCCGTCTGGTGATGAGACGCGGAGCGGCGATGGTGCCTCAACTCCGCGGGCCTCACGGACAGTGTCTGGTAGGGGGTGGGAAAAGGGGCCCCCTTGGTCGCACTATCTCAGCGCGGGGGGAAACAGGAGGGGGTTGCTGATGCTCGGGGAAAGGAGGATTTTTACTCTGTCTCGAGTCCCGCGACGAGCGTCTCCACCTCGACCAGGTCGCGCCGTCGGCCTCCCTGGTGTGCAGCTCCCGGCACGACGCGAGCACCCCCTCGTCTGCCTTCGCCGCCTCTCCACAGCTCCGTCCTCTTCGCTCCGACTCCAAACGCACACGACGACGACGACGACCAACAACCAACCAACCCTTTTCTGATGAACGCAGCCGCTTATATAAGCCCCGTGGCTTCGCCTTTGACCCCCTGCCTTCGACCTTTCACCTCGCTCCCCATTGGCCTGAGAAAAAGTGGGCGTGAATGCATTTTGATCCATGAATTTGCATATAGCGACCGCCCTCCAACGCCCTGGAGGCGGGGCCAAATCGCCCCTCGCTCACCGATTGGACGGAACAAAAGTGGGCGTGTGTCGTTTTTGATCCGTTTTTGGAGCGGAAAATCTGTGGTTTTGTACACGCTGTTCGGCGCGCACCCTGCACGAGTCCAACACCGGTACCCACAAGCTGCGCAAGAACGGTGGCGATGCGACGGTTGCGAGGTGTGACGTGAAGCGGCGCCGCGGTGGGTGGTTGATGTTGTGGTTGGTGGTGGTAACAATGGCGGTTGGTCCAAAATAAAGATAGTAAAAGAAAAACGGCTATCCTGAAGAGTCGCAGCACGCATAAATGACATGTATTCCCACTAGACAACGGGTTTGGGCCTAACTACACATATACTTACCGAGATATCTCACCTAAGGGACCTGAATGGTGGTTTGCGAATTTGGTAACCACAACAATATATATATATATATATATATATATATATATATATATATATATATATATATATATATATATATATATATATATATATATATATATATATATATATGGCGTATAAAAAAATAGTTAAGTGTGATAGATAAAACATTAGAAAGGAAACTAGAGGGGGAGCACTCGGGAGAGTGCAAAACCTCCACCGCCAATACTGCTGAGTCACTCAAGTGAACCTTATGTCTTATTTATTAAATATGTCAAGAGTGCTGACAGAGTGAGAGTTCTTTTCTCCAACATTTTTTTTTTTTTTTTTGGGGGGGGGGGGGGTTGGAAATCACTTAAAACATGTAGAAATGCAAAAAAAAATTTCTCTTTACAATTTTTTTTGGGGGGGGGGACCAAGTCCAAAATCTAATGGCATGATCCTTGGACCATACCTCATCCCCCACCAAGTTTCGTCGATATCCGGAGGAGTTTTTCCGTAATACAAAAAATTTAACATTTTCACGCTGACGCTCACGCTGGGGGTATCGCTATAGCTCTCTGTTCTTCGAACAGGCGAGCTAAAAAACAAGTGAAATCCTTCAATACAGCGCGTGTGGTGAATCAAATGAGTACACTAATGTTAAAATATGCAATTTATGCTTTTTCAGTTGAAAAACAATTAAAAAGCGTACTTAATATTTGAAATGTAAAAATCTTGTGATTATTGTGATAAGTACCTTTATATATAACAGAAGGAATGAAATCGTTTGATACAGCGTGGCAGGAGGCCGCAAAAGAATGATTGTAAGTAAATTTCAACTACTAATGCATGACAAAACACTTGTTTATGGCTAATATTAAAGGGAATGATGGCATAAGAAGAACTTAGCTTTCTGCGTTCGGCGTGAAATGCCATGGTGGACGGAAATGACGTCTTTCGTTCATTCGTTCGTACATGAGGGGAGCGTTTCTTCGTTTTTTTCCATCAAGCAATAAATTAAATCGTTTTCACATATATAACACATTAGTTTCACAAATTTCCATTGAAATACTCGCGTATTTCCATCAATTGTCGCCATTTCCGTCGAGGTTACGCACTGCATCTACCGGACGGCTGTCATTGGCTGTCTTGAGGCACGTGGGAGGTGGGGGGGGGACGGGGGGACACCGGAGCCACCGGAGACGTGGTAGACGACGCCGGGGACATTTCAAACTTGGTGCAATTGTATACAGCGCACGCGCTGTAAACACATGAATAGTTCAGCGTACGCCAGCGTTTTACATACATTTTGAGACCTTGCCATACGCTGGCTAAAACGTCAAGGTGTGACAGCCCCTTTTGGATGATGATGATGATGATGATTGATGGATGGATGATGTAACTAGACAAGCCCTCCAGTGTTATCATCCAATGCTCTCAAGTGCCACTCCATGCGTGCTATGGAGCAGTATGCAATGCAGAGTGCTTTGAGGGCAAATATACTCAATTATGTTCAAGCCACATGGCATTCAGGGAAACAATGTTCCCAAAAAGCATAGAATCTATTAATATTCCACTCACCAAGTGATTAAATCGCCTATTCAAACTTTTCATCAAATGTATTAATTGATATGATGTCCCCACTCCCTCTAAAAGGTGAAGGGAAATGTCCTCCCCCCACCCCCCTTCTCCCCCATCCCACTGCCGATCAACACCCAATGATGTGACATCATTGGCACAAGCAGCACAAATACAATGGGGAAAGGTGCAACGGAAAAATAACTTGTAGTGCTTGGTTTACTGATGGGAGTAAAACTCCAAGGGAGAGGACATGAGTAGGCATGGAAACAATAGGCTAATTATGTACACAATGTGCCAATTTAAGCTGCTTTATGGGCAAATGTTCCTTCATGAGTCTTAAACAATCATTAAAAAAATGCATTTGACAAATCTTCCTTTCACGATCAAATAGACACAATCACCTCGAGATAGGACCGGCCATATCAAAGAGACCATAAGCAAGTTTCTTAATTGTACTGTATACCCTGTAGAGACTTGGCACGGCAGGATACCCTGCGCAAACCCAGAGCAAGGGCAGGCAGCTGGATTGCAGATGGGGCCTTTGCCTTGGCTCGATGCTGGGCCACTATCAGAGCCACCTGTGGCGAGAAGGAGCCAATAAGATGGAAAAGAAGAATATAAATTGAGAAAGGAGGGGTATCGGCTGAATGAGAGCAATGAATGATGGAATGTGGGCAATCTGTTCAAGAATAAACTGCACTATTGTTATTTATATTCCACTCCACTGTTGTTAATTTTACTCCAACACCAGCTTTCAGCTCAATTTCATCATACTTAAATGGCCAATGGGACAGGGTAAGCACAGCTTCAAGGAGGGGAAGGGGGGTGGGGTGGGGGTAATCATGAAAGTGTCATTTGTTTCGGGCTGGGCGATATTGATACTTTCACAAGTCAATTATTGTTCCTCCAAATATCGACGATTAGGCAATATATTGGCATTGCAAAATCACTTATGCTCACGAGTGCTCCACCCAGCAGCGATAGCTAGCGCCGGGCTGGGGTACACACTATCAATGTGTATATAAAACTAATGATGACCCTCTGTGCAATAGCTAAAAGATATACTGTTTAATGCAATGTAATCAGTCCTAAAATTGATGTGAACACTTTCATGTGCTCTCACTGAAAGCAGTATTTGTGTCATTGTCATCCAAACACAACATCATAGTGGGTATTTTTGAACATTCATTGCACTTTTGCAGAGTGGCGAAGAAGCTGCGATGGCCTGACTTATCTATACTGTACTGTACATTAAAGTCACAGGATTTCTCCGTCTGTTCATCTGCACATCACGCTCCTTTCGCTGGGACATCATTACAGCATTACGTCTCATGCAAGGCTAGGCCTCTGTGGACGTGCATGTCATCCCAACGTCTAGCACTCAATCCATCCCATGCTCATCTAGTTCTTTGAAGTTATTTCTTTGTCATGATGGGCACATGAAGGGATGAAATGCACAGACAGTGATGGTGAGGAGGGGGCGAGAGGATGAGTGTGGTGTTTAACGTAGGTGTTTGTCGCTCTGAGGGAAGAATGTTTGTGAGCTGCCTTGGGGACAGCAATTTCTGCAGGCGCTTCGCCATCTTGATAAAAGTTGTCCTGCACGGGATCTGAGTCGGAGTTCAGATGTCATGATTGTACCGATGCAAATAGACCCCTCCTACTCAAGCACCGGCTCAGTATACTTATGGAAGACCCTGCTGATGAGGCAGCAGAATGGAAAGCAGCGAAGGCGCTTACCGGAACGAAAGTACATGGGTTTATTCTCGAACCGACAAAGAATAGACGAACACAAGGAAATTCAATAATAATTGTTTTATAAAAATAAATCAAAGAGTGAAAATGAAAGGTGAGGAAAAACTAAATCCTAATTTGAGACGTCTCCACTCAATCACAAAAACAGACGAGGGGAAAGATAAAATAAAAGAAAATCCCCCCTTTATGTCGGCACTCAGCTTTGTGTCCATAATGACCTTTAAAAGCCTGGTGATCGTCGAACCGCCAAGTTACCGCACAGGTAGTGCACAAGATGGCGCGAAGTCGCTCTCCGCGGCGACATGCGTGAGGAAATTTGTGTGGGTGTGCTTCCTTCGTTCTCCACTCCATGCGAAATGCCTGGAGCCCACAAACTGCCATTACACTTCCTTCTCACGATCGAAATTACCAACACCGCTCCCTGTCAGTACCAGGTCCACACACACACCAAATGGCAACCCTTCCTCTTTGATCATGCAAGGGAATGCCGAGTTAGGGCAGAGAGACGTGCTCTTCTCCTTCTCTTCCTCTCCTTCCACAGCACACAATCTCCATGACCCAGCTGAACAGACAATGGATAGAGTCTTGCTCAAGCACATGGGCAAAATCACGCCAGCACGAACAACGAAAATCACGCAGCTTTCTTGTCCGTGCCAAGGAAAAACCCAAGAAAGAGATTATTCTGTTCCAACCACCCTTTTCTCACGTGAACCTCCTCTCTCTGACGTCACCCTGACCAATGATGAACCTTGGGGGTGTGGCCTGCCGTTACAATTCCTGGGAGGCGGGGTTTTGTCTGCTCGGAAACATTCGGGCTCTGTTGGCAGCTGGATCAGTTGTTGTTGTAAAAATGTGGGTTTTATTATGGCCGGCCTTGTAAATGCAAAAACATAAGAAAACGTCATAGGGCAATCACATACTGGGAGAAACTAGCCTTAGACCCTACCAAGTTAACACAACACCACCCCCCGTGTGGTGACCCGTAAACAATCTTAAGCTCACAGGTTTCACTACTTAAATTACATCTAGATGTCTCCTACACATCCACGGACCATGCTATACGGATACAATCCTATCTTCACGATGGGATTCCTCCATCTACACCCACAAATGCAACAATATTCTAACTAAATCAAAGAAAATGTCTCGCAAAATCTTTAGTTTATGATACCGCACACCACTTTTTCCATTATTGAATGTGCCGATATGTCAACAGTTTGAAAAATGTAGTATCGCGTTGCCGATATTTTTTCAATATCTCAATGAGCCAATAATAATGAGATATCGCCCAGCCTTAGATTAGTCATGTTCAGGCAAAACATGGCTGTGAAGAAATAGCCATGTATTGCGTGAACCTAACTGCAAAGCAAAATAGCTCCATCGTGTGTACAGTATTGTGTGGTGATTACAAGCAAATATCCTGTGCATTCACTGAGAACTAGAGTTCATAGAACACCTTACCACCAACCTCCCACCCCCTAACAGTGTTCAGTTGTGTATATATAATTGAAATAAAATAATAATTGTTAAGTTCGTACAAAAAAAAATTCTGGAAGTTTGGTGCTGTTGATGTAGTCGAATGCACCACCTTATGTAACATGTCCAAATACTGCCAAAACTTGAGGGTTTTGGAAGCAATAAGAAGGCAATTTGTGTTCTCCAGTATTCAAGGGTATAATTAAATTTAAAGAGCAGGTTTTGGGTCGCTGATGACTTCGCGTGATTCAAAGGTTGTAATTACATTAATAATCGTTGGGCAATTATTTTTACATTTGAAACTCAAAATATGCTAAAATTAACTTTTAAGTCAAAACTTTTGTCAGTGATCGAAAAACAGACCGAAAAGATGCTATGACGTCACATTCTCCGAAAACTTCGTGAACATTCGGAAACAGCGTGTGAACAATGGCGAGATGCGAATCAGAGAGTGATTTCAGCGGCGATGAAATTGAGTGTTTTCATTCCGATATTGCCGAGGACGAGTCGGAGGATGATGGGAATTTATACGATGGAGTTTCTGGCCCTGAGCCATATAAATTTGGCCACTTGCAAGTGCCAGAAAACGGCCTATTTCGTGTACAAGTGGCAGGGCTGACTGCCCGGCAGTTCACACTGGCAGACTCCACCAGACAGATTGGTTTTTAGATTTTCATTTTCTTGTGCGATGCATAAAATAATGTAAAGTTTGATTCGTCTGTGACTTGATATAATAATTTTTAACCCTCCAGTCACTCAAGAGTCAGAAATAGAATGAATCAATAATGGACCCAAATATATTATACACCGTAGCCTTGGCGTTGAAGTCTCTGACAGCTGAGCTTGACCCCAGCGAAAGTGAACAGTTGGAACAAAACCCAACTTTCAAAAGACTGTTGTGGCATATAAATACCAAAACATGTTTAGCCTCATTGGGAAATATTCTACCGAATTTAGAAAAAAAAAAAAGTGGAAAATTGATCAATTTTTTTACAATTGAAATGAAACAGCCCAATTTGCTGATGCTGTTAAAAAAAAGTAATTTAATCAACAATAAGTTGATTTGTTGAGAAATTTTTTCATGCTTGTGTTTTTCAGAAAGTTTATTTATGTGTTTTTCCATGTACTCTTTTAGAATACATTTCAAGGTTTTTCTCACTTAAACTCAACAATTGATTCTGTGACAGAGCAGTATCTGGAGAACTTGTCAACCAACAACTCATATTTAGAGAGTGGTGATCAGATGTGTTTATGCCTTCGTAATCCTCGGCTGTGAAATGGTCACCACAAAAGACAAGTCTATCCAAAGGGTCCTCTTTACCCGTTTTCTTTGGGGGAAAATTCGCCGTTTTATTTGTACAAATCTTATCCACTGCCGGCAAATGTTTGATTCCTTCGGAAATCGGTGGGAGCGATTACCCGTTTTCCAGCCATTTTCGCAAAACATGGCGACACACGTACGAGGCATGATGTACAAATATCCAAATAAGTTTGTTCTACAATAATTCAAAATAAAAAAGGATAATATAGACAGTTGCAAGCTCAAAAAAAGCGAAAGAACGGCCCGCTGAACTGGACACTTCTTATTGAGTGATTGAGCGTCCGCTTTGTTTTGGAGAACGTGACGTCAACATCCAAAAAAATCACGAGGCTGTTTTTTTTTTCAACAGCCTCGAGAAATAACTTTGTAGTTAAATTTCATTAATTTTCCCAATAGTTAGGCAACCACAATAGTTTGCATCAAACTATTTAATGCACATATAATCATCTATCTATAATTCCAGCAGTGTGTGTGTGTGTGTGTGTGTGTGTGTGTGTGTGTGTCTGTGTCTGCTGTTTCTCGACAACCGCTGGTCCGATCTAATTGAAACTTGCCAGATATATTGCTGGGGACCCGAGGATGTGCCTTTTCAAGGTTTGATATTAATCGGACAAGTGATTCCCAAGTTATGGCCATTTATTTACCAACCAATAACAGGAACCGTTGCTGCGGCCATTTTATATCAACCAATGACAGGAAGCGTTTCTGAGTAGCCATGGTCGATGGTGAAGAGAAACTCAGCCGCGTTCACCATTACGGGTTTTTTCTCTCCTCTCCTCTCCTCTCCGTGTTTTTCCTTGCGAAAAGGCAAAATACGTTGGCGCTAATTAAATAATTGGCCATTAAAACTAAATTGCGAATAATCATAACTGCGATATGCGAACTTCCGGATAGTGACGAGTACTGTATTCTTTCTCGATTTCTGTACTTTCTCGATTTTCTTAAACACAATGCCCCAATCCAGTCATCATTTACGACAGTGAAGGAAAGGCCTGTCTGGTTGTTTGAAAGGTTTTTTTTTTGCACATACGGCCACGCACGTACGGGTACGCGAGAGCGAAGGAACGGCCTGTGTGGTTGTTGTTTCTGGCACGCGGTTTGAAAGTTTTTTTGTTTTGTTTTGTTTGCACGTACGGCCACACATGTACGGGCACGCACTAGTATTGATAAATTTTCAGAACATGTTTGGTGACCTGCTCTTTAAAGATCACCTGCTCTTTAAAGAAAACAAGTAAAAATTTTTTTTTTTTTTTAAAGACATAAAATGTCATAGCCCCCATTGTTTTAATAGTTTTGCTGTGCAGAGTTAAAGGGCAAGCCCATATTTATGTACAACTAAAATGGCCACCAGTCTCCCATTCAGCCATCTTTAATCAGATCGCAAAATAAAATGAGGGTCACATATATGCCCTCGTGCACTGTGCTTATGCAAGGTTTGAACAAAATCGGACCATGCATGCCTGAGAAATGGTTGGGGACACATTTAAGTAGCAAAATGGCCACCAATCAGCCATCTTTGACCTGATCTCAAAAAAAACATTATGTGCATATGTAAGCATAAGAAAAAAAAATGATGTGTATAAAACAATTCATTATCTGGGTGCCAAGTTTGAACATCAGTAAATGCATGTCCGAGAAATGGTTGAGGACGTGTTCGGCACCGAGGTTTTTATTTATTTCTTTTTTAACTAAAATGGCCATCTGACAGCAAAAAAAATGACATGCATATGTAAGCTCTCATTCATTATCTGTGTGCCAAGTTTGAACATCGGTAAATGCATGTCCGAGAAATGGTTGAGGACGTGTTCAACATCAGGTTTTTACAACTAAAATTGGCAGGTCGGTGGTCTTTCTGTCTTATACTGTCTCCTCTCCAGTCTTGCCCCCCCTCCTCTGTCTGTGATTTGTCCCCACCATATTTCCACAGGGCGCTCAAGGTCCGCCAACAACCACCTTCTCGTAAAACTACCAAAATCACGAATCACTGCTCACCGTCACTCTTTAATTCCTCTTTTTCCCCACCTTTGAAATAAACTCCCTCATTCTGTTCAATCCCATTCTTCCCTCCAGGCCTTCAAAACAGCTATTCACCACCACCTCTTATCTTATCTTATCCACCACCCCATTCTCTTATCCACCACCTGATCCAAATCCTCGATCTTTTCTACCCCTGTTAATCCACCCCAAACCCACCTCCTTCAAATTCCCTGCTTTCCCACCTGAAAGTCCCTGCAATGTCCATCTTGTACACCCCAGGATCCCTGCCCCATCCCTCTCCCTTCCACAGATCTCCTAATGTCTCTGTTTCCCACTGTTTTGTCCTTCCCACTCACACCCCTCGTCTCATACCCCCCTTGCTGTGTGTTGTGTGTTAGCTCTCATACAAGCCTCGACAAGGTATACAAAAAATAAAAAAATATATTAAAAAAAAATATATATCGCTCCAAGCTCCGAATTTGAAAACTTCTAGTACTTAGAAAAGTGATGTACACAACGATTCGTAGCTACGATGAACAGGCATTCGATATGAGTGAGGAAAGTGAAAAATAAACTTTGTTAAGAAATCATTGCGGCCTATTCCAAGTCAAGACATGGTTGAGCAGGCCAGAAAACATGGCAGCTTCAGACCACAGCGAGGTTACCCAGGAAACACCTTAAGACCCCAGACAGCGAGGTGGCCGAGGATCGTCTGATGAAGGATGCAATTAAATATGGCCGTTAATTATCTTCAAAAGGGGTATTTTAATTAAGCCAAACACCCAATTTTCAATCTTGCACTTCCTTGGAGTTTTCTTAGTATGCATGCAAAGTTTCAAGCTGCGAGGTTTAATCATTTTGGAGTTATGGAGGAGACACAGAATCACGCACAGAATCATACACACTTACACACACACACACACACACACACACACACACACACACACACACACACACACACACACACACACACACACACACACACACACACACACACACACACACACACTTTTATTAGTGCAGATGACAGTAGTATCCTTTTACAATAAAGTGTGACAGACACACAAAACAGATATTTCTCCTTCTAGTAGATGGTGTGACTGAATATAAGAAAAAAAAAGAAAAGAAAAGAAAAAAAAACCTCATGCAGGAAATCAAGAGGATTGTGTTTGTTATTGTCATACCTCTCATCACTGTGCTGCATTCATACTGATCCAGCACATTTCCATGCTGTGCAAATATCAATGCAGAACATTTCCAACAGATCCAGCACATTTCTGTGTACCAATACTGATACAGCACTTTTACCATTCCAATACCAATCCAGAAAATTTCCGTGCCACACCAATATTGATCCGGCACAGTTCAGTGCAGCAATACCTGGATCAGTATTGTCATGATCCCCTCTCCCGCCCCTCTTGTCTCCTGCTCACCTTGTTATATGTTCTGTGAGTTAGCTCTTATACAAGCTTCGACAATGTTTGCAAAAAAAATAAAAAAATTAAAAAAATCCAGCAGGTTTCCATTTCACAAATACTGATCCAGCACATTTCTGTGCCAATGCAAATACCGATCCAGCACATTTCTGTGCCAATGCCAATATTGATCCAGCACATTTCTGTGCCATGCCAATACCGATCCAGCACATTTCTGTGCCATGCCAATACCAATCCAGCACATTTCTGTGCCATGCCAATAGTGATCCAGCACATTTCTGTGCCATGCCAATACCGATCCAGCACATTTCTGTGCCATGCCAATAACGATCCAGCACATTTCTGTGCCATGCCAAAACCAATCCAGTACATTTCTGTACCTTACCAGTATCAATCCAGTACATTTTTGTGCCATGCCAAAACCAATCCAGTACATTTCTGTGCCTCACCAATACCAATCCAGTACATTTCTGCAGTGGCATGCGGGGGGGGGGGGGGGGAGGACCGATGGTGCGTTGGCCCCGGGCATCCAATCAGAGAAGGAAATAAAATAGTAATTTAAAAATTTCAGCGGTGATAAATCAATTTTTGGAGGTTCACCGCACTGCAGAGGCAGTTGTTAGCCCTTTATTCCTTTAACATGGTGTACCCTTTCTGTCTCGAGAAAATGGTGCTTCTCCCCATCCCCCCACACGCATGCGCATGATTTACGTGGTGCAACCATCAAAAGCAACAAGCAGACGTGGCTGTTCGTTCCTGCGTTTCCTCGAGTCATAACTCGTCTTTTCTTCAGGTTTTTGTTCATATAGATTAGTTCTTTTACCTACTCAGGTCAGTGAATAGCTCGAGAACGGGTGCAACTACGTTTCTTATAGGTTTTTTGGTGATATTTGATGAAATATTTACGTGGGATGTAGTAAGAGTGAAGCCTGGATGATCAGAGGACTGCTATGGCATTTAATCTCGGAATAGGAGACATTTATTCCTTAACATGTTAATATTTGAATACAGATACCACTAATTTGCAAGTCTATGCTATTGTTACGGATTTGGAATTCGATTGCACACACCATACAGGTTCCTTTAGTCAGCTATGTCGATAAGTGCTTGTTTATGATCTACGGATCATAAACGGAATAGGTTGAGCCGGTTGCTCGGCTCGAGCTGCGAGTGGTGGCTTCTTCTTCTTCTTGGTTCGTGGAGCTCTTTGTTCTCCATTTTGGTTCCCTGCTTGGTGCGACTCATCGGCCTCTTCTTGGAGGTGGTTCCTTGGTGGAAGCGGCGCATCAACAGGAAGGATCGGCGCATCGACGGGAAGGATCGGCGCCTCGTCTCACCAGCATGTGTTGAGAAGTGCGGGAGGATTCGCGGGAGCTCAGAAAGGATCGCGGCTTATGGCAATTGGGTCCAGCTCGCTCTCGCTGGAGCTCGGGTCCGAACAACTTGAAGACCACACGAGGTGGAGTGGTTCAAGATAGGCTCTGGGTTTCAGCTCACCTGTCCTCCGAGCTGGAGCTCGTTATTAAAGGCCTCAGCCACAATTTATTGGGTGTGTGTGTGTGCGTAAGTGTGTCCGTGGGCCCGTCTAATAAGGAGGAAATTGTTAAGTGCTTTGTGTGCTGTAAATGTTTGCATCGCATTTCGTATAGTCGGAATAGTTCTGCTCTTACGTGCTTCCCTCGTTCCCCATTATTATTAATAAATACCCCAATTGTTAAATGCTTCCAGCTCATCGCGTCAATTCTTTCATTGACTGAGCATTTTGTGTGTTGGGAGTTAGAAAGCCGTTGGTTTGCCATAAAAGGGGGACATTTGGACCGACGGTTCTCGGCGATTAAGCCGCTCGGAATCGCGCACGGGACAGGCTCGCCTCAGCGGTTTGTTCTGTCGAGGGTGGAATACCCTGGTAGTTGGATCACATAGGTATTTAGGTACATTGAAGATTGGCAATCGACCCTACCCCACGTGATCTGCCGATTGGCGTATTTCGGTTCTTGTACAAGGACCCGTTGCTCGGAGTTATCCGGGTGGTGATCTATATTCCGGTCGATCCGTCGGGTCGACTCGACTTGCGGCTCCATCAGAGCAATCGGTAGCCGACGACCTCCGACCCGTAACAATATAAATTGCACAAAATGATCAGTGGAGAATCGGTGTGAAATAATTTGACACGAAGGAACAAAGAAATGAAATATGGTTTATTCGTCTGCAACTGAACGATTGTTTACCATTTTCTCATGAGTCTTACGGTTTTTGAGATAGAAAATGAAATGCTACGAGTATTTTGTGTGCTTATTATTATCGAGTTTCAGAATTATTGCAGTATAGTTTATTCTCCACAACCACTCCATCTCCACAACACAGCGCCCTCCTCAGCAAACAGCGGCAAAATGCCACTGTTACGAACTCGCGGCGCAACAGGGGGAGCCACATTCCAGCGTCCGTGTGCAATCAGCCGTCCAAACGGCTGATTTGCATAAACGGATCAAGACGGACTTTGCCCTGGAAAAGGCCAGCCAATCAGAGGTGAAAGGGGTGGAGCCACCCTGGGGTGAAGGTTCAGAAGTGAAAGGGGAAGCACCGATTTCGGGTGGCGAAACCTCCAACGGCTTCTCCCCTCGGGCTTTAAAAAGCCACGTTGGCAATGCGCAGGGAGTTGGTGGTGGAGCTGTTATCTATAACAATATTATTGTTTTGATTTTAATGGTTTAATGGTTTTATCTCCAATTAAGATTTTTTGTTCTCTTATTATCTACAAATACAAGAATGAATATTTGTTCAAGAGAAAATAAGCTTGTCTCAGAAGTGTGTAAGTTAGTAATCACTTTGTACACACACACACACACACACACACACACACACACACATATATATATATATATATATATATATATATATTTTTTTTTTTTCAGATGTCTCAGATGAAGAAAGTACAACCGCGTGGAGCACAGAACAGGAAAAAAAAGAGGGGCAGAGTCGAAGATGAGTCCCATCAAAGAGGGGCATTAGATGCATGGAGAAAAAGAAGTAAAGAAGTAGGAGAACCTGGAGAAGTAAAAGATGATGTGGGTGCAGAGAAGGATTTTTCTGATACGGATTCAGCTCGGTCAGAACATAGTACTCTCTCTCCTCAGTCTCGTTGTCAGGATGATGATCCTTGTGAAGAAAATAAAGAAGATTTTAGCATATTTTTTGCAAAGAAGCGATTTTGGCTGTTTGAAGAAACCGATTCCAGGTCATTTGAAGATGACAATATTACAACATGGCCCTGAAAGATATCAGAATAAAAGTGGTCCATTTGCTGAGAAGGATGGGAGATCATTTTCCAAACAGTGGTTTGATAAAGTTTCCACAAACGGAGAAATTGTGGAGAGAAAATGGTTGTTATACTCTCCATATCGGAAAGCATGTTACTGTTTTGTTTGTTTTTTGTTTTCAAAGGAGCATTTGTCGTCTGTGTCAAACTTTAGAAAGGAAGACGGTTTCTCCACTTGGAGAAAATTAAATCCAAGAATACCTGACCCTTCTCATACAGCTCACATGAGGGAATACCTGAACCTCGGAGTTCGACTCCATCATTCAACTACGATAGATGCTGAACTTCAACAGCAAATGGTTGCTGAAAAGAAAAGATGGAAAGCTATAACTGAATGGATTGTCGAGGTTATATCCTTTCTGGCAAAACAGAATCTGGCCAATCGTGGACATCAAGAAGAAGGAATATCTGGGTTATCAGAGCCAGGGGAGACAGTCAGTGAAAATACAGGAAACTTTCTAGCAACAATCAGACTTTTGGCCAAATATGATGACATCTTAGCAAAACACTTGCAGAGAGGGAAAGAGAAACCAAAAAGTGTCACCTTCTTGTCCAACAGAATTCAAAACGAAATAATCAATCTTCTTGGTGAAACTGTCAAGAAAAATATAATTTCCGAAATTAAGGACGCAAAATATTTTAGCACAATGCTGGATTCAACTCCAGATATTGCCCATGAAGATCAGGTTTCTGAAATTCTGCGTTACGTTCATATTGATGAAAACAGAAAAGTAGAAATAAAAGGAGACATTTCTGGGATTTTTTCAAGTCAACAAGAAAGATGCAGTCAGCCTGGTAAATAAAATTCAGGAAAAATTGGAAGAAGACAAAATTTCCATGAATGACTGTCGTAGTCAAGCATATGATAACGCAGCAGTTATGGCTGGCGTGAGAGGAGGTGTTCAACAAAAATTATTGAAGTTAACCCAAAAGCTGTGTTTGTGAACTGCGAGAACCACAGCCTCAATTTGGCCTGTGTCCATGCAAATGAGGTGCAACCTGTTGTTCCATCTTTTGGCATTCTGGAAAAATCTACTTTGTTTTCTTCATCTACTTCTCGTTGGGAAGTGTTAAAATATTTTGTCACTCGGACTGTGAAAAGACAGTGTGACACAAGATGGAGTTCCAGCCATGATGCTGTGCAAGTAATCCACAAAGAGTGTGACAACGTTATTGCAAGCCTTCAACACCTGCTGGAAGGAGAATTTTCAAGGGAAACTAAATCTGATGCAGGATCGCTACTGAACTCGATTCAACAGTTACCGTTTATTAAATTTTATAGCTTTATTAAATTTTTGGTACTCAGTTTTATCATCAGTGGAGAAAGTCTCAAAACGTTTGCAGGATCCGAAAATGGGGTTCCATGAAGCTTCTGATCTGAGAGGACTTAATCATATCTTGAATTTGAAGAATGACGAAATTATCCACAATGCAATACATTTAGCCAATGAATATTGTGAAAATTGGGGAAAACCAATTGCACGAACAAGGAGAAGAAGAAATGAATAGAGTAATGGTAGAGATTGTGAACAGATTAAAAACTGAAATTGAAGACCGCAGTGTCCATCTTCAAAGACTCAGTGACCAATTTTCTTTTCTTCTGAACTTGAATTCAGTAGTGATTGAAGATGAACAAGAAAGAGAGAAATTAAAAAAGGAATGTTCAAACTGCAAATTATTATGACAATGATGTGGTTGCAATTCAGTTATATGACAAAATTATTGATTTTGTGATGCTCCTTTGAGCTGGAGGGAATAGAGTTCCCCCTGATCCTAAAGATGCTCTGGAGTCTTTACTGCAGTATGGGAGGGATGTCATTCAGACGCTGTGTGTTTCATACAGATTACTGCTTACAATCACATTTTCAGTCGCAAGCTGTGAAAGGTCATTTTCAAAACTGAAATTAATAAAAACATATCTGAGGTCTTCTATGTCACAGGAGCGACTGACCAACCTGGCTTTAATAAGCATTGAAAAATAATTTCTCACAGCTGATGTAAAAAGTGAAGTAGTTCAGGTGTTTTGTGACAGGAGGTATCATTTGGGGAAAATAACTTAATAAATTTGATTGATTTATATTAAAATGGAATAAAGCGTTTATTTCATGTTTCATCTGTGTTTATATATTCAAAATGTTTTCCTTTCTCATAATATTTCTCAGCATATTAGGCCTGATACTTGAGTCTTTGGGGCATACAATGAAGATTTGCCCCAGGCATCACCAGACCTCTGCACGCCACTGATTTCTGTGCCTTACCAGAACCGATTCAACACATTTCTGTGCCTTGACAGTACTGATCCAGCACATTTCTGTGCCACACTAATACTGATCCAGCACGTTTATGTGCACCAAAATAGCGATCTTGTTGCTCTTCCATGAGCCCCACTCTTGTGGAGAAAAAAAAACGATCACAAATGAATTTATGCAACAAGGCAACCATCACAAAATAACAGTTTACACTCAAAGTTAGAATTGAAGCCAGTCTAATCAGACCAAAGGTAAGCATGTCTGTGCTGTCATGTTAGCCCTTCACTCCACACTCTGTGCATCAAACCTAATGCACTCAAATCAACTGTCTGCAGTTTGTGCTTTCAAGAATTTCCAAATAATTTACTCACATAAATCTTTCGCTGATCTTCATCTTCATCTTCATCAAGCTCAATAAGGTGAGCATCACCAAGAGTGAGATCTTCAATCAAAATGAAAGTAATCACACAAAAGGGAGGAAGAAAAACAACTAGATGAATCACAAAAACATGACTCGTTAAAACAAAAACAAACACTTATGGGACAAGTTTATTTATGAAATACAATTAGCAGATGTACCCAGCATTGCCAGGTGCTGTTCTAATCCTGTTGGCATTTTGAATAAATCAAATTTTGTTTTTTCCCTTTTTTTGTGGGGGCCAAAAACACTTCCCTTCACACACTAAGGAATACAGTCAGGGATCATTCAATATTACCTTTCACAAAGCGAAAAAGTACAAAGGCTGAGGCACTATATTGACTCACAGCGCAATAAACTTTTTAATCGTGGCATCACCAACAAAAACTGTCTCCCATACCTCATTTCGACCAATTTATATTCCTGCACCTTCACCAATACCTACACCTGCTGCACAACCACTGCCTGCACCCGCTGCACCGTCACCACTGCCTACTCCCACCGTGTTTTGTTTGTTTTTTTAGGCTTTGTCTATTTCATATAAAAATAACCCGACGTACACACATGAAGCAAAATAATGTGTACGGCTTATGTGCATATCTAATCTAATACATCGTGGTTATATACCTGGGATAATTCAAAAAGCACTGGGCCATGGACTAACACCCAAGCCTCAGGCCTGAGGCCTGCCGATCTGTGCTGCCTCGTGCAATGGCGGAGCATGATTTTATTGGGGTGAGTCAGGCTTTACACCAATGGGTGTAAAGCAGTGGGGTGGAATCAGTGCAGCTAACACTGACCCATGTGTAATGTGATATTTTCTAAGTCTAAAAAGGGCATAACTCTGTTAAAAATTGACGAAATGCCCGAAAACTCAAACTTGTTCTGTAACTTATCATACTGAAGCCATGTACCAAGTTTCAGTTGACGATGTTAAAGGTGGGGTTGACTCGGCCCGTCATCCTTCCGAGGTCGGCAAAATGAGTGCCAGCTTGCTGGTATCCTGTGTCGGAGTGGCGACCTGTCCAGGATTGTGCCCAATAACCAAGGAGACTGCTTAGGCAGCACCAACACTATGCACAGAGTATGGTCCCAATGAATGGATGGATGGATGGATGGATGTCAAAGGGTATGAAAATAAAAGTTGGAAAAACCACAGGTGGGAAGGACAGATGGACAAATGGAGACAGAGACAGACAGACAGAGAGCAAACCTGTAGTCCCCTCCAGTGAAACTGGAGTTTGACGCTAAACCGAAATGGAGGAAACCCAACGTTCTTGAGGCATTATATGCTTATCACGTCCCCCCAGATGAATAAACCCAAGCCTATATCTACTATAACCTACATACCCAAGAAAGAATAGCAACATGACCCCCACCCCAACCCTTGCTGCTCCCATCGGGAGTAGATGTACTCATATAATTAAAAGGGATATAATTGCCACAATATCCTTTCAACAACACCCAGCACTTGAATGTCTACCACTACATCTTCCATAAATCCTGGCAAGAACCCTGAAGCCTTTTTTTTTTTCCAACAAATATTACTTGTTTCTCATGAACAAAAACTCGTATTGTGCCATTTCTCCGACCTACTTGTAGAATATGAGTATGTCACAGCTAATATTTTTGGGGTTATATATTCGTTCCAAAAATAAACAAATTTTGAAAAACATCACGTTTTATTTCAAATTGATGTTGAATGACAAATCAAGATTATCCGAGGTGGTGAAAGAATAGAACAAACTTGTGAAGTTGACGAACGATTTTAAAATGTATTTTGGATAGCTTGTATTGAAAATAATCTCTCGAGAAACACTGTTTTGTCTGCTATTCCCTCCTTATCTTGAATTATTTCAAAGCTTTAACAGAGTAATCTTACAAACAACAAATTTTATGCATTTGCCTGAAAGATGTGCAGCACAGCTTTCCAGATAACATTTATGTCGATCTGAAATTGCCTTGAGAATGTAATGAACAATCTGTACTCTCATTTTATGACATTTTGTCTTTTTTTTGTTTTTTTGAGAATAATCACCTTTAGTTCTTAAAAGAGGATACAAATGAGGATGAACAAGGCAAGACTTTTAGGTGGCACACACACAACTTAATGGTCTTGGCATTGTGATCATTTTTATTTTTTTCATCTACTGGATAACACTTTCACCAATAACATCCAAATACCTGAAAAGTGTTTTCCATAAAATCCATTTTAAATGGAAATGTGAACTTGTATGGGGCATTTTAACCGATCAGATATAAAAGTACGAAACTGCTGGCTGAGCTATGGCCTGATATCGACTTCATATACCTGACATTCTCCCAGCGAATGAGTAGCCAAGATGAGGAAGAGGAGAGCATGAGTCAAGTGCCCTGAAAATTCCACCATGACCCCAGCATCCAGAATCATCTGGTCACACACAAGATCAAGGTCAGTCATGATACAACGCCAAGATCTAGATAGAATGGAAAATAGACAACACAAATCAGATCAATTGCAGAGTCAAAATAAGTCAATAGGTATTTATTGCGAGCATTAGTGTACGTTTCCATGAGTCTGAATCAACTAATGCATGAACGAGAATTCAAGCGTGACAAATAAAATATTTGAATGTGCAATATGAAAGGCCACATTTCCACCCACATGAGTGTAACAGACGATGCAAACTTGACAAGAATCACATCACAGCAAGTCTCCGATAGCCAGAAAAAGAGATTGGACACAAATTAGACGGAGTGTTTGAAGTTATGTGGAAATCTGCCTGAAAGGTAGAGCAGTCTCCTATGGACACTGCAGTGGAAAAATAGACCAGAGGATTTGGTAACCTTCACAAGGATCGCAATAAGTGTGCACCATCCTCAGGCAGGCATAACTTAATGGGTAATGCCATCATTGTTGCTGAGTCTATTTTTCTCTCTTATCTATTGGGCTGATCACCAAACATCCATTTGGATTGCTTCCTGGTCAATAGAGTTCTACTCCTCTCTCCCCGGTGGATGTTGGCTCTAAACCATGAAAAACAGGCTGCCTGAGCAATACATCTGCACAAATATTAACTCAAGGGAGATGACAAAGAGCTCATTTGCATTTGAAAACTTGCTTCAACTTCCGGCATGCTCTCAACCTGTTGCAGACTTCTCAAGACAATGTATATACATATTGAATTTGCAGTTGCAGACTCTCCACACTCACAAACTAGAGAATTCATAGAACACCTTACACCCAGTGCAGTCTTGAGAAAAAGGACAGTGAAAGGGTATTTTAAACTCGTACTTTGTGTTTCCGAGCACAATCTACATTCCCTATGATCCACCATTTTGCCTGAATCTCAATATTCCCCAAAAATGAGAGAGAGCGCGAGCGGCACATTTGATTGGTTGAGATAGCGTAATATTGTGTCCAAGCACTGCTAAACTGGAGGTATTTTTTAGAAGTGACAAGAAGGCGATTTGTTTTCTCTAGTGTTCATGTACATAATTCAATTGAAGTAAAATAAAGATTTTAAAAGCTATTAAACAAAAAGAGAAAAGTTTTTCGGAAGTTTACTAACTTCCACACCACCTTATTTTACGTTTGCGAAGAGCCCGGGGGAGACGGCGAAGAGCCCGGGGGAGGCGGCGAAGAGCCCGGGGGATACGGCGAAGAGCCCGGGGGATGCGGCGAAGAGCCCGGGGGATGCGGCGAAGAGCCCGGGGGAGACGGCGAAGAGCCCGGGGGAGGCGGCGAAGAGCCCGGGGGATACGGCGAAGAGCCCGGGGGATGCGGCGAAGAGCCCGGGGGATGCGGCGAAGAGCTCGGGGGATGCGGCGAAGAGCTCGGGGGATGCGGCGAAGAGCCCGGGGGATGCGGCGAAGAGCCCGGGGGAGGCGGCGAAGAGCCCGGGGGAGGCGGCGAAGAGCCCGGGGGAGGCGGCGAAGAGCCCGGGGGAGGCGGCGAAGAGCCCGGGGGAGGCAAGGAGTGAACTTACACGAGCATGAATGTGCTTGGGTCTAACTGAGTGGCAGGAGGTCTTTTTTGAAAAACGTGGTGGAGGAGCACGAGAGAGTTGGGGAGGATTGCATGAGAGTCGACAAGTGAGTGACGGAGTTGAGGGGAGCACACGAGGTAGGGGAGTAACGTATTTGTGCAAGCGTGCCGAGGGTAAAACCTAGTGACGAGAGTCGACTTAAAAAAAAAATCATTTACTGAAAAAATTTAACTATTGCTTTTTTTAACTTTGGAAAATTTACTTTGAAAAGAATTTACTATTTATGAGAATAGGACAAAAGGAAGGGGAGTGAAATGAGGAGGAGGGGGATGCGTGCGTGTGCGTGTGCGCACACAGCTTGGTGACAGCAGGCTAGTGTCGTAGGTCCAGCAGGTCAGCCTGCGCAACACTGCAAATTGATAACCAGAATGTCCCAAACTAATCAAGATGGTACTACTGTAGATCTGCCAGGCGGGCAGCGGTTCAGAAGTGAGGTCCGGATAGATAGTCTGAATGTGAAATCAATGAAAGGGAGGGAGTCGAGATGATGGAGAAGGAGGTGGGAAGTGTTGTGTGTGCAGGAGACCAAATGTAAAGGGGACAGGGCAAGGAGGTTGGGAGGAGGATACAAGCTGTTGCACGTGGGGGGGAGGGGGGTTGGAGGGAGTAATGGTAGGGAAATAATATCATCCGAAGAAATCAGCAAGCAGGGGCTCAAAGTGGAAAGATATGAGGGACGGATAGTTATGGCATGGGTGGAGAAATATGGTGTGTGTTTATGGGCCACAAACGGGAAGGACCATGGCAAAACAGCAAGAGTTCAGTGCCACTCTGGAGAGGATGATGGGAATGGTTGAGCTGGAGGTGATGATGTGCATTGCAGTGGACTTCAATGCACATATGGCAGTAGCAGAACCGGGTGAAGAGGAATGCATTGGTAAATTTGATTTGGAACGAGGAATAGAGAGGGTTGAGAGCTGGTGGAGCTGGTGGCAAGGAATGGTTTGGGATGGCCATAGCTGGTATGTTCTTTCAGAAGCGGGACAGCCACAAAATTACTCATCGGAGTGGACAACATAGAACAGACATTATTTGTTGGTTGTGAGGAAGCGACAGTTGTAGAGGATCTCGGATTGTAAGGTGAGAGAGCATGTCAGCACCAAGCACAAGCTGGTGGTGTTTGTTAAATGCATGAAGAAAGGAGAGAAGTTAAGAGCAGGGTTCGGAAGATGATTAGGTTGGGGAAGTGCAGGGACAACGTCCTCAAAGGAGTGGAGGAGTGGAAAAAGTACAGAGATAATTAGGGTTATTGCAGATGTTTTGTGTGGAAGGACATTGGGAAAGGGTACATCGTCAAGGGATAGAAACCAGGTATGGTGGACGGAGGAAGTAGCAGAGGCAATTGTGAAAAGGAGGAGGTTTGCAAGAGGATAGAGAAGATCAAGGATAGAGGGGGACAACCAGATGCAGGGTTGCTGCACCTGTCTGGGCAAAAGAAAGCAGCAAAGAGAGCTGTGGATAAGGCAAGGAATGATGTGGAAGAGGAGGTGTAAAACAAGTTGGAAGAGGCTGGTGGGAAGAAGATGATCCATAAATTGACCCTTGACAGGAATGAGGATAGCAAGGACATGAATGGGGGGAGGGCACGATTAAGAATGGTATTAGGACAGTGACAGAAAGGGGTGCAGTATTGAAGGTATGGGAAGGATATTTCAAGGAGCTCTTGAACTGGGGAGGAAGCAATGGTGAGCTGGAGCTTTTGTGTTATGTGGAAGGGAAAATGAAGTTAGTGGAGATCATGGAGGAGGTGAGAACAGCATTAAAGAGAATGAAGAAGGGAAGAGCGCCAGGCAATGACGAGATGCGCACATATGTGATAGTTGCTGCAGGAGAAATCAGAGTCAGTTGGAAAAAGAGGCTGCTGAATGTATGTATGTATGTATGTATGTATGTATGTATGTATGTATGTATGTATGTATGTATGTATGTATGTATGTATGTATGTATGTATGTATGTATGTATATATATATATATATATATATATATATATATATATATATATATATATATATATATATATATATATATATATATATATATATGAGGATTCGGTTCCAGAGGATTGGAGGAAAGGGCTTATTTGTGCTGATATAGAAGAGGAAGGGTGATGTTCAATATCCGGGGAAGTACAGAGGCATTACGCTCCCAAGTCATGTCATGAAGGCACTGGAGAGGATTCTGGACAGGAGGGTAGTAAGGAAGAGTGTGGAAATGGTGATTGGCAAAGAGCAAGAGGTTTAGAAAGTGTAAGGAGATGACGGATTGGATGTTCATGCTGAGACAACTGATGGAGAATAGGTTGGGGATGCAAGGTGAAATGGCATTGGGATTTGTGGACTTGGAGAAGGCTTACGACACTGTCCCGAGAGAGAAGGTGAAGGCCACACTGAGATGGATGGGCGTGCCGGAAACAGAAGTTAGGTTGGTGTAAGAGATGTAGAAGGGAACAAAGGGAAGAGTTTTGGTAGGTCCTAGGATGTTGGAGGAGTTCAGCATGAACAACGGCTTGAGGCAGGGAAGCTCTCTCAGCCCACTCATGTTTATCAGGGTGATGGAGCTGGTAATCAAGAGGGTAAATATTGTCATGTCCTGCCGGTTAACACCGACCTGGATGGATAGCCCAACAGTTCTTCTTGGAAACAAACAGCCAAGATCCTTAAAGATTATGGCACACGTGGGATGGAGAGCGGAAAGGGCGTGCACCAGACAGAAGCACATGGGTTTATCCTCTAACCCACAACGAGCAGACAAACACAGTAAATTCAACAAATGATAATTATTCAATAAAAATAATTCAATGATTCATCATGAAAATAACTCGAGTGATAATGAAAATAAATCAAAGCGTGAGGTAATGAAACGTGAGGTAAAATAAAACCTAATTTGAGAGGTCTACGCTCAGTCACAAAAACAGACAAGGGAACAGATAAAACAAAAGAAAATGCTCCCTTTGTTCTGGCACTTAGCTGTGTGTCCAGAGATGATCTTTTAGGAGCCTGGCGATCCTCGAAACTGCGTAGCCAACACGTGGAAAACGCACAGCAAAATGGCACCAAATCGCTCCTCGTGGTCACATATGTGAGGTAATTCATGCGGATGGTTTTCAACGCCAGGACCCTCGAACCGCCATTCAGTTTCTTCTCACGATCGAGATTGCACACGGCTCCCTCTAAGTTCCAGGTCCACATACACCAAATGGTGCCGCCTTTCTCCTCGATCATACAAGGTGATTGCTGAGGCTCCGAAACAAGAACAAGAGACGCTCTCTTCTTCTCCTTCTCTTCTCCTCGGAAACATACAAACTTCACGACCCAGCTGAACAGTCAATGGATAGCGTCATATTTCAGTGCATGAACAACGAGCATCGCGCTGCCTTCTTGACCATGTCGAGGAGAAGCTCGAGAGGTCATATGTGTCCTAACCGCCATCTCCACACTATCCTCATCCCCTGACGTCACACCAACCAATCATCAGCCTCAGGGGCATGGCCTGCTGGAACAAAGCCAGGAAGGTGGGGTTTTTTGCCTGCTCGGAAACATGAGGCTCTGTTGTTATTGTCATTGTTGGATGAATCTGGTTCATTTTTAAAGCCAGCTTTCTAAGTGCAAAAATGTAAGAAAAGGTCACGGGGGGGCAATCACATACTGGGAGAAACTAGCCTTAAACCCCATGTGGTGGCATGTAACAATCTGAAGCTGACGGTTTTCCCTAGTTGGTTTACATCGGGATGATTCCTGCCCATCCATGGGCCATGCTACACCATACAATCCTACCTTTACGATGAAATTCCTCCTTATTTCAGCTGCTCCCGTTAGGGGTTGCCACAGCGGATCATCCGTATGATCCGCATAGTGATTTGGCACATGTTTTACACCGGATGCCCTTCCTGACGCAACCCTGGTCGCCTCTTACGACACAGGGATATGGTACACCTATTTTAACCAGGGTATACACCGACCTAGCATACTGGTACTCATTTCACAGACCTCGGAAGGATGACAGGCTGAGTCAACCCCCTGGTGTATTAATTCAGTGGCCCAACGGGGCTTGAACTCAGGACCTTTTGGATCCCAAGCCGCTGCCCTAACCACTGCGCCAACACCAGGCTTACGATGAAATTCCTCCATATACCCCATAAACATAATAATATGAAAAGTATTCTGGGAGGATGTTGGATGCGGATGATCTGGCTGTTGAAGCAGAGAGTAGACGGGAGACAAAGCAAATACTGGGAGGAGTGAAAGAAGGCATTTGAGAAACATGGGCTGAAGATGAGAATGGAGAAGACCGGGGTGATGTGGGTAGGGCAGTACAGAAAACAAGAGGGAGAATTACTTTATAATACATGTCCCCTGCCGGTCCCAATTAATGTTTGTTTGCCTTAAATGCCTGCTCGAGCCGATACCGGAACAAAGAAGAAGAAAAAGAAAAAGAGGAAGAAGAAAAAGAAGAAAAAGAAGAAGACGACGACCACATAACCCACCGTGTTTGGGTCTATTCAGCAACATTAAAGAAAAAGCAATTTTCATTTACTGATATCTTTTTTTCGACGAGAAACCAATAAAGCCAACTTGGATAACAAACCGGAGATGAAAATTAGTGTGCCTTAACGCGCGCTCGAGCCGATACCAGAACCAAAATGACAAAGAAGAACCTCTCTAACCCACCGTGTTTCATTCATTTCTCGGCTTTGCCCATTTAATATTAAAAACTGGATGGTATTCATGAAATACTTACCCCGCAGAGTCTTGAAAAGGAATTGGTGCGAGCCAACTTCTGGCAGCAAATTTGAAATTGCATCTATTGACACTTCTGAGGTAAATGTGTACAAATTATCCTTTGAAAAGTCTGGTATGGAGTACATTCATAAGCCTTTACAAAGTAGTTTATATTCACGTCCTTGAGTGCTTTCATAACTACGACGCCAAAATGGATCAGTAAAGTATAAATCGGGAGATCGTTAAAACGCCAAATTGTATTCTTCTTTGCTTATTTTTTTTTTTCCACCAGCCAAGGACAATAAAGGCTGAAGTGATTACAAGGATTCTAAATTTATAACGTGAGGAAGTGACTGTTTCTGGGCATTAGGCTTTGTTTAATCCACCAAGTAAGTTCTGAGGCGGAGTGCATCATCCAAGTGATATGTGCCATATCAAATGGTCATGTAACATGTGGTAAACTTTCAATTTCCTCTGTTGAACAGTTTTCGATGTACGCTCTTAACGCTAGAACTGCCACTTCATAAATGCTGGCACTGATGACCAGGTACCAAGACGTCCTGCTTTGATACAACCCTACTTTGATCGGACACCTGACCCATTACGTTCTCTTTATTCAATTGAATTCAGAATTGGATTTTAAAAAATTGAATTCAAATCAAATCGAAGACCAAATGAAATAGATACTGTGCTGGAATCATCAGAAGGAACTGGAACAAGCAAAAAAGCAAAAATGTCATCAAGATGAACCTGGATAGGATTTGGGTTTAAACTGCTGCTCCTTTACCCTCAAACCCATCCAGGCACAGCCAAGTGAGTCTTATTCAAAAAAAAAATTTTTCATTAAAAAAAAAACAGATTCAAACAATTAAATAATTCTGGCTGCCAGACCATGCGTCCAATCAAGTTTAAATTTAAAACATATATTCCCCATCACTATGAGATTATAATTTTGAAGTTTCACAACAATTGATGCAGTGGTTCAAGAGAGAAATTTTAAAATATTTTTCTTCAATACAATATTGCTGCGAAACCATGTGACCTATCAATTATTCATGAACACCTTGGTATCCCCAAGGCTTGGGGAACATGTGCGAAATTTCCCCTCGATCTGTCCAAAGGTTTTTGGGTAAATCCGATATGGCTGCCAAACCATGTGAGCTATGACATCATAGGTGGAGAACTTTTTGTTCCTCATGGATAGGCAATCATACCTGTAAAGTTTTGTTTCGATCTGTTCAGCCATTTCGGAGAAGATGATTTATGAAGGTTTAAAATAAATATTATAAAATGGCTGCCGAACCATGTGACCGATGACATCATAAAAAAAAAAAATTCTGTTGACCAATTTATCTCCAGATGACCCTCAAACCTTTTCATACTGATCAGATGCAGCATTCTACTTATGCAATTATGATGTCATAATGAAGGCACCTATGTATGACATCATTTTTAAAAAAAACACTTATTCCCCATGGAGAAGACTTGACAGGTGCCAAAATTCTTTATTTTTCTATTGAGCAGTTTCGGAGATACAGAGTTCCAAAGTTTCTCTCTTTTTTTCCAACATGGCTTTTCCAACATTTTTTTCCAAAACAACATTTCCAACACCATATGACCTATGATATCATAATTATCATTAAAAACATTCCACATGAGTAGTCACACCTATGGTGAAAAATGTGTCAATCCGACAAGCGGTTGCAGAAAAAATTCATCACTTGTTGGGGGGAATGACTCTGGAGCGCGGGACTTAACGAACAGTACTGGTCAAGCCTTGTCCACTGTGTCAACGTTGTGCATATTGTACAATTTGCAGACAAACAGCTCCACATCTTTAGCAGTTCCTTCTGTAAGATCTCAATTTCCAAGATTTTGCAGTAGTCCATGATGCTCTGTAAAGACTTTCCATGCAGTGGATTTGCTGTGGCCTGAGAAGAAGGTTGTCACATTTGGTGTTTTCCTTTCTTCTGGATGTATTTCGGAGGAATTGTTTGTAGCAGTTAGCATGTTATTTGCCTTCAGAAGCTATAAGATCATTCACATCAGATACACGTATACTGGTAAGATGATCATAATGAGAAGCTTCAAGGATCTGCTGGCTCATCTTCAGTGTGGTCACAGATGACAATTTGGCATTAGTGCTGCCATCCTGAAAGAGCATACAGGCCTCCCAATCAACAGGCTGTATGGAGCTTCGAAGTCTAGAGGATGGTTTAGAGGGCAGATCACCGGCTGAAGCACTTGTGCCAGCTTCACAGGATTCAGAGCAATTTCGATTTTGTAATCTGGATACGTTTGTTTTGCTAGTAAAACTAGTATAGCAAGATTTGTGCCATACCAAGGAATCAGGGTTGGTAGTAAGTATCAAAACAAGTCCATCTATTGCTATTCTGTTTCGACAGTCTCTATGTTTCTGTCGTATTTGCACAGACTCTTTCAGTTTGGTTAGTCCTTGTTCTGTAGCACATAACAGTTTGTCACTTTTCTTCTCCTGGCAGATGATGCATTGTGTGACATCAGTGGATCTGTCTCTTTTAAGATTCAGCATTGGCTCCATATTCTCATTTTTGTAGTGGCACATTCATCATATGAAATTCCACATGAAGCACATCCTTCATCTAAAACTTGGTTTTTCAAACCCGGGGGCGCGACCCAAAGTGGGGTCGCCGAGCAAATTTTGTGGGGTCGCGGGCATCCGCTTGCAGCGAAAAAAAATTGTCTATTTTCGATCAGTGCTCGCTTTTACGGGATGCAATATAAACGGTTCGTTCAAAGTATGGGAACCGGCGCAACATGACACTTGGAATGGGATCCAGCCCATGCGCGGGCTCGCTGAAGGGCGGTTCATTTTGGTGGGAAATTAGTGGTTTGATCCACGGCCTCTCAGACTCAGACTCTGACTCTATCCTTAACGTCTATTCACGTCTCCACGCACGATTTGAGACCTTATTTGTGATGGCAGCACCGGCCACCAGCAAATCTCGAGAAGGTTCTTACCAGGATAAATTTCTGGACCTTGGATTTTACTACGTGGTGGATAAAAGTGGGGCACAGAGGCCTCAGTGCGTGATTTGTTTCGAAGTGCTTTCTCCGGAGTCTATGAAACAAAATAAGTTGCAGAGGCATTTGACTACAAAACATGTGCCTTATCAGGATAAGGAGAGAGCGTTCTTTGAGAGGAAACTTCTTGCACTCAAGAATACACGTCTTGACAGAGAGGGTACATGCCATCAGACCAATTATCGGGCATTAGAGGCCTCGTATCGAGTGTCGCTCCATGTTGCCAAGACTAAAAAGCCTCACTCCATTGCAGAAGAACTCGTGCTGCCATGTGCAAAGGACATGGTATCTCTGATGGTTGGGGAGGAAGCGGCGAAGAAACTGGCAGTTATACCGCTCTCTGACAACACCATCCAACGCAGAATTGAAGATATGAGTCTGGACGAAACAGCTCAGGTTGTACAGAAGATCAAGGAATCGCCATGGCATGCCATACAGTTGGACGAGTCCACTGATATCGCATCGTACGCGCAACTCATCGTCTGGGTCCGCTTCATCAAGGCTGATAACTTTGTCGATGAGCCTCTGCTCATCAAACTATTGGAGACCACCACCAAAGGCGAGGACATTTTTGGGAGAGTAGAGCAGTTTTATCGTGACCATGATCTGGACTTCGGAAAGTTGCTCGGTTCTACAACAGACGGCACGCCAGCAATGTTAGGAGTGCGTTCTGGATTCAAGGCTAAATTGCTTGAGGTGGCTGGCTCCTCAGACCTCCATGGTACACTGCATGATTCACCGAGAAGCGCTCGCCTCTCGTACTTTGCCAGAAACCTTGCAGAGCGTGCTCGCAGAAGTCGTAAAAATGGTGAATCACATCAAATCGAGCGCCCTCAACACTAGGTTATTCAGGCTATTCTGCAAGGAGATGGACGCCGACCATAAGAATTTACTATTCTACACTCAAGTCAGATGGTTATCTCGAGGAAACCTTCTGCGCATTTACGAGCTCAATGATGAACTGAAGGAGTTACTACACACAAGGGAAAACAGCATGGGTAGCGTTGCTTGAGTCGGACTCTTGGCTGTCAGAACTGTGCTATCTCGTTGACATATTTGAACGTCTCAATGTCCTCAACCACTCCCTCCAAGGCAAAGACGCCAACTTCATGATTTTTCACGACAAAATGAGCGGATTTCTGGTGACTCTAAAATTACTGGCAGACAAAGCAGCTGCTAAGCGCTTCAGCGTTTCCCCCCATCTGGTGGAGCATCCAACGACCTGCCAGTACAATGACACTGAGCTCAACAGTCTTTCTGGGGAGATAGCACGTCACCTTCGGTCGCTCATTGAACAGTTCGACCACCATTTCCCTGAGCTGGATGTGCAGTCCTTTTCTGTGGTTCGGGACCCTTTCACTGCTCCACTGGACTAGATTGCTGATGAAGATGATACAGCATAGGAAGAGCTTGTACAGCTCCAGCAGGATTCAGGAGCGCAGGCTCTTGCGTGGACATTCTGGTGCAAAATGCTGCCGTCGTACCCGACCCTGTCACAGCGCGCCATTAAGGTTCTCATGCCATATCCTTCATCATACTTTTGTGAGCAGTCGTTCTCCACCATGGTGATGATTAAAACAAAGTACAGAAATCGCCTAGAAATGGAGCATGATATGATCCTGGCATTGTCATCCACTTCTCCATGAATAGAGAAGTTGGTTTCTGAAAAACAGGCTCATCCTTCTCACTGATATATCTAAATGTCATTCGGACTAAACTTCTGAAACATTCAACTGTACTATTTGGATACTGTCGGCTATTCTCCGTTTACTCGTCTATGAAAACATGACGATGGTGAATAAAGTAAACAGTAAATGTTCTTGTGTCATATGAAATCTTATCTTGTAAAAAATGAATTGGGTTTTGAATCTTTTGGGTCGCGCGATGTGGAGAGGTTCTGAAATTGGGTCGCCACTCAAAAAAAGTTTGAAAACCACTGATCTAAAACAAAAGAAAAATGAGTTGGTGCATTTCATCACTCAACCCTATAAGCGCTTTCTGGTGATGGTGATCTGAGCGTAGAGTGATTCAGCTTTTTTTGTCACACATATATGGAGTAAATATGTGTTTCTTGATAAAAACTACGATTGGAAATATTTAGGCCAAATCAAATACTTTATTCCTTAAAACTATGAACAGTTAAACACAGGATGTACCTTAGAAGTCGATTTAGGAGAAATAGTTGCTGGCCATGGCAGCCATCTTGAAATACAAGATGGCCACCATTGCCACTTATTAAAATGCAGACATTACATTTTGATCGGACGAAGAGTTTATATATGGTGATGCGTTATGCCGATTGATGACACTTCTGAACTGTGCATTTGACCTCAGGAAGACCAGAAATAATAGCTAAAATAACGTTTTGGTGGCCATTTTGTTTTTGGCCATTTTGAGGCATTTTGAGTCACAGGAGAGGGTGACAGACAGCAAAAATTGACTCAGCACACCCAAATTATGATAAAAAAGTGGTCTGTCAACTTTTCCCCAAAAATGCCTCTTGAAGTCTAATTTCCCAAAAATCTGACCAGTCTATTGTACCTCATAAAGGATCATCACGTTGTTTCCCAGATATACTTTCATCCAAACTCCTCAGACTCACCATTAGCCTCAACCTTTTTTGGACAGCACACTTTTTCAAATTGACTTCCAAATAAGACAAGGCATTCTCTGTTGAAAAAAAGTAATTTAACTTGACACCTCAGAACTTCTTGCAGCATAAAAGCTCAATGGAGTATTGCTCTATATTATGGGCTGCTGCCCCAATATACCACTTCTACAACATGCTGTAGCAGCAAAATGGATGCTCCAGCAGTGAAAAAAAAAATCATAGGCTCACACATCAAGGAGACAGGTGATCTCTGTTTTCTAGTGCACCTCATCTCGTGTTGTACCCTGTGCTCTTTCAGCTCTCCACCAATCAAAAACCCTTCCAGCTTTAACTCAAGCTTCAAGCAAAGTCCCCCCACTCCCAGCATGCTTTCATCATTATCAAGGATATCAAAATTAAATAAAGAGATTAGTACAAAAAAATTTCTCTGACAAATGTACCCCATGTACCTTTGGTATTATAGCAACCCATTATTTGGGTCTTGCAGCCAAAATTAACAAGATAAAATAATACTGCTAAGTGAGTAAGTCAGGCAGAAAAGGTAACAACTCACCTACACAATGGATGATGATAGCAGAACATCCCGGTTTCACATCTGGGTGAGTAACATCTCCAATGAGGTACTGGATTGAGCCACCTTGGTTTAATGTCCATTCATTAAACAAAGAGCTTCCTTCTTCCTCTTCCTCATCATCTCTGTGCTGTTCAGCATGATTCTGCGTACCCTCTGCCCTCTCATCCTCCCTTTTGTCCTCAGAAAGCAGCTCTATGTTGCAGCTGCAGTATCTGTTGTCTTTCCAGAGTGTTTGTCTCAAACACAAATTAGAACATAATTGTCAACATCAAGCAATATTTAGCAAAACCGTTGACATCAGCATTGATTTCATTAGTTTCTTTTTCTTCGAAACCTATTTCCTGCCTCAGCCAGTATGATATGACGTCACCAATGTGTAATGCTCATTCTATATTGTCGTCATGATAATTGTGGACTTGGACAACAAACAGGACTAACTTCATCAATGTTAAATGGGTTTTTACCAAGCTCAACAAATCGTTATCATTACTATTACTGTCAACACCAACCTCTTTTGTATCTTTTCTTGAATGCGTTGAGCTTGGCGCTTCTCAGCTTGCTCCTGCCGTTTTTTCGCCGATTCCTGGCGCTTCCTCGTCACTTTCTCAAACTCCTCCTCAGACTGTGGCCCTCGCGAAGCCCTCCCTTCTGGAAGTAGAGGCATCTGGGAGTGTAAAAAGCAGGGTTTCATGATTGAAAGAGTGGAAAAAGATGGCAAGGAAGAAGAAAAAGAAGCGGATGAAACATGACATATGCTCGACTTCAATTGAGTACACTCTTGGTAAGATTACTACAAGTTTTACGAAACAAATGACACTTTTTGAAAGCACTGTCATTAATAGATTTAATTTTGCATATATATATATATATATATATATATATATATATATATATATATATATATATATATATATATATATATACACATATATATATATATATATATATATATATATATATATATATATATATATATATACACATATATATATATATATATATATATATATATACACATATAAGCCTGGTGTTGGCGCAGTGGCTTGAGATCCAAAAGGTCCTGAGTTCAAGCCCCGTTGGGACACTGAATTAATACACCAGGGGGTTGACTCAGCCTGTCATCCTTCCGAGGTCGGCAAAATGAGTACCATTGTACTGGGCCGATGTATACCCCGGTTAAAATAGGTGTACCATATCCCTGTGTCGTTAGAGGCGACCAGGGTTGCGTCAGGAAGGGCATCCGGCGTAAAACATGTGTAAAATCACTATGCGGATCATACGGATGATCCGCTGTGACAACCCCTAACGTGAGCAGCCGAAAGAAGAAGAAGAAGAAGAAGATGTGTATATATATATATATATATATATATATATATATATATATATATATATATATATATATATATATATATATATATATATATATATATATATATATATATATATATATATATATATATATATATATATATACACACAGTCAACCCCCGCTTCATCGCGGTTCACCTATCACGCCCCCGGTTCATCGCGCGTTTTCCCTTGGAACGTAACTAATTTTTTCTGCGGATTCCCCTGGTACATCGCAGTAATAATATATAAAATATAAATTATTTAAGCAATAAATGATAACGCGTGGTGCTCGACCAGTCACACAACGCACGAGACAGTTTCGCTTGTGAACTTCGAATATTTTCTACGTTTTTTCTCCAAGCCCCACGATGCCGCCCAAACGCCCTGCACCTTCTAAGGCTTCTGGCAAGGAACCGAAGAGCCAGAGGAAGGTCCTGGGACGCTCCAGGAGAAGATTAAGGTAAAGGTGCTCGATATATGCTTCAGGAAGGAAAAAGGTTTGCCGCCGTTGGACGAGCACTGCTCATACCCAGCACCTCAAAACCGACCAGACCAGACTAGTCGATATCCGGCACCTCAAACCCAATCACTGCCAAACCGACCAGACCAGACTCGTCGATCTCCAGCACCTCAAACCCAATCACTGCCAAACCGACCAGACCAGACGAGTCGATCTCAGGTACCTCAAACCCAAACCCGACCAGACCAGACCAATCGATTTTTTGGGGAGGCGTCCATTCATCGCGGATTTTCACTTCGCGCGGGGAGGTTTGGAACGTAACCCCCGCGAGAAACGGGGGATTACTACACACACACACACACACACACACACACACACACACACACACACACTTGCAGGGTATGCTTACACATAATGTAAGCATAGGACCATGCTTCCCCATTGTCTTGGGTCACTCACCTGTATTTGATTTTTTTTTTTCATTTTGCGGATACTTTCCGACGGTTCTGTGATTTTTCCTGGTGTATCGACTTTGATGTCCATCGTTACACAAAATTACCGCGCTTCCCCATTGTCTCAGGTCGCTCACCTACATTTCATTTTTCATTTATTTATTTTCAATTTTTTTTTCATTTATTTATTTTCAATTTTTTTTTCATTTATTTATATTTTCATTTATGGATGCTTTCTGATGAGTCTGTGATTTTTCCTGGTGTATCAGCTTTGATATGTAAGCACACAAAATTACAGTTCTGGTATTGCTTCTTGCCAATATTTTTCATGATGCATAGTGCATCAATGACTGATTCGTGCTCACAGTTGGCTGGTGAGAGTTACTTGCTCTGAGAAGTCATCCAAGAAGGGGTTTCCCATTCTTCTAAAGGTCTTGGAAAGGCTGTCAACCTTCATCTGAAATGTTTTCTGTGTTGACAAACCCTGTTCATGATGTTTGAAGTTGTTGGGGCTCTCAGGATCATCATCAGTAAGATATTCACCCTCAAACTGTTTGAGAAGTCGAGACAGCTCTGCCTCTGAGACCATCCAACGTCTGAAAGGAGGAGGATTATCTGTCAATCCAATGCAATCACCTGAACCTTTTACGATTTTGTTCTCCTGATCATGAGCTTTGTCGATTGGGATGGTAGAAAATTGTTACAGGTCCATGGAACAACCCAATGGAATTGCTTTTGAAACTCGGCGATGATTGATTTCATATCTCTGATGTGAGCCAACACCCATCGTAAGCAGTTCATGGTCCAGGGCAAAGAAGAGATGTGTTAGTTCCTCGAGCACTTCAACATACAAGGCAAAATTATTCTCCCTATGAGCCCTGACGAATCGGAGTATCAGAGTCTCATTCCTCATTATCTGGATCTAAGGCATAAATGTGGGACTCTTATTCTCCATGTCATTCCTCCATGCAGCTGCACTTTCAGGATCTTTAGGTCGTTCAGTAAGTAGGAAAGCCTCTTGCTGGAGATTGTGGAGGGTCAAAAGTGTAACTTGATGAGCATGTCTGGTAATAGCGAGATGCACCACCTTCAAAAAGGAACCTGCTTTGCCAAATGTTGCCACTTGGATTTCAAGATGACGGAATTGTTTTTATTTTTAATTTTGTTGAACCATCATAATCTGTGTCCCTCCAAATGTGGGTACATAACAAAAACTAAATCTATCATGACCAGTGGGCTACGGCTACAATATTATAGGTAAACTAGAGGGGGAGCACTCGGTAGAGTGCAAAACCTCCACCGCCAATACTGCTAGGTCACTCAAGTGAACCTGGTATCCTATTCATTCAATTTGACGTCAACAGTGCTCAGAGTTATAGTTTGCAACTTTCCCTTTTACTTTTAACTTTTACATACTCAATTCATTCGTCATAACTCGATTCCTTGAGAAAGAAATTGATTTTACGTGGGTATATCTACCTGAAGTTCCAAAATCAGCCGCAATTATAATTTTGGCATGTTTTTTGTTGGAAATCACTTATAACATGTAGAAATGAAAAAAAAATAATCGAAATTTTGTTGAAAAAAAATTTCCAATTTTTTATTTTCTCTAACAATTTTTTTTGGGGGGGGGGGTGGAAATCACTTAAAACATGTAGAAATGCAAAAAAAAGAAATCGAAAGTTTGTTGAAAAAAAAGTTGCAAAATTTTTTTTTTTCCTCGAACAATTCTTTTTTTTTGGGGGGGGGGGGTTGGAAATCACTGAAAACATGTAGAAATGCAAAAAAAAAAAAAAAATTCAAATATTTTTTCAAATTGGCCGCCATAGCGGCCATATTGGATTTTGGACCAAGTCCAAAATGTAATGGCATGATCCTTGGACCAGACCTAACCCCCCACCAAGTTTCGTCGAAATCCGTCAAGGAGTTTTTCCGTGATAATGTTCACAAACAAACAAACAAGCAGTCATAGACTGGTATTCACGAAATCGTCAACTTGACCTCTGACCTTGTCTAATAAAAGCTGTCTCGAGAGAAGGTCGTGACGCAAACCAGAAGTTTCTACGATGATTCTGTACCAAACCATCAAAAATCGAATGTTTTGGATGTTTGACCTCACTGTGACCGATTTTGACCAAAATCTAATCAGCGATAGCCATCACCCTCCTGAATCACGTGGTGTAATTTGACATTGGTAGCTTCTTCCGTTCTCGAGTTCATTTTTTGGATGTTTGACCACACTGTGACCTTGACCTTTGACCAAAATCTAATCAGCACGAGCCATCACCCTCCTGAATCACGTGGTGTAATTTGACATTGGTAGGTTCTTCTGTTCTCGAGTTATCATTTTTTGGATGTTTGACCTCACTGTGACCTTGACCTTTGACCGATTTTGACCAAAATCTAATCAGCACAAGCAATCACCCTCCTGAATCACGTGGTGCAATTTGACATTGGGAGCTTCTTCCGTTCTCGAGTTATTGTGCCTACAAACGAACAAACTAACGAAAACTAAAGGCCCGGTCACACCTTGACGTTTTAGCCAACGTATGCCGATTTTTGAATTTTTTTTTCTAAAACGCTGGTACACGTTGAATACGTTATGGGTAAGTTTTGATAAAATTGAGAGCATGCTGAAAAACACTGCCATACGTCGTTGTACGTTGGCTTTAAACGTACTTTTTGGTTGTCCTCAAATTTTTTCATGCTTGAAATTTCACGACATATGCCGGCGTAAGACTCACACGTTCCGCTACGCTGGCCACAAGTTGTATGCACGGTCTGCGATCATTGACAGACGTCAACACATGCTACTTGTAAGTTAATCATAAGTTGAGACATGCCGAGGTAATGTTTCGCGTACCCGAAACTTATTTCTAACCTATGATTAACGTGTTGTTGGCACGTTACGCAATTGTTGCCACACATCGACAGATGTTACTTTTAAGTTACTCATAGGCTGAAAGACGTCGGTATAATGGATCGTCCTTGCGTCAATGTCCACGGCCACGGCCAGGACACTTATTTGCAGCATTCTTCAAACTTTTCTTCGGCATGATGAGGATGTTCACACTTCGATCTCTAGCTTGGCTACGATTCCAATTGTCCATCGGCAGCGTCGATTTAAAATAGTCGAGTTTGAGCGTTTTAACACGTTCAGAAGAAACGCTTCAAATTTCCAAACCCCAGCGTCAAAAAACAAAGGCGAGTGACAGCAATTTAAATCGTTCATTGTAAACAATGAAAATAGCTGAGTGGTACCGTTTAAAAGTCGTTGAGTGTAAAAAAAATCCAATTGTTGAGCGCAAGCATCTACTTTCAATAGTGGAGTTTGAGCGATTTAGCACGTTCAATAGAAACAATTAAAATTTCCGAGCGCCAGCGTCAAAAAACAAAGGCGAGTGACAGCAATTTAAATCGTTCATTGTAAACAATGAAAATAGCTGAGTGGTACCGTTTAAAAGTCGTTGAGTGTAAAAAAAATCCAATTGTTGAGCGCAAGCGTCTACTTTCAATAGTGGAGATGCAGCCATTTAAATCGTTGAGTGGCAGCCTATGAATAGCAAACCCTACGTCACCGGCAAAGATAAACTGCCGCACGATATGGATAAGTTAGGCTATCATTGGGCATAGTTTGTGAACGCCGGCTTCACGATAATTATTCGTTGGTATATCGTATCTATAAGTAATCAAGGCGCTCTATTCACATTATTAGTTCATTGTGCATTTGTCTAACCCGTTATGAATAGACCTAAATCGTAAAAACAAGCTATAACTCATTGTTGAAAAAGCCCCATAAAAAATTTGCCACGAAGAACTTCGAACAATGGTGAAAAGATATCTCCTACCCATGGACACGCGGACGCAAGGACGATCCATCATAACCCACACCCTCCCCCTCACACTCACCTACTACTGCCAACATGAACAAACTACTACGAATACTAATACTGATACTGTTACTGCTGACATGGACATCGACTCAAAAAGGACTCGAACACACTGTTGGGTTCCCCTTTTATGAGCAGCATTTTTATAAACCAATTCCCAAAACCGCTGGGAACACGTCTTTATATGGCAGTTGTAAGCGAGAAACACGTTAATTTATTTTTTTTGTCGACCGGAAGACGTCATTGGAAT
>NC_140962.1:129442669-129515169 GCF_056783735.1 Eptatretus burgeri
AGCACAGACTCAAGATCCAGCTCAGACACGGGCGACTCAGCTTGCTCCAAAAGTGAGTCAAGGCCAATTGTAAGGAGAGACATCAGCTGGTGGGACAGATTAAAATGGGATGGAAAAGTATGAAACAAAATAAAAGCACGATGAGCTGGAATTAAATAAGAAATGAAGGTGATTCAAATTTCACATGGATTTGTTTTTTTATTATAAAAGTCAGCAATGCATGAAAATTAATTACTTTGGGGGGAATTTCTCTTCATGGTGTTGGTAAGCAACACCCACAGATCACATGCCTTCTTTAATGTACAGTGCCTATAGAAAGTCTACACCCCCTTTCAAAATTTTCACCTTTTGTTGCCTTATAGCCTGGAATTAAATTGCATTGAATCAGACTTTTTCCACCTTTATTTACACATCGTAACCCACAACTTCCAAGTGAAAAACAAATTCTACACATTTCAGAAAATTAATTAAAAATACAAAACTAGAATATCGTGGTTAGATAAGTCTTCACCCCCATATAATAGGAATTGTACATCAGCTCAGCTGTAACCAATCACCTTCAAAATCACACAACAGGTTAATTGGCCTCCACCTGTTTTAAATTGTAGTGATTAAATAGAAATTCTCAGGTTTCCTCTGCTGGGTCGTACATTTCACAGCAAAGACTCAACCACGAGCCCAAGGAGCTTTCAAAACACCTCCGAGATAAAGTTGTGGAAAGGCAGAGAGCAGTGGATGGGTATAAAAATATTTCAAAGGCCTTGAATATCCCTTGGAGCACAATCATTAACAAGTGGAAGGTGCATGGTACCAACCAAGAACTTGCTGAGATCAGGTCATCCGTCCAAACTGGATAACCAAGTAAGGAGGACACTGATCAGAGAGGCCACCAAGAGGCCAATGGCAACTTTGAAAGAGATACATGGGGCTTTATGGCAAAGACTGGTCATTGTGTGCATGTGACAACAATATCTCAAACCCATCACAACCAAATCTGGCCTGAACCGTAGGGTGGCAAGAAGGAAGCCATTACTCAAAAAAGCCCACCTTGAGTCTGATTTGAGGTATGCAAAATCCACTCTGGAGAATCTGCAGCTGTTTGGCAAAAAGTTTGTGGTCTGACGAAACCAAGATGGAACTTTTTCGCCAAAATGCAAAAGGTTACATTTGGCATAAACCAAACACAGCACATCACCCAAAGAACACATACTGTGAAGAATGATGGTGGTGACATCATGTTATGGGGATGTTTCTCATCAGCAGGGACTGGGGCACCTTTCAGAATAGAAGGGAAAATGGATTTTTTTTTCCATCTCCTGAACTCCTTGAGCTTGATGGATGGAGCAAAATACAGAAAAAATCCTGGAGGAAAACCTGCTGCCCTTTGCAAGAAAACTGAAATTAGGACGGAAGCTCGCCTTTCAGCATGACAACGACCCGAAGCACACAGCCAAAGCTACACTGGAGGGGCTAAGAAATAAAAAGATAAATGTCTTTGAGTGGCCAAGTCAGAGCCTCGACCTAAATCCAATCGAAAATCTGCAGCATGACTTGAAGATTGCTGTCCATCAATGCTGCCCATGCAATTGACTGAGTTCAAACAGTTTTGTGCAGAAGAATGGGCAAATATTGCTCAATCAAGATGTGAAAAGTTGGTAGAGACCTATCCCAACAGACTCACAGCTGTAATTGTTGTCAAAGATACTCACACCATGTATTACCTTGGAGGGGATGGACATTTATCCACCCAAAACATTTTAGTTTTGTATTTTTTATTAATTTTCTATAGCCTGGTGTTGGCGCAGTGGTTAAGATCCAAAAGGTCCTGAGTTCAAGCCCCGTTGGGCCACAGAATTAATACACCAGGGGGTTGACTCAGCCTGTCATCCTTCCGAGGTCGGCGAAATGAGTACCAGTGTACTGGGCCGGTGTATACCCCGGTTAAAATAGGTGTACCATATCCCTGTGTCGTAAGAGGCGACCAGGGTTGCGTCAGGAAGGGCATCCGGCATAAAACATGTGCCAAATCACTATGTGGATCATACGGATGATCTGCTGTGGCGACCCCTATCGGGAGCAGCCGAAAGAATAAGAAGATTTTTATTAATTTTCTGAAATTTGTAGAATTTGTTTTTCACTTGGAAGTTGTGGGTTACGATGTGTAATAAAAGGTGGAAAAAGTCTGATTTAATGAAATTTAATTCCAGGCTATAAGGCAACAAAAAGTGAAAATTTTGAAACGGGGTGTACTCTCTCTCTCCAGGCACTGAACGTGTTGAAAATCAAGATGGTGGCAAGTGAAATTGAGGGTGTAATCGAAAAAATATATATATATATATATATATTTCTGGTCAGTGAAAGGATCAAGCCAGTTGAAAGATATGGAATATTGGCTGGAGAGTGTGGTGATGATTACATGTCAATGCAGACAACTATATTTGACTGAAGCCAATTATTAAAGAAGGGCATGAACCACATGTGCTGCAAAACCAACGAGCTTGATCTATAAAGCAATCCAAAAACAACTTGAGGATTTTGACCACCCAAAGTTTCTTCATCATATTGTTCAGAAATGCACATTAATGTCGTCGTGTTGAATCAATCACATTGGTTAAAACATCAAAAATCCTGGTCAAATTTGATCAATCCTTGTCGAATGAAAAGAAAAAGGAATAATGAAGGTGGCAAAGAAGAATGATTATACACAGGGTGTCCAGCTTGGAAGAACCCATTTTAACTCCTTGATGACAGCAAGCACACACAACGATTCAGTTGAAATTGATAAGGAACCGTGAGAGTAGTCTTTGAAGTTTTGTGTTCAACTTACCTGCAACAAGATGGTTCCCCTCCACATTTCTCATGAAATATTCATGATGTCCTTGTTTCTCAACAAATGGACCAGTTGTGGCCCCATTGCTTAGCTCCCAAGATCCCCCGACTTCGACTTCACTGATTGGGACGTGTGTGTGTGTGTGTGTGTGTGTGTGTGTGTGTGTGTGTGTGTGTGTGTGTGTGTGTGTGTGTGTGTGTGTGTGTGTGTGTGTGTGTGTGTGTGTGTGTGTGTGTGTGTGTGTGTGTGTGTGTGTGTGTGTGTGTGTGGGGGGGGGGGGAGGGGTGGGGATTATCAATGACAATGTTTACGTCACAAACCCAGTCCTTGGAAGAGCTATGAGGTCACATCACCAAAGCTGTCAGGGCATTTCAGGCATTTGGAGAAAAGTTATGGATAATCTTGCTAAACATCTCCAGATGTGTATTGAAAGAGAAGGTGAGGCTGTTGCCTACTCAATAAAAATTTCAATGTGCATGCTTGTTTTAATCAAGGAATTAAAATGGGTACCTGGGATATGTGTTACAACCTGCATATGATGCAAAAAAACAAAGAAGATACAGAGGAAATGAAAGCCCCCAACCTGGGCAACACCAACATTCCCAGGATCTTGATCATCTTGACCACCTCCTGAACCACCGACCACAGCCTGACTCAATGCAAGCTTAGCCACTGCACGCTTCAGCATTGCTTCTTCCACAGTTTTCCGGCTGACCAACCGGATGATCTTAACTGGCCTGATGTGCAGATACAAATTACAACTTAGCTAATCAATGTGCAATTAAAAAAACGAATTGCAAGTCATAATCTGCAACTACTACTTCCTCATTCAACAGCCCCAATCGTTTCCAACTTATTGTAGCAATGGTTGGGGAAAGGTTTTGACCGAAGTCTTTCACAAATAGTCCTGCAGCGTAGTCTGATATTTCAGATCAATTGTTCAAATTTGCATAAAAGCACCAAAATTGGTACACATGTAAAATAATGTATTCCGAACAATTCTAGATATGGAGCCACCCGAGATTGTGCCTTGGTCAGCTTCGGCGACCATTTTCCAAAATGGCCACCATTCTACTTGAGCGAAATTGGCTACATGCTCTTATTTTCTTATTGTATTGGTGGTAGATATAAGGAAAGTGTAAAATTCAGTAAACTGACCATGAAAAGGCATATTCAAATATTATGAGCCAGTATTTTCGGTAAAAAAGCCATTATTTGATTTGTAAATTGCTGCTCTCCTGAAACTTTTCGCTGAAAAGTACCCATTATTGCCTGGAGAACAAGAGTCAAATGATATTCATCACATTCAAAGGGTTTGGAATCAACAAAAATTGCATTATAGATTACATACTTTACTCTATTTTGAAAAGGGAACTGATAATTGTGATAATGACAAACTCAGAAAAGGTAGTCAAATTATTGCACACTTCACTTTGAAGCGGCTACGGTTTACTGTCTACTCCCATTCTACCAGGACACATGGTACATGCATACATCAGTCAAGTACAATATGAGTTTCTGAGCTCAAGTGCACTGGCTCTGGATCAAGAAGTCAACACTTTCACAAGCAATGCGACTTTGCATTTGCACATTCCAAGCTGGACCGATATCTCAGTCTGTCGACTGCGTCTGTCTACTGGCATTCTCCTTCACAAGCACACAGTCCAATGCATTGCAGATTAGCCTTCTTGCATTTGCAGCGGTTTCTACAGCCTTGTTTGCAGCCACACGACACCATCTCAAAGCAGCTTTTTGAAGCCTCAGGGAGTGTGGTCCAGAGCGGTTCGTAGGACCCATCCTCTGTTTGCCACCAGCCCCAGCTTGTTAGTGATGGAAGCATGGGTTGAGGGACCAAGACCTGCCCCCAGACATAGCCACCCTGGAAGACTGATCTCTTCACATGCTGTTCCAAAGCATCGTAGGTAGGTGGGATGCATTGGACGGAGTTCCTCTTGGCGAAGAGTTTCTTTCTGGCCTCGTTGACGTCTGTATATGGACTGGTGCGGTCATAGAGGAGCACCACAAACCTTTCAATGCAGTGCATTGTGTCATCCTGGATGTTGACTGGCGTGGAGGTCAGGGACACAAGAGAATCTGTCAGTTCTGGAAACGAGTTCCATGTTGCCCAGGCAGATTTCTTCCCATGCCCCACGAATGCTGATACCGTGTCACATCCGGTCATGGCGTGGAAGACAGGGAGGGCACGTGCCTTCTGTGGACCGAGGGAGGCAGCTATTTCATGGGCAGGGATGTAGCGGTAGTTGTTGCCCGTCCCAAAGGCAATCCAGAGTTCATCCACGCATGGTAGTGCCTGGTCTACCATCACCGCCAAGACGACAACGTCGGTGACTGCGGTTCGAACTTGAATCCGACGGTGGTCATGTTCTGCAGCATGGGCCACATGTAGCATGATGCGAGTGTCCGTCTCTTCTTGACCGCATGGAGCCAGAGAGCTTTCATATTCCTGTCTTGGAAGGCAGATGACTGCTTCACCAGCAGTGACGACCAGCTTCTTTGCCTCGTCATGGAAGGACCGCACCAGCACGTTGGACAGGAAGGTGAAGAGCTCCACCTTGTTTGCGTCAACACGTAGGAAACTCTGCCAGTTTCCTGGTATGGCTGCGGTGCTCAGCACTTCCAATTACAACACCACTTCCACCACAACAAAATACTTCTGAACCTGTCACTGATGCTGTGTGCGAAATGGATTTTCCCATAAAAATGACCATTTTTCCCCAATACAATGGTTGGAAATATAATACATCAACACAAATGACATTTGTATTTTTTTCTTTGTAAATGCACATCACATGGAGTATTTATCACCTCTGAGAAACCTACAAAGAGAATAACAATGACAAATATCCAATGTTGTTAAAGTAGAATGGCGGCCATTTTCCAAAATGGCCGCCATTCTACTTTAACAACATTGGATATTTGTCATTGTTATTCTCTTTTTTCCAAAATGGCCGCCAAAGCTGACCAAGGCAAAATCTCGAGTGGCTCTATATTCAGAATTGTTCAGAATACATTAGTCAACGTATGTACCAATTTTGGTGCTTTTATGAAAAGTCGAACAATTGGTTTGCTATGCTGCAGTACTAAAAGCAGCTGGCCAGGCCAGATGTTTGACTTTAAAAGGTGGCATGAATTTGCAATTTGAGCAGAGTGCAATAACCTGCCTATTGCACACAAGACACCATGGGATGTCTCACATCCACTTCTAATGCCAACACATGGACACCAATCTTAACCTCCATCCAAGGGACGTTGTACTTTGTAATGTAACACCCTGCCTACAACACTCCAATTTGACACTTTAGTTGGGTTGAAAATCAAACCCAGTCAAAACAATTCAAAGGTAAGTACATCAGCCTCATTGAGGCTCATTAGGACAACACATAGCTGTTCCATCCATTTAAAGACTTTGAAGCCGTATGCCTTTATAATGGTTAATAATGCACCCTAACCGATTGGTGAGGACACCAGATTGAGTCCCAGATCGAGCCCACCAGCTATCGCTGCACATTCTGCTACCAAGAAATTCCATCTGCCACATGGACACATAGTCTGGCAAGCCCCCCAAAAAACTGACAAGCCCCTGACTCTGGAAAATCTTCTGCATCCATTTGCTGATAACTCCACCCTGTGCCATGAAATTTCCTCATCCTTCAGAAAGGCAGGCTGCAGCTTCTTCACTCTCTTCAGATCTTGAAAAATAAATCACAAGGTCATCAAACACTTGGAATATGTCTCACACTCATTCTATCTCTATCTCTATCTCTCTCTCAGGACCATATGGCAACTCCTGCCATCTACTTTCTTAACAATCCTCTTGATGAGGTTAAATCATTCCAACTTCTGGGTCTCACCATCAACCATGATCTTTCTCGGGCAAACCACATTTCAAAGTTGGCCTGCAAAGCCAGCTGCCGACTGGGCAGTCTCTGTCGTACAAAGTCCTTCCTTGGCACTCTTGAACTCCTATCCACCTACAGCTTGATGGAATACTGCTCTCCCCCTCGAGGTTGGCTCCCCTGACTCACATCTTGCTCATCTTGACACTAGAAATCAAGGCTTTCAAGATAATTGGAATGTCCCTCACTGAAGCTGAGTCTATGGGCTTATCACTGTCTCCCCAACCCAGGTCGACAGCTCCCCCTTTTTTCTTGAAGTCTTCATTACTCCCTATTAACTCCAAGTCTCAACACCTCTCCCAACTCCAAACAATAGTCACTAACTGTTAAGACTGCTAATGTTTCTTGGTGAAGTAAGTCGACTAAAAGGAAATTATTCGTTGGACGAAATTGACACAATAATTTGTGGTGATATTGTATTTTATTACTTCTGGCAGGTGTGCAAACCAGTGACTGACATTATAAACCACCAATGAAACTTCTTGCTTCTTCTCACACAAGGCATTATCAGAGCATTCATTTGTATGCCTCACATGTGTATGAAAAGATAGTATAAGCACGAGTGAAGTACCCACCCATGGGCAGGTACAGTTATCTGTTGAATGGCGTTGGTCTCGTCTCGATCGGATGAAATTGACGTTATCCGGTGACCTTGACCTTGATCCCCTTATGTCCGTTCCCAAGGATCACATATGCCAAGTTTCATGTCATTCTATCCAACGGTTTGGCCGTCTATAAAGGACAAACAAACATGAAAAATTGACGTTTTAGTCAATTTATGACGTCATAACTCGAAAACCGGAAGTTGGAAGTGAATGTCGTCAATCAACTGTCATTTAATTTTGATTATCCGTCGAATGGCGTTGGTCCCGTCTCGATCAGATGAAATTGACCCGGTGACCTTGACCCCGTGACCTTTGACCTTGAACTTGACCCCCCTATGTCCGTTCTCATGTCCCAAGGATCACTCATGCCAAGTTTCATCTCATTCCATCCAACGGTTCGGCCGCCTATAAAGGACGAACAAACATACAAACAAACATATTCTATCATATTAGTATAGTACTAGCAAAGTGCCCGCCCATGGGTGGGTACAGTTATCTGTTGAATGGCGTTGGTCCCATCTCGATGGGATGAAATTGAGAAATTAAAGGTTATCCGGAGACCTTGACCCCGTGACCTTTGACCTTCACCTTGACCTTGATCCCCTTATGTCCGTTCCCAAGGATCACATATGCCAAGTTTCATCTCATTCTATCCAACGGTTTGGCCGTCTATAAAGGACAAACAAACATGAAAAATTGACGTTTTAGTCAATTTTTGACGTCATAACTCGAAAACCGGAAGTCGGAAGTGAATGTCGTCAATCAACTGTCATTTAATTTTGATTATCTGTCGAATGGCGTTGGTCCCGTCTTGATCAGATGAAATTGACCCGGTGACCTTGACCCTTGACCTTGACCCCCCCTATGTCCGTTCTCATGTCCCAAGGATCACTCATGCCAAGTTTCATCTCATTCAATCCAACGGTTCGGCCGCCTATAAAGGACGAACAAACACACACACATACATACAAACATATTCTGTTTTTGGGGTATAGTGGAAGCAAAGTACCCGCCCATGGGCGGGTACAGTTATCTGTTGAATGGTGTTGGTCCTGTCTCGATTGGATGAAATTGACGTTATCCGGTGATCTTGACCCCGTGATCTTTGACCTTGAACTTGATCTTGATCCCCTTATGTCCGTGCCCAAGGATCACATATGCCAAGTTTCATCACATTCTATCCAACGGTTTGGCCGTCTATAAAGGACAAACAAACATGAAAAATTGACGTTTTAGTCAATTTATGACGTCATAACTCGAAAACCGGAAGTCGGAAGTGAATGTCGTCAATCAACTGTGTCATTTAATTTTGATTATCTGTCGAATGACGTTGGTCCCGTCTCGATCGGATGAAATTGATCCGGTGACCTTGACCCCGTGACCTTTGACCTTGAACTTGACCACCATGTCCGTTCTCATGTCCCAAGGATCACTCACGCCAAGTTTCATCTCATTCCATCCAACGGTTCGGCCGCCTATAAAGGACACACAAACAAACATACATACAAACATATTCTATCTTTTTAGTATAGTAGATTAGTATGGAGTCCGAGGTTCTGTTTGTAAGGGAATTTGTTCCCAATGAAATATTTACGGAGTTTGCTTGGAATTAATGACCATAAGCTGTTACGACTGCTAAGGTTTCTCGGTGAAGTAAATCGAAGGAAAGGTAATTTTATGTTGACAGAATTAACTGAATAGTTTTTGGTTATAATATATATTTTTTTTACTTCCGGTATGTTTGCAGACCAGTGACTGAGCATATTTACCACCAGTGTGCACAACAAAAATGCACACAACTCAAAATTGCATGAATATCAATATTTTTAAACCTCCTCATGCACTATCCAGAACCAAGAGTTCTTAAATAAGGCATCAACGAGCATTATACGTGCTGTGGTTATGACATTTACCCCATTCAGACACAACTGTTCACTTGCGTTTATGTATAGACAGATATAAGATATATTCATGCAATAATAGTCGATTGGCCTGAGGAAGCTGGCTGTGAGGCTGGTGAAGTGTCACCTGAGACCGGGTCTGCTCTTGCTTATTGCTCAAATTAGCGGAGTAGATATAGTTTTACTTTTGGTTGGAAGCGTCTTTGTCTTCTTTAAAAAAAAAAAAATATATATATATATCATTTTATCCTCATGCCTACCCAGACCGCACATACCTAAACTCCACAATTTCATGACAATGTTCAACCTCACCTCTCCTGTCCCAGACGGTGTGCACGAGCTGCTGCCTGCAAGTCGTTCTGCGGGTTGAAGTCACTGTCAGAGAAAATCACTGTGTCTGCCGCTGTGAGAGTTAATCCCACACCACCTGTGATCCGGTCATTCAGCAACATCACTCATTTCTCACGATTCGAGTCAGTCCTTCATTAAAGCAGTAAGCTAGCCAAAATAATACGAGGAAACAACCATCAATCTATCAGTTGTATCAAATGATATCCAAAAATAGCAGGAATCTTTCAGAACAAGAAGAGAGAATCTGCTAAATTACAAAAAAAATATAAATATCTGATGTATGGCAATAGCTGCTCAACGACTTCATTACTTCTGCCACCAAAGGTGGACAGAGGTTATGTTGTCATCCCTGTTTGTCTGACTGTGAGCAGGATATCTCAAAAGGTTATGGGCAAATTTAGACAAAACTTGGTGGGCAAGTTGGGTGTGTGATAAGGATGAATTTATTAGAATTTGGTGAATATCAGGATCCGGATCCTATAATTTTTTGAAGTGATTCTTCACCATCGAGGGATGGGGCCAAAAACGAGATATAGCACAATATATTTAAAAAAAGTTGTGGATGGGTTATGACAAAACTTAGTGGATGAGTTTGGTAAGGTGACCAGAACAAGCCGATTCGATTTTGGTTGAGGCCCAGATGCAGATCCAGCCCATCAGTGGGATACAAAAGAACCTGCTGTTCAATCTGGTGGAGGTATGCGCTTTACTGAGTGCCATTCCAGTTTGTACAATGCTATTTCAAACAGGTACCACAATATACATGATGAACACAAATGCTTTCACTTGGTTGAAAAATACATGCCAGAACGGCTAATTTTAGTTACTCAGTTGCTTTCAGCCTGTGATTAGAAGAAGACAGGTGATTTGAAGACCTGGTGGTTTAAAAAAAAAAAAAAAAAACGGAGAAAAAAAAAAGATCATGGCTTTAGATTGGGGGGGGGGTGGGGGTGATCTGAGATGGTGGTGAACAACAATATGGAAGACTTGGAGGTAAGAAAATGTGGAAGTTAGTTCCACAGGCAGGAAAAAAAAAAAGAAAAAAAAAAAAGAGAGGAACAAATGAGATTTGGTAGCCCAGCCATTTTCCATCACCAAATTTTTGGTCTGACCCCACCCATCCTCCAGTTATTTGTCACGCACAACCCCGACCAGGCCGCATTCTCCTTACCAGCAATCCAAACCTTGTTGCCCTTCCAAAATCCAGACCAACTGCTCACTTCCTATCTTAGAACAACCCAAACTGGTTTTGGCTAACCCCCCCCCTCCCCCAAACTACCTCCGCCATCCCCCAACATATTAACTAAATTATGGAATCACCTCTCCGAGTTTGACTAAACATATTGTCATAATCACTCTTTTAAAGTGAGGAACCTTCTCCATCACATTATTCCCGATGCTTGATCTTTACTCACGGGCTCTCATTTCCTGTACTCTTAAACGGTGCTTCTCATTTACACTGTTTGTCAGCCACAATCCCCCATCCACTGGGAAGGGACATCAACATCTAACGGACATGACGGTGGGACATGGTAGGGACACAAATGGTGTCCTGGAAAAGTATGAAACAGAATGATCTCATAATATACAAGACACCTGGTCAGCCTGCGATGGTGGAACAAAGCATTCGCCGCCCATTTTGTCCCTGGTGTCTGAGTTTGCCTGGACGGTCTCTGTGCTGTTGGGTGATGATGGGTATTTTGCTCGAGTAATATATAAACCGATTCATCAATCAATACAAAATCCCTCCCTTTTCAACAGAAAATTGAAATCAAACCCTACCGAGCTGAAGTTATCATGTGACCAGTATTTTCATCTTCAATAACACTTCCGCCTTCTTCCTCTGAATCGCTCGCACGAGGCTCGAAACGATACAACTCCACATTTCCCTGAGAAAGCTTTTCCATCCCTAATTTTGTCTCCAATAACTTCTTCAAATTTCCACTGATCACTTTCAACATACTGAGAAACCTTTAGAGTTGCTAATACTGGTGGAATCAGTATCAAAATATAAGCTCGACATGCACTGTTTCTCGATGTAAACTGCCATTTGGATCAATATGGATTCCAGATGTCACGTCACTGGTGAAATTGAAAATCGACACTTTAGGGCTTTTGACACTGTGATTGGTAAAAAAAAAGAAAAAAAGTTCAATGTTTTTCTCTTCAAATTGGAGCATGATTAATGAATCTCAATGATTTTCAGGAAAAAACAAATTTTGCGTTTGGGTTCACCATTGACCAAAAATCGAATAGACATATTCTTGTCAACTTCACACTCATCCACCAAGTTGTCATAACTTTTTGAGATATCATGCTATATATCGTTTTTGGCCCTATCCCTCAATTGTGAAGAATCGCTTTTAAAAAATTTAAAATTCTTGTATTCGGATCCAGAACGTCACCAAAGTCTAATCAATTCTTCCTGGTCACACACCCAACCTGTCCAACAAATTTCGTCCAAATCCATCCATTTGAGATATCCTGCTCACAGACAAAAAAAAAGACAGACAGACAAACAAACAGGGGTGAAAACATAACCTCCATCCACTTTTGGTGGTGGCACTCAGTATAGTCAGTGACGGAAGTAATGAAGCTAAAATTGAAGTTCAAAAAGAACGAAGTTCAAAAAACAGTTACAATGCATTAAGTTTAACAGACATTTTTGTGGAGGCAGCCATTTAGGACGTTTCCTTTGAAATGAACGTGGTGCACACATCACCAATGGGTGAGTCATGAGGTACCTGCTCGAGTGCTGAGTAGGAAAACAAAGGTGCATGCATCACGACTGAAAGACTTGATGGCAAGATGACGTTCCTCACTCCGCATCGAGCCATCGAGGCGTTCGTAGCTATACCCTGCATCAATACAATACAATACAATACAATTATTGTATATTGGTACTAATTTCCTTTAAACTTGTATTAAAGTGCACAAATGTGTACTCCACCCCACCTACAAACCTCCTTGCACCATCTTTCCCCCGTGTAGATGTAACAAAATGGTGCTTCTTACAAATGGTTACCTTGCTCATCAAATTGTTTCCAAGCTGTCGTTTCATACCATCACATAGTCATGCCACAAACTGTCAAAAAACCTTTAACATTACCTCTGAACTCGAGGTAATCCTGCAGAATGTCCAGCATTCGTGTCATCTGCGAGAAGAGCAGGACTCTATGGCCGCTGTAGGTTAAAAAAGGAAACAAATAGGTCACGCGATAAGGTTTTGAAGCTACAGAGCACTCTTCACACACACACACACACACACACACACACACACACACACACACACACACACACACACACACACACCAAGGGGAACACTTGTAACTTAAGCATATATATCTTGTGCCAAAAACACCAAAAAAACCTTTAAAAAAAAAAAGTAATCAAATTCTTCACAATTTTGCAGTAGTCGAGTCTAAGATAGCATGAGCAACTGCTAAAATTGGTACCGGATGTCGAATACATTTTTTTTTTTTAAAATAAGCGTCCCAGGTCTTACAAGAGATGTGCATGTGCCAGCTTTGGGCTTTTATCATGGGGACGGATATTTTAGCTCACAACATACAAAATGTGAACATTATAAAGCATCCATCAATAACCTATCCATCAAAGTAAAGCCCTAGCTTATGGAGTATTCATTGCTGTGATCCAATTTGATAAAAAAAGTCAAACTTTTGAGGCCATTTTACCTCAGAGACCATGGCCGTGCTCCGACCATTTTAACATGTGACCAGCTTCCAGAGTTTCTAGGCCATAAGCTTCAAACTCAATTCAGTACTGCCTATGGGTGCTTAGGCTGTCAAGCTAATTTCATGATGATCAGTTTAGTAATTCTGAAGAACATTTTATGTTTGGAACAAAATTGAAGATCAATACCATGCTATGAGGGAAAGGAGGAGGAGGAGGAGGAGGAGGAGGAGGAGGAGGAGGAGGTGGAGGAGGAGGAGGAGGAGGAAAAAGTGGAGTTGTATTCTAATCTCCAGATCCAACAACACCACCACCACAATCACAACCACTGCAGGACCATAAATTATACAATCTTACTTTCTAGCATCTCAACTGACCCAACTTGAATTTTCAAACAAAAGAGCAAAGCAATAACCCACCTGGCCTGGAGATGAGCAAGAAGTCGGTCTAAGATCACCAGCTTGCCACTTGCAGTTACAATATGCTCACCTTCTTCAAAAGGCTCTGGCTCAATACCTGCTCAAAAACAAGCAACTCAATAAATGATTTATTAGGAAAAGCTCAGCATTTATAATGCTTGTGCTCCAGCCTTTCCATCTATTTTAATCTCTCATCTTGCACACATGACACATCCTCCAGTAATATATTGTTGTGTGGAAGGCCTGAGGGGCCAATGTGAGCAAGATAGAATAAACATAAAACATAAGCATTCGGTTTTTGTATGAAATGATACGTCACATGTGAAAGGGTGTTCGAGGAGAAATGCGGAGTCCTCCCCACCATTACATATGTCTAAAGCTCCAACCATTCTCGCACATTAATTCTCTAAATTGGTCCCCTTTGGAATCTCTCCATATGGGCTTTTAACTTTCTCGCTCTCTCTCAAGCATGGACTGGTGCAGACACAGAGCCTGAACGGCACGTAGCGAGAAGCATCTCGAAGCAACGCAAGTTCGCTGACAGTATAAATGACAGAGTTGTTTGCTTAAGAGAGTTGAGTTGTTCGCTCAGGAGAGTAGTGACAGGAGTGAGTTGCTCAGTCCAGACATAGAGTCAAACAGGTGAGTGGTGGAGTGAGTTGGTTGGTTGCCATAAGGCAAAAGTGAATCGCTGCGAGGGCGAATCCGGACCAGAGCGAGGCGCAAAGTGAGGACCAGCTCCTGTCACTGCAACAGCGAGAGTGAGAGTGAGGATACAGCATGAAACGGAAAGAGCCCAACAGCCCAGACTAAAATGCTGCACATCTCACCCGCACCGAGCTCACCACGCCCGTCACAACCACAACCACCACACGTGAGCATAGCTTGTGGAGAGGTTTCTTTGCGGTCTTGTCCTCCTCCATCTGTCTGCTAATTGAGAGTGTGTGGGCCACAAGATATTGCACAATCCAACAGGCTTATTCATAGACCCAAGGGTTATAGTCCAGACAGAATTCTCTCTTTCATTGTAATACTGTATTGCTTTTGGAGTTGGCTTGGTGCACAGGAATTGGGAACGATAAACCATAGCGCACGTAACACCACAACCATTGAGAATTGGAGTGAAAACCCCTTGTTAGAACGGGAACCAAGGAACGTATCGCAGGTGACAAACTCATCAGAGAAAGTGCATGTCGGAAACCAAAGTGAAGATCTTTTTGGCTTTCTCGTCAAACAATTTTTCAGTGTCATGGAGTCTGTCCCTAGATTGGTGACCATCCAGGTGGAAGATTTGACCCCGTCTCCACCCGGCTCACAGTTACATTTTTCTGTCCAACAAATTATCTCAAACAATTAATGTTCAAACAGTGCCCGAGTGACGTACCATCAAAAAGGTAAGGATGGCAAACGCACTTGCGCAGCTGCATCAAAGTGTTGAGAAGCCGTGCTCGACTGCTTGAAGCAACACCGTGATCAAACATCTCTGCACACTCAAAGCATGTGGAAAATTTAATTTATATTGATTGGTCAATCCAATCTTATGACTCTAATAATCTGTAAGTTTATGCAAGTGAGGCAGCCAGCTTCATATTGCTTTCTGGTACCTGATACATTATGTTGTTTTAAACAGTGTACAGTTGCCAGGTAAAAGGTCATTTTGAACCAAATTCACCTTGCTGATATGATTCCCGAAGGCATAAAAAAAAAACAACAACAAGCAAATCGGTTGAATGTATGACCATGCTTTTTATACTTACAGTCAAGGTGCATGCATTTTTCTTTGACAACCTTTTCATCGCTTTGCATGAGCATGTATCACACTTTCGTGTGTGGTCTAAAATGCAAGTGTTCAGCTTTGTTTTAACGTTTTTCCTTTCAAACTTACAAAACTTCCCTTAACATGTTCTTCTCTGTTAATTTATAGAGAGCTTTTCTCTTAATTTCTTTTTTTTTTCCTCTTTCTCCTTCTCTGTCTTTTTCCATTTACCTCTACCTCTACGCCTCTTATCAATCATCCTCTTCACTAACCCATATCCCGTGCCAGGATTGCTCGGTAGCAGCGCGTTTGCAGAGTCGACAGTCCATGGAACAGCACGACCTCTGACCTTGGGGGAAGTTCACCTGCGACATCAGCCTTCACTCTACGCAGAAGATATGGCTGGAGGGAGGAACGAAGTGTTTCAGCTGCAGAGGAATTTGGAGAAAAAAAAAAAAGAGGAGGAAATGGAAAGTGTTATCTTGTGGCAATGGTACTCACCATTTCCACATTACTCCATGCATGCCTCATCATATGAGCAAAGTTATGTGAAAGAATCAAAGATCTGTTATTACCATGCCCCCTCCACTCTTCCCTCTTACCATGGTCAGGTTGGGTATCCACCATGCAGTGTTGCTGGCAGAAAACCGAAAGACCTGCAGGAGGATAAGCCAGTGGTGCCACAAAGGACAACAAAGAGTGGAGTTCATTGAGAGAGTTCTGAACAGGAGTGCCAGTAAGGAGGATGCGAGAAGCACACGGGACCTGGTAATGAGGGGAAAAAAAAATTATTTGGTGAACAATCATCAAAAAACACATTTCTGCATTCGGGTAGCAGCAGTTATTGTTGTTGTTTTCTTTTTTCCATGTTGGTGATAAGATTACAAGTATCGGATCAACTAAATTAAATTCTCTCCACAAATCATCATTATTTCCATCATTTAACCAGACACGTTCTTAGTTAAAGTTAGAAAGAATTGGAATAAACCTCAAGAAGAGCTTCCCGCAACAATGATGTCACATTCTTCAGCCGATGGCCCTCATCCACCACCAAAAGACCCCAAGAACACCTGGTAAATGTGACAAAGACAAATGTGCCCCCTCAGAAAAGAATGCAAATGCTGTAAAAACCAGCAGGACAAATTTTCAGCACTTCATCAGCATGACATTTTAGCAAAACCACGTATCCTAATTTTCGGAAAACTTTGACTCTCCATGTTTTCAAGTCTCCCTTTTCTCTCTCAATATTCCTAAGTTCCACTTCCAACTGATTCATATTCATCAATCCCCCCCCCCCCCCATGTGGTTAACCTTGACGAAGATCCTTAAAAATACAACTTCCTGGGTTAAATGAAATGTAAATCAACTCGCTTCTTTGTTATGTGAAATCGTAAAAATAAAAGCTTCTGGAGGCCTCAAAAGGATTTCTTACAAAGCCCAATAAGCTGTATGATATGAAATTACTTTCTAACCTTTCAGTGCATGTTTAAAGCAGACTAGTCAATTCCATCAATACAACGGTTATTATTAACCATAATCTTCATCCACTGCTCACCTTTTAAAGAATGATGCATCTCGCAGGCAAAGCTAAAAAAAACAAAGCATCAAAAAATAACCATTAGGCTGCAATGCAAACAACAATTTTTATCATATCTAAATACAGTAATAATATCGATTCACGGTGGCATTGGATGGTGTACTCCTCTAAGGCAATGGTTTGTTCGCTCATTTCCCAGGCAAAATAGCATTCCTTTCCTGTAGAAATTCTCTGTAGACAATGGTTGTAGGACCCGTTACCAAAGAGTACAACTCTCATGGACTATAGTTCTAACTGTAGCATTTTTTCCTGGGTTATGTGGCCTCATTGGCTTCCTTACAACTTGCTTGTGTGCAGTGGACCTTTCGAATCTTAATTTTGTATAGGTTTTCAAGCCAACATTCATAACTATTGGTCGGTGAACAGAACCACATTGGTAAATATTGCAAGGATTCATGGGGAGTAGATTGGTTGTCAGCTGTAACATCACTACTTGACAAAAACTTTTACTATTTTTTTTTTTTAACAGGATCTAAGGCTCGTAGTGGAGGTGCCACACACACACACACACACACAGACATAGACAAATACACGAGACACAACACAGGACTGTTCGATGATACAAACACAGCCATCGAGCTTGGGGGAAGTGCCGTCACTTCCCAAAGCAACCTGGGTAAAAACAACACCACAACAATGGCACCTCCCTTCTCACCACACTCATGGTGTGATTTCCTCAGTAGGAATTTCCTACTCCTCATGGATGCCAACCGATGGGGATTGTCTGTTTCTCAAAATCTATTATATTGAAAGGTAAATTCCACCATAGTGTTAGACATATTTTCTTGATTAATGGGGATAAGAAATAGCTGCAATAGACTTCAAAGAAACTCTGCATATATGACTTTAGTAATATGACTTTAGAATCAGGAATTGTTGCCAGACATTGGGCACAATTTTAAAGACTGCACCTGCAAGGAAAACAGCCACACAGCAAGCAGTAAACAGATAAATCTATCATGTCTCTCACTGTCAGTTAAATGCTAGATGTTGTGGTATTTGTAAGTAAAGGCCTATAAATTAACGATTAAAATTGATGGTTACATATTATAAGTATCGTTTAGCATGGATTGGTAAATCGTAATATAAAGTGCCTGAGATAATGAGCTAATTTTGACTGCAGATGGCAGTATTGTACTGTCAACTGCTTGGTGAGATTCATGAAGGTGCAGGAATATTATTAGACGAAGTTTCCAGGTTGGGCTCGAATCAATTTTCTTTTCTTTTTTTTGTATACCTTGTCGAGGCTCATATGACAGCTAACATACAACGCACAGCAAGGGGGGCATGAAACAAGAAGGGTGGGAGTGAGGACAAAACAGTGGGGAACAGAGACATTAGAAGATCTGTGGAAGGGAGAGGGATGGGGCAGGGAACACGGGGAACACAAGATGGACATTACAGGGACTTTCAGGAAGGAAAGCAGGGAATTTGAAGGAGGTGAGTTTGGGGTGGATTAATTAATGGGGGTAGAAAAGATCAGGGATTTCGATTGGGGACGATAAGATGTGGTGGTGAACAGCTGTTTTGAAGGCCTGGAGGGAAGAATGGGATTGAACAGAGTGAGGGAGTTTATTCCAAAGGTGGGGAAAAAAAAGAGGAATGAAAGAGTGAAGGTGAGCAGTGAATCGTGATTTTGGTAGTTTTACTATAAGGGGGTTGTTGGCGGACCTTGAGCGCCCTGCGGAAATATGGTGGGGACATATTGCAGACAGAGCGGGTGGGGGGGGGTGCAAGACCAGAGAGGAGACTGGAGAAGACAGAAAGACCACCGACCTGCCTGCAGTGAGAGAGTGAGAGGCCCAAAGACTCAGCCTCATCGCGGGAGATGCCAATAATCCAAAATGCCTTGGTTTCCGCAGCGTGAAGCCGAGAAAGGTGTGAGGCAGGAGCACCAGCCCAGGGGAGAGCAGTACTCCATCAGGCTGTAGACAAAAGCTCTGTATGTGGCCAGGAGCTCAGGTGGGCCGAGGAAGGACTTTGCACGACGGAGGATTCCCAGTCGGCGACTGGGTTTGAAGGCCAGGTTGGAAATGTAGCTTTCCCAGGAAAGATCATGGCAGATCGTGAGACCCAGAAGCTTGAAAGAAAGGACTTCTTCCAGAGGATTGTTGAGAAAGTGGGTGGGGAAGTTTTCCAAACGGTCCTTTTGGAGAAACATAGTGAGTGTGTGAGATTTGTCCAGATTGAAAGACGTTCCACGTGCTGGACCAGTTTGTGAGTTTACCCAGATCTGCAGTGAGCGAAGAAGCTGCTGCTTGCCGGTCTGAGGGATGACAGATGGTACGGCAGAGGGTGGAGTCATCAGCAAAGAGATAAAGAGGATTTTCCAGAGAGTTGCAGAAATCGTTGATGAAAACCAGAAAAAGAACAGGGCCCAGAATGCTGCCTTGAGGAACTCCAGCTGGACTGGAAGAGGAGATGAAAGAACGACATTTAGGGCCACACGTTGAATGTGACAGGAGAAGAAGTCAGTGAGCCATGAGTGGAGATGGCCTTGGATACCATCGGAAGAGAGTTTGGTGAGCAGGGCAGGGTGCCAGACGGTGTCAAAAGCATACGATATGTCTAGGGATATGGCTCTGATTTAATGTCCAGCATTGAGGACCTCCATCCATTGTTGGGAGAGCAGAAGCAGCATATCCAGAGTAGAGCGACCTGGTCTGAAACCAAATTGATGATCAGAAATCAGGCCATTGGAGAAGAGGAAGGATTTAATGTCTGAAGCGATGATGGATTCCATAACCTTACTGATGATTGGGAGAAGGCTGATTGGTTTGGAGTTGCAGGGATTTGTTTTTGCACCTTTTTTATGCAGAGTAGCAATGTTTGCTAATTTCCAAGCAGATGGCAGATGACCTTGAGTAAATGAGAGGGTGAATAGAACAGAGAGGGTGAGCAAGAGCAGAGGAGCAGGTTTTTAGGACACGTGGGCTGATGCCGTCTGGACCGGTTGCAGAATCTGAGTCGAGGTTTGACAGCAAGCTCTCCAACTTGTCAAGAGAAAATGACACAGAGTCCAGGGACAGTTGGGTACGACTGGGTCAGATGGGTACAGAAAGTGATGGGTTTTGGACACAAGATTTCGATGCAAACACCGAGTTTAGGCATTCAGCCTTTTCACGTGCGGTTTCAACAGTGCAGCTATTTGAGGTAAGGGAGGGATGGAGGGGGAACATTCACCAGAGACAGATTTGATTCGATGCCACCAGGATTTGGAGGAGGGAGAGAGGTTTGAGAGTTCACTTAAGCTTCGAAAGATGTTTTCGGGCTCTCCTGAGGGTAGATACACACTTGCTCCGATCTTTATGGAAGGAACTGAGATTACCCTCACTTGAGTTTGCTTTCCATGAGGCAAAGCCAAGTTGTTTCAGGACAACTGCCTCACCACAAGCTTCAGTGATCCATGGGTGGGAGGAAGGGTAGGACAACTGAAGACGAGAGGGGATAAATCTGTGCATGAGGGAGAGCAAGTTTCTTTGTAAGAATTCCCAGGATGAGTTGATGTTGGAGAAAGTAGCGATGGGAGACCAGTCTATAAGTTTGATGGCTGCTTGAAGACCCTGCCTGTCGGCTTGAGTGAAATGCCAGACTCGATGGCGGTGAGGTGGTTCTCTGATAACAGCCAGAGAGATGTCCACTTTGACAAGCACGTGTTCAGAAGAACCGATTGGAACGGAGGAAGAACAGCAGATATTTTTCGGGAAATTTGTCAAAATCAGATCCAGGAGAGCTATAGTGCCATTGTTGAGATCCGGGTCGGGAAATTGACCGATTGAGTAAGTCCCAATGAGTCGCAGAAAGCTTTTGCTAAAGTGCCATGACATGGGAGAGAGGTACCCACACCTTGCCAACTGGCATGATGACAATTGAAGTCACCACATATGAGGAAGAGAGAGTTTGGATGAGAAGATAGAAGTTGGTCCACGTTTTCAGATAGTGAGGTGTAGATGGAGTCATCACTGTTTGGTGGACGGTACAGTACACACATAAACATGAGGTGGGAGTGGTGGGGAAGCCAAAGCCAGAGGTATTCCTGGGGGGGTGGGGGAGTGAGGGCAGTGCATGGAGAGTGAGGAATAGTCTTTTTGATGAAGAGAGTAACTCCTCCACCAGGACGAGGCTCAGGTCTGTCATACTGGAGGAGGGAGTAACCAGGGAGAGATACTTGGGAGTCAGAGACGTCTTGAGGGAGGGAAGTTTCTGTTCGGCAGATTATGTCTGGTTTGTCAGTGGCAACCGAAATGGAAAGATCTGTAAGGTTTGAGCGAAGGCCCCGGATATTTGAGGTCCACACTGTTAATGAAGAGGGAGGGGGGAGGCTTTGGGTGCAGGAAATGGGGGGGGGTAGGGGAGGGTAGGACAAGGGAGGAGGGAGAGGAGGTAAGGACAGTTGTTGAAAGAGTGTGGGGAATTGCAGAATAGCTAGGGGAGGAGCCGGATGAGGAGGAGAAAAGGCTCTGTGGTGCTGGGGGAGAGGGGGATGGCAAGAGAGGGGGCAGAAGGGAGTTGAGGATTTGAAGAGGTGGAGTGAAGAGATGGAGGTGAGAGGACAGGGGAAGCAGACAGCTTTGTGGATGTGAGGGGGGCAACTTTGGGAAGGGTGAGTGAGGGGTGGATGGTGGGAGAAGGGTGAGTGGGGAGATTTGAGAGAGAAAGGTGAGGGGGGAGTTTTTGAGAAAGGTGGGAGGAAGGCTTGGAGGGAGAAGAGTATGATGGTTGGTTTGAGAGGGAGGGGTGAGAGAGGTGAGTTGGCATTGAAGTTGGAAAGAAAGAATGGTTGATGGAAAGAAAACATTCATAGTAAACTGGGGATTTTTAAATGTTTAGGTCAGAAATGCGATTAAGCAATTCTTGATGGATGCAATAAAGGCGAATTCAGAGAATGGAGAAAAGAAATGCTGTAACAGTTGGATTTTTTAGGCAAGGTATGAATGAAAGGTCGAATTGAGAGCAGTCTGTTGAAATAGAAAAAGTAGTGCATTATGATACATTAATGAGTACCACATGTGTAAAAGAGGAAGATGAAGCATTATAAGAGATCGTTTTTATTATTAAGACTATTATTATTATTATTATTATTATTATTATTTGAGAGAGTTTTTATTATATTAGGTAATGGAAAGGTTGTGGAAAAAATCACGAGGTGAATAGTGAATTTGGATCGGTAAACGCAGGGGTGGAAGCAGATCACGTGGTTTTGGGAGAAGCACATGGCTTTGGGAGGTGTATAGTCAAAAGTGAATTTATTTATTTTAAATAAGGATTGCGTAACATTCGGAAAAGGGAAGGTTGAAGTAAAATCGTGGAGGTGTATGGTAAATTTGGAACTATAAACGCAGAGTGAAGCTGCTGGGCCGATGAAACGCATCAGGAAGAGGGTGGAGAGAGACACGTGGTTCCAGGAGGTGTGTAGATCGAAAGGATACAAGGAAGATTATTAATTTTTGATGTATAGGTAAGATTCGGAAATGGAAGGTTGGAGGAAGAAATCGTGAAGGTAATCGCGAGTGGGTCAGCTGAAGTAGAATAAAGATTGTGTGTCGGCAGGAGGAAGAAGAAGAGGAAGAGAAAGAAGAAGGATCGGGACTCGTGGGTATGCAAGGAGGAAGGTAGTTTTTTTTGGTTTTGTTTTGGATTTAAGACAAGAAACAGTGTTTAGATTGGAGGGATGGGGGCGTTGGGAAAGTGGGGAAAATAGGAATTGAAGGTAATAGGGAGAGAATACAAATAAAAACGATCATACACCTGGAGGGGTAGGATGGGTAGGCCTCAAGGAACCCGGTAAGACAAGGTCGCCGAAAACTCACGAAATAGCAAGATCTTTTTTAAACAAAACCGAACAAGGAACACACAGTAACATGTAGGTGAGAAAATAAACAGTTAAAACGAGACAAATAACGTCCAGAAACTTAGCTTTGAGAAAGTCAGCAGAGAGCCCTGAGAGACCCTGCCGTCGCTCCAAACCCAGAACCAGAACGGAACCGCTCCAAACCCAGAACCAGCAGAACATTTGCTGGAAGGCACGGGATTGTTCTGTGATCCTATATAAACCCACAAGAAGGAGGTGTAGAGAGACCGGTGACATGTGAGGTGACGTGTTATGATTGTCCTCATGCTCGATTTAACTCTGATGAGTAAATGAGGTGTTAATGTCCAGAGCGGTTGTTAACGTGCGGAGCCAAATATAATCAGGTTGATTAAAACCCATTAAGATTGTGTATTGGGAAAGAATTCCTTTGAGCTCTTTAATCACCCTGGATGAGCCAGCGTAAGAGAGAGAACACCGTGATGAGACTCAATGGTTAGACAGCTACAGAGGACGAGGTTAACACGTATGAGTTGTGCCGACAGGACTGAGACACTGGCGGCAGAAACAACTCAACACGGGAATCAGAGTTGGACATTGTACTTAACGGTGAACTTCCTCATTTGACCGTGTATCCGTTTGCATGAAATACAAGTTTCAAAAATGTTACGCTGTTGATGTGATGTTGAGTGGCTACAACGGCACTCAGAAGTCACAGACACCAACTGACAAAGATCCATTCAAGTGGTAGCTGACCTGTACGTTCGTTCATAACCTTGGATTGCAGTTGTTGGAGAACGCGTTGGGTTTGGCACCACGAACAACATACGTACACCAAATGGAAGAAAACCCCAAAGCTGCGGGTACCACCCCCAACACTCACCCATATGTGGAGGGAATAACTACTCAGCTCTCACCTAATAAATTACCCTCGGTGAATAGCTCGGATCTTCAAATAAATTAGCTCTTCCAGCCAAAGGAAGCTACATAAAGCCACCAACAAAAGCTACACGAGGAAAGCCCTTTGTTGTTTCAAACCATACGTAGGTTCTTCTGCAGCTGTAGCCATTCACAAGTAGAACATATTGTTGCGAATTCGCACCCGCCGGCGTGCGAACGGCCACGTAACTCGAATCGCGGCATGTTGCCCACCGGACGGACAATTCAGTCGTGACCCTCTCGGAACAACGCCGGGAGCTAGTCACGGGTGGGGGTTTAACCTCACCACGATCGTGCCAATTGCCCACCCGCACAGGATTGGGTTGTTTGCCAAATTCGATCTACCTAAGTATCGGCGCGAATGGTCGACCGGGCGGGACCTAGAGGAGCGGCCAGGTCCGCGAGACCGGGGAGGTCTTACCCGCGTCCTCGTGACGCGTTGGCGGGCAAGCCGCAAAATATCCACGCCGCTGTGCCCCGACTCCGTGCCCCTGGCATGCTCGTTGGCACCACGTTTGGGGTGGGGGAGGAACGGGGCCCCCTTTGCACTATCTCAGCGTGGGGGAAGGGGAAATTGTTGATGCCCTGGGGGAGGGGAGTGGCTGGCTGGCTTGGGTCCCGCGAGGAGACGAGCGATCCCCCACACCGCAACCTCGTCGCCGACCGCCGTCCTCCTTGCCTCGGACCGAGCTTCCTTGCCCCGACCCGCCGCCTGCAGCTCCACCGCGCGCACTCCCCTTCTTCCAGCTCAACTCTCAACTCCGCTCCCAAACGCTCAACGCTCCACGCTCCTCGCTTCTCACCACGCTTACGCTTAGCTCCACCAGTTCAATATTCTTCTCGCGAGTCGCCTTCCACTCGCACCTTTATAGCTCTCAGGAGGCGCCGATATGCAAATTCCCGGATCAGAACGCGATTGGAGACGGGGCCACACTGCCCCCGCCCCCCCGGTCAGCCATTGGTCGGGCAAAAATTGGCGTGAACCTCCCCTGATCCTAAAATTTGCATAGACGGATATGGACGGAATTCACCTACATGCGCCTGGAGGCAGGGCCAAGCCGCCTCGCGCTTGCCCATTGGACGGAGGAGAAGTGGGCGTGAAGCATTCCTGATCCGCGGATCGACGCGGTCGAACGGCTCCGGGGACACGACGTTTGGGAATGGCCGTAGAAGCGATGATGTGGGATGAAGTTGTGAAGGTAAAGGCGAAGGTGGTGGTGTTTGCGAATGGTTGTAGAAGCGATGATATGGTAGCGTAAGTGGTGGAGGTGGCGTCGTAGTGTGGTTGGCGCTGTGGTGGGGGTGGCGTGGTTGTTGAGATGCTGTTTGTTTGAAATAAAAGATAGAAAAAGAAGAACGACTAACTCAAAGCGTCGCAGCCCAGATGGATCACATAAATTCCCCCGATACAACAGGTTTGGGCTAACTACACATGTATCTATGGAGATATCTCACCTGAGGGCCCTTTATGGTGTAATGCGAATTTCCACAGCCGTAACAATATACAATAATTCCAATGGTACTGTCAATGCAAATCTCTCCAAATTAGCATAATGGGTTTAAGGGTGATAAAATATTGTTGTGGTTGACGAAATTCGCAAACCACCATTCAGGTCCCTTAGGTGAGATATCTCTGTAAGTATATGTGTAGTTAGGCCCAAACCCGTTGTTTAGAGGGAATAAATGTCATTCATGCGGGCTGCGACCCTTCTAGATAGCCGTTTTTCTTTTACTATCTTTATTTTGGACCAGCCGCCATTACTACCACCACCAACCACGTCTCAACAGCCATCACACAACAACCACCAACCGCAACGCCGCTTCAGAACAACAGCCACGACCTTTACCGTCACAACTCGCCCTCGCAACCATCGCATCACCGTCATTCCCACGCCGCTTGTGGGCACCGATACTGGACTCGTGCAGGGCGCGCACCGAGCAGGGGTGCAAAAGCGCCTGGCCTTTCCGAAGAAAACGGATCAAAAACGACTCACGCCCACTTCTGTTCCGTCCTATCGGCGAGCGTGGGGCGATTTGGCCCCGCCTCCAGGTGCGTTGGAGTAATATCGCTATATGCAACTTCATGGATCAAAAAGCATTCACGCCCACTTTTCCTCGGTCCAATGGGGAGCCAGTTAGAGGTGAAGGGTCGGAGGTAAAGGGTCGAAGGTGGAGGAGCGAGGCCACGGGGCATATAAGGGGCTGCGCTCGTGTCAGAGAGTAAGAGTTCGGAGGGGAGAGAGTGAAGAGCTCGGAGCCAGTGAAGAGTTGGGACGAGTCAAGAGAGGAGACGGAGAGGGCGGTTGGACGGAGCTGTGGAGAGGTGGCGGCGGCGAAGGCGGTCGAGGGGGTGCTTGTGTCGGAGTCGGGGAGCTGCGGAGGGAGAGGCCGGCGGCGCGACCGAGGTCGTGGTGGAGACGCTCGTCGCGGGACCCGAGACAGGGAGATATCCACCCCCCCCCCCGAGCATCAACAACCCCCTCCTGTTTCCCCCCGCGCTGAGATAGTGCGAGAAGGGGGCCCCGTTCCCACCCCATACCAGGCAGTCCCAGCGAGGCCCGCGGAGTCGGGGCGCCAGCGCCATTTTGCGGCTCATCACCAGACGGGTAGGCCCGACGCGGTCTCGGCCCCAGAGGGTGGTCCTTTTCTTTTGCTTTGAGTGTATGTGTTGTCGGCGCCGTCTGTGAAGTAAAACTGTATAAGTGTTGCCGTGTGCTCGGTAGTCGGTTAGATCTGCATTGTTGCATTTGCTTTTTGTGTATTATTGTGTTTCTTCTTCTTTTACATTTGCTTTTGGTGTAATTGTGTATGTGTGCTTTCTGTTCATCGCGAAATAAATGTGCTTCATGTTGAACTGTTTTCCCATTTCGCTTCGTCTTTTCCTTTATTGAATCTCCATCTTACTTCACGTAAAGGGTTGGTCGTGGGCTAAAACGCCCGATAATTAATCGAACCGTCGAGGCCGACGATAACACCGCTCTGTTATCCCGATAGTACGGAACGGGTCGCTTAAAGTGGCCCGTGTCCGAAGTCGACCTGCGGCGAGGTGCGATCGCCCGGTCCAGCCTCCGTGTGGGTACTTAGGTAGGTCGAATTTGGCGAGCAACCCTATCCCACGCGGGGGCCGATTGGCACGATCGTGGTGAGACCGAAAGGTCCACCCGTGACTAGTTCCCGGCGTTAGTCCGAGAGGGTCACGACTGGATTGTCCGTCCGGTGGGCGACGTGCCGCGATTCGAGTTACGTGGCCGTTCGCACGCCGGCGGGCGCGAATCCGCAACAATATTAAAAATAAAAATGTCGCCAATTAAACTTGATTGATAATCAACTTGAAAAAGTAAATGTTTTTGGTACATTGCACAATGTATTGTTATAACCCTTTAATGGGAAATGTACTCAATCAAATACGTGATTATTACATCTCAGTGCTTGAACATGTATCTATTTTAATAATATATATTTGCATTTTAAAGGACCTGACATCTCTTTTCTGTATTGGAAGATAATCAATCTGCCCAGTAAAAATGCCCCTTGTTCCCCAAAATAGATTGGCCTTCCAAATAATCTTCAATCTATATTCAGTATAATCGAATCACAGATTATTTTATTTAGCTTATTAAGGGATTCTTATGTATAAATAATTATATACTGGCACCTGAAAGTCTGGCTGAAAACGAGTCTAGCTTAAATGGAATGTGTGAAAATAATAACCAGAACTCCTATCAACCTGAAGGTTATAAATATTCCTTAGCCCTTCAAAATTAAGCTGACCTCCAGATGGCTGCTGCCACAAAGCTCTAAGTGATTATTTCCACTGAACCCCAAAACGTCAGCTGTGGCGTCAGCATGTCTGGAGGATGAACAGACATAGTCTCACTGAATACAATCCAAGAATTCAGTCTCATGTACAAAAGGATCAGAGGAAGACTGTGTGGCTCATTGAACTCCTCTGAATTCTCCATACTGATATGTCCGTGTTTGTTTGCGTATGTTTTGTTTTAATAGATGACTCAAATGTACAGAAGGAATTAAGACTTCTTCGACACTACACAGTCACCGGACCCGTTTCATCACTTGTGACCAGTTTCACCAAACCGGCACGATAAACTGACCTTGGGTGCAAATATCCGACCAGAGGTGAGTGTTGACGACGGCATCTGTGGTCGCTTTATAGACACGCCGTGTTCGGAGTTATCTGCTCATGCGGCCATCACATTGGTGTTCAGGAGTGTGGATTTTAGAATTCCTTGGCACAATCACATTGGTGTCAGTGGCTTAGGATTCGGACCTGAAGTGCGACCAACTGTACCTCAAATAAATTAAGGAGCAAATTAGGGAGAAACTGATAACAGGTAGCGCTATGCCAGACCAGAACGAGCAGGACCAGGTGGTGGTAGAATGGTTGGGTACCCCCTGTGCTCTGAGAGAATAGTGTTTGAAGAAGAACCTGAAGAGGGCACAGTGGGATCATCCCCACTGCTTAATGGCCTTTTTAATCCCACATCCGCAAGCCCAGTGGTCCCGATGGAGCAACAGCAAATCCCACTGGATAGTGGGTCAGCATCACTAACATGATGCTCATGATAATGCAGCTGCTTGCAAAAATAGTGTGCGGGAGGAGATGGTGACCGGTCAGGCTAAATTAGGAGAGGAAATAGACGGATTGCAAGGAAAAGTACATGGGTAAACAACAGGGGGAGAGAAACTTTGGGATGAGTGGGTGTGTTTAAAGGGAGTGATTGAAACAAATACGGGAGCGATATGGTTGTAAAAAAGGCACATAAAGAAACAAAGGGAGAAGTTCTGTTGCAGAAAGAAACAGTCACTGAGGGCACTTGCAAATGGAGAAAGGGTATAGATTAAGCTCCCATGAAAAATCAATTACCCTGGGTGTAGTGGGCATTTTTATGCACATAAAGAAACAAAGGGAGAAGTTGTATTGCTGACAAAGGGAGTGTAAAAAGCAGCCTGTTGAGGTAACAGCACAGATAGCGGAGATGGGATGAATGATGGAGGAAGGAGCGTATTTAATGGAGAAACAAATAGAGGAAGGAGTGCGAGCAATGGATAAGCAAATAAAGAAGAAAGGGGTAGTAGTAAATTAATTAGCCAGAGCGACACGGCAGATAGAAGGAAGGGAAGAATAGAGCAAGCAGAGATTAGGTCATTTCGGGGCAGATAACGTCATTTTGAAAGGCACGTATTTGACGTTGCTTTTAGTTTCTTGATTAGCTTGAGCATCACTGCATTTTCTCCTCCTTAAATCTCGATGTCACAGTGATAGGTTTTCTACTGAAATGCTAGAGGATATTCAAAGATCAAGAATGACATTTTTTAATGGATGTGTATGCGTTTCTTGTATACTAGCTTCGATCCATTTTACATACTAATACGTGCCCGAAAAAAATAAATAAATAAATACATATTCCAACCGCGAGCAACAAACAACAACCACACAGGCCGATTCTTCGCTCTTGCGTGCCCATACGTGCGTGGCGCGGAAGTTCGCATATCACAGTTACGATGATTCGCAATTTAGGTTTTAATGGCCAATTATTCAATTAGCGCCAACGTATTTTGCCTTTTCGCAATGTCGTCGCAAGGAAAAACAAAAAGAGAAGAGAAGAGAGAGAAAAAAAATTACTTCCTACTTCGGAGCATACCAGCTCACTCTGATGTTACCGAAATTTATGCACCGTCTCATATGAAAACGATCATAACTTGCGGCATTGTGTTTATCTATAAATGCGCATAAGAAATCGAGAAATTATTAGAAGACACGAAGTCATCACTCTCCGGAAGCCCGTACGTTGTAACCCGTAATGGGGAACGCGGCTGAGCTTTCCTTCCCCATCGGCCACGCCCATGCAACAACGTGTCTTGTCAATGGTTTGGTAAATAAATGGCCATAACTTGGGAAGCACTTGTCCGATTAATATCAAACCTTGAAAAGGCACATCCTCAGGGCCCCAGCAATATACCTGGCAAGTTTCAATTAGATCGGACCAGCGGTTGTCGAGAAACGGCGGTCACAGACACACACACACAGACACACACAGAGATTGCTGGAATTATAGATAGATACAACGATGAGCAAAAAAACTAAATAAGAGAAACAACAGGTATGTGAATGTGTAAGTGGAAAAATGGGTAATACAAGACAAAGTAAATTGTTGATGATGGTAGAAAATGGCAAGAAATAATTTGGTACCTCATAGGTAGTGAGCAGAATGTCAAAATGCTGGCAACTCAGGTCCTGTTGTATTGCAAGCCTTGCATCCTTATCTCCGTTGTAAACTTTCACAGAGAAAGATGGGACAACCCTGAAAATTAGAATGTTTTTAAATCACTTGCCAATAGCTTAAAGGGCTCAGAAAGTGTGTGATCTAACTTGTTGCAAATTAGTACATTGTTATGCCCCAAGTTCAACCCTGGTGTGGAAAACTTCATTTGCAATCAATAATTTGGAGAAATTACCTTTATAATGCATTTACGAACCGGACGCAGACAATTTGTCTGAAGGAAAAAAACAAACATCAGAAAAATCCACCCCCTATTGATGTCGCCACAAGTGAAAGCCAAGTCCGATAGTACTGGCAGATTTGAGTTTTCATGAAATCCCAGACTAATTAAAATGAGATTTTTATTGATTGCTGTTCAATTCAAGAAAAAGTTGCACAGCTGCCTTGCCACTGTAAACAGCATGGAATTTGGCTCAAGTGAGCCCTACTATTTAGATCCCAAAGCCACCAGCAACAGAAGGGATGGTGAATCTCAGATCAAAATATTGAATTCAATAAATGAGCCAAAGGTTCACGGAAGAGCTAGAACAGAATGGATCAGAATGCAAGAGAACAAAAGGAACGGTGGAAAAAGGGGTGGGGGGGTGACACGAACAGCAGGGATGAAGGACAAAATGGAGGAAGACACTTGGACAAACAAGGGATGTTGGGAATAATAAGGGATTGGGGAGGACGCATGGGGTGGACAAGATGGATACAGAAGCAAACTCTCAGGAAGGACAAACTGAAAATTTAAAAAAGGGGCTTGAAAAGGTTTTGGGGAGAGGGGTGAGAGGGGTATAAAAGATCATTATTTTTGGTGGGGGATGATCTGAGATGGTCATGAAAAGCTGTCTTGAAGACTTAGAGGGAAGAATGAGATTGAAGAAAATGTGAAACTTGGTTCCACAGCCAGGAAAAGAGGAGCCAATGAATGAAGGTGAGCAGCGATTCTGGATTTTGGGAGTTTCACGAGAAGAGGATTGCAGGTGGACCATGTACGACCTGCAGAAACCTGGGGGGGGGGGGGGGAGGGTGGACAAAGCACCGAAAAAGAAGACGGTGCAAGACCATAAAGAAAGCGAAAGAAAACAGAGACCACCGACCTGTCTGCAATAGAAAAGTGAGAGGCTCATGGACTCGACTTCATCATGGGAGATTCCAATGATCTTGAAGACCTTGGTTTCATGGTGTCTGTGGTGTAGTGGCCACGTGCCTGCGCGGGATATAGGAGTGCGCGCCATCTGAGGCGTGGTTGTAGTGTGGTAGTCTGTGGAGCCTGGGTAGTCTGTAGCAGTGTGCATCTGGACGGGCAATAAACAGTGTTCAGCAATCCTCATGACTGTGCGAGTCCCGCTGCCCTCCGGACATTACATTGGTGACGAGTCTGGGATCGGCGTGTGCAGAGTGCCTGGATTACGTCGGATTGACGTGCAGTTTTGGCCGGGGCCATTGGATCGCTGCAGCGAGTAACTCAGCGCACCTCGCGCGGTTCGTGGTCTACACCGGGCGAGGGTCCCGGAGAAGCGCATCGCGAGTTTCGCGCGCCGCACGCACAAGCTTCGGGGCCAGGCGTCTCGCCGTCACGGACGGCTCGAGGATGACGGAAGGTCGGGGGGGGCACGGTGCACGGACGCGTGCCCGTCTTCATCGGAGACGACTTCGAATTGTTTTCTGAACAATTGGGCTGCTATTTCCACGCGAATGATGTGGACGATGAATGCAAGCGTAAATCGATCTTGCTCGCCTCGCTATCAACGGAACATTATCGGCTGCTGAGTGATTTGGTACCGCCAGATAAACCCGGTGATGACAGGCTGTCATTTCAGGACATTGTGGAGAAGATGAAGGCACACGTCGCCGGAGAAGTCATTGCAGCTCGCTCGATACTAGTTCGATCACCTCGCGAAGGGTGCGGAGGAGCGCGTTGCAGATTTCGTGGCACGGGTGAAGCATTCGGCCGTGGCTTGCAAGTTTACGGCGGAGGAGCGTCCAGCGCGACTCAGAGATCGTTTTATTTCGGGGCTGCAAGATGCGAAGATGGTGGCGGCCATTCTGCGGATGCGAAGTGTCGGCGTTACATTCGACTCAGCGGTCGGGACTGCTTCAGCTGTCGAGCAGACGCTCACGGATGTCCGCGCCATCGCCGGCCAGGACGTGATGGGTAGTTCCGACTGGGGCATGTCGGCTGACCCCGGGATCCACGCGATGACCCAGGTGCCCCAGGTCGCACGCGCGTCTGGCGGTGCAAGCCGTGAGCGCGCGCCGCAGCGCGGCCGCGCAGGGAGCGAAATGGACATCCAGGGGTGCTGGGGGTGTGGTGGTCTGCACCTGCGACGAGTGTGCCCGTATAAGAACACCATGTGTTTGCATTGTCACAAGGTGGGACATCTGAAGCGTGTGTGTCGGATGGCGGGGGCCGCCGTTAAGGTCTTGGATGGCGAGGTGCGGGACGACCCCAGCGACCTGGGGAGCGGCCTGCAGCCAGGGCATAGCGATCCCGGCGGCCTGGAGCAGGAGATTCAACCAATCTCGAGTCTGTTTTCGATTGGTCCGGAGGTGACAAGACCAATCACAGTGGAGGTCAAGGTGAATGGCGAGCCGATCGTATTTCAAGTTGACACCGGGGCCGCAGTGTCGGTCATGGGCGAGCGGGCGGCTCGTGGTCTTCGCGGTGTTCACGTACACTGGCGAAGCGATTGCACCACTTGCGGTGGCAGACGTCTCGGTGGTCTACCGGGGTCGAAGCGCCCTACTCTCGGTGTTTGTGGTACGAGGGGAGGGGCCCGCCCTTTTGGGCCGGGACTGGTTGGCGCACCTCAGGCTGAATCTCCAGTTCGTACCTCCAGGTGCCCCGGTGCCTCCTTCGAGGCCCGAGGGCGAGGTTCTGGCGGCAGGAGCCACGACGATGCAACGGGAGCTGCCGTTCGTTGCTTCCTGCGGCGATGATGTTCGGTTCTGGAGCAACGGGAGCCATTCCAGCCGCGATGAGCTCTCGCGCTTCGGCTGCGCTCATGACACTGCGCACTCGCGCCGTTCAGGCGATTTCAGCGGGGAATTGGAGCGAGCCAGTCGCGTTCAAGAAGTTCGCGGATCGCGACCATCGACGGCAAGCAGGTCATCGCAACGTCGCGACGACAACCGAGAGACGGACACGTGATGTGATTCATGGCTTGCTGTTTGTTGCGTATTTGACTTTCATTGCACGAGTGATGCAATTTAGTGTTGTTAAAATAAATGCCGACGGTTCGCGTGTGAGCATAATATGTTTGGCTGGGATCAATCGATGGGATGTCCGATATGATCGATGTGATGTGAAGGCCTTGGGGGCGATCGTGGCAAATAAGGTCTCGCCGACCTCCAGCTGCGAGGGCAGCCCACTGCTCGCTACCCTGTCAAGTGTGGGGGTTATGCTGGGTGGACGCGCTGTACGTGAGGGGAAGGTTGCATTGAAACAGGCAATATTTTTGTTGTTGAGTGACACTGATATGTCTCCAGGCTGCACTGACCGTTCGTGTGGATGTGCCTGGCGCCCTGGGGCGCAACTCTCTGTTCTCGCCGAAGCCGTTTGGACGTGCGTTGGGATCTCGGCTGATTGTGACACGTGGGTTTGTTATGGGATTGATGGGGCGCCCAGCCGGCGGCGCTGTTCAGCGTCACCGCCCAAGATCAGGCGGGTTTGGCGCTGGGCGGCACAAATCTCTGTACTCGCCAAGGTCGGCTGCGCTGGCGCCATGGGGCTTCCAGACAACGGGCTTCCAGGCTCGGAATGTTTATCTGATTCGGGTCTGTCTGGGGGTGATGTGCCGCCTTGTCGGCCGGGGGCGTTTGATGGTGCCGGGGGAGGTTTGCTCGTGAGGTCGTCGCGACCTCGCCGGAGGGCGTGTAAGCATGAGCCACCTGGGGGCGCTTCTGCCGTGTCGTGATGCTGTGCTTCCCGCCTTGCTCTTGATATCTGTAACGCGGTCAGGGTTTTTGTGGGTTCGTCGTGCAACTCAGTTTTCGAGCAGCTGTCCGTTGAAGTTCAACTCGCTCACATCGACACGTTATATGGTGTGGTGTGCCTGTGCTTTTTGGTTATTATCGTTTTTGTGCCTCTCTGCTTTTATATCATGGTATTCTGTGCCGCTAATGCTTATTATTAGGATGGTCATTTTATAATCATAGTTTTAGGAGGGAGGAGTGTGGTGTAGTGGCCTGCGGGGGCAAGGCATGATGCGGGGAGCATGGTGGTGGCGTGGAGAAGTGGTTTTGGAGTGGTCACGTGCCTGCGCGGGATATTGGAGTGCGCGCCGCCTGAGGCGTGGTTGTAGTCGTGGTAGTCTGTGGAGCCTGGGTAGTCTGTAGTAATGTGCATCTGGACGGGCAATAAAGTGTTCAGCAATCCTCACGACTGTGCGAGTCCCGCTGCCCTCCGGACATTACAGTGTCAAGCTGAGCAAGATGTGAGGCAGGGACATCAGTCAAGAGAGGAGAGCAGTTCTCCATCAAGCTGCGGATGAAAAGCCTTGTAGGTGGATAAGAGTTCAGGTGTGCTAAGAAAGGACTTTGCATGACGGAAGATGCCCAGTCAGCGACTGGTCTTGGAGGCCAATTTCGAAGTGTGGTTTACCTGCAGATTAGAAGATCATGCCTGAAAGTGAAACCCAAAGGTTTGAGTCACTGAACTTTTTTCAAGAGGATTGTTAAGAAAGTATATGGGAGCGTTTGTCAGACACTGCTTTCTCAGAGAGAGAGAGAGAGTGTGTGAGATTTGTCAGGATTGAAATCCATATTACAAGTGTTTGACCAACTTGTGATTCTATCAAAGTCTGAAGAGAGGGAAGAGGCTGCTGCCTACCTATCTGAAGGATGAGAGATGTCACAACAGAGGGTGGAGTCATCAGCAAATAGATAAAGAGAATTTTCCAGATACTCAGAGAGATTGATGATGAAGATTAGGAATAGGACAAGGTAAATAACACTGCTTTGGGGCACTCCAGCTTTGACAGGGAGAGGAGATTAAAGTACTGTTGAGAGCCACACATTGGCTACAAAAGTGGACAAAGTCAGTAAACCATGTGCGGAGTTGACCTTGGATGCCATTGGCAGAGAGTTTGGAGAGTAAGGTGGGTTGCTGTATCGAAAGCTCGAGCTAAAGCTGGAGAGATGGCCCTGATCTCATGTCTGACATCAAGGGCCTCCATCCATTGTTGAGAGAGTGGAAGCAGCATGTCCAAGGTGGAGTGACCTGATCTGAATCTGAATTGATAATTTGAGGCATTCAGCATTCTCACGAGTTGTCATCTGCGATTCCATTTGAAGTGAGGAATGGGAGCAAACTTCAGAGCCAAACCTAACAAGGCATACCAGGTATTAGAGGAGGGAACAAGTTTGAAAGTTCAAGTTAATATGTGGAATGATGTCCCAGCAAAGGTAGTAGCAGCAGAGAGAGTGAATAGGTTTGAACGGAAATGAGATACCGAGAAGCGTTTGGGGATAGAGGGGTACATCGACATTGGAAGGACTGGAAAACAGCTTAGGCATGGATAGGTGATTATATTCATGTGCAGTGATTGTGGTGCTTGTGTGTGGTTTACATCAAAAAGTGAATGTGCTATTAGTTTGTTTATTCATTCCTCACCCAACAAGCCCCTACACACTACCCCTCCACCCTTACCCTCCCCCCCCCAAAAAAAAATGGAGGATAAATGAGGAGACGAGGGATAGAAGGCTTGCTGTTAACCTCCACTTTTGTTCCCCTCTTCTATCCCCTGTCACTTTGCTCTTCCACAAATGTAGATTTTGGAGGAAAAAAAAATAACAACTTAATATTCAACTGATAGTGGAGTAGAGGAACAACATATGGATGCAATCAGGGGATGAAGGAACATTAGAAGAAGGAACAAAGCTAAAGAACCTGCAAGTAAAAGATTGATTCACATGGGGTTTCAAACAGCCACCAGCAGCAATGGAGGCCGAGTTGTGTTGGAAATTTAATGTTTACCTGAAGTAGTAGATGGGAAGAGAGAAATTGAACTGACAAAATAGAGAGGTTCCACATGCAGAATAAGAAAGGAACAAAGGAGTGGAGGTGAGCAGCAAGTCTGGATTTTGGAAATTTCACAAAGAGGGGGTGGCTGGCTTTTACCTCGTCTTTGTACAAAGAAAATGGATGATTATGCTTTTGGGCCAATACTTCACTCGAACTTCAATTTCCTTCTAATATTTCAGTGCAAGAATGACCACGCCATGAGAACACTTTGAGGTCCACGAGGGCTAGTTAAAAACGATTTTTCTCTTTTCAAAATGTTGACGAGTCCAAAACATGGATTCCAATGGGGTAAGGAAACTCATCCACCACTTGAAGGCCTCAGGAGTGTTTATCCAGTGTTGCTTATACTCGCTTATGGGTGCGAAACACCAAGTAGAAACTTCCCAGTAAATTCTGGGCTGCTGTAAAATAACCAAAAAGGTACCTGTGGATCCAATGCATCATGGGCATTGCCATCCCATCAGGGTGTAAAAGCTCGTTTGTAAAGGCCCTGTCACACCTTGACGATTTAGCCAGCATATGCCGACTTATGAAAAATTTGTCTAAAACGCTGGCACACGTCGAATATATTATGGGTAAGTTTTGATAGCATTAAGAACACGCTGAAAAACACTGCCATACGTCGTAGTACGCTGGCTTTCATCGTTGTACTTTGCGGTTGTCCTCAAATTTTAGCATGCTTGAAATTTTACGACGTATGCCAGTGTATGACTCACACGTTCCGCTACGCTGGCCATAAGTTGTAGGCACGTTATGCGATCGTTAACACACGTTAGTTGTAAGTTACTCATAAGTCGAAGCACGTCGAGGTAATGATTAGCGTACCCGAAACTTTTTTATAACCTTTGAGTAACGTGTTGTAGGCACGTTACACGATCGTTGACACACGTCGAGGCACGTTACTTGTAAGTTACTCATAAGTCGAAACATGTCGAGGTAATGCTTAGCGTACCCAAAACTTATTTCTAACCTATGAGTAACGTACCTCCTACGCATATTGACGTATTTGATTGACGTCTTCCGGATGACCACAGAACTTACTGAACATGTTTCTAATTTACAGCTACCGTATAATGGCATATTGGCAGCGTTAACAAAAAAAATAAAAATAAAAATAAAAAAAACAACAATAACTTCCGATATTTCGTCACGTGCCGTTATGTCACGTCCGATTGCCTCTTCAGTTTGCTCATGTCTTATTCTTAGTTCCTCCTGTGTGAATATTTTCTGTTTGAGGATATTGTCACGTCGAAACTTAAAAGCAAATGTCCGAATATATTTTAAAATTCGTGAAAGACTAAAAGAAAAAAAGAAAAAATAATAAAACAATAACAACTTCAGATATTTCGTCACGTGCCTTCACAGAGCCAAGGAGAAAAAAAGAAAATGTGCCTTGACGGAGAAAATAAGTTTCAGGTATGCTAAACATTACCTCAACATGTTTCGACTTACGAGTGACTTACAAGTAACGTGTGTCGACATGTGTCAACGATCGCATATCGTGCCGACAACTTATTCCCAGCGTAGCGGAACGTGTGAGCCATACGGCGAGTACATCGTAAAATTTTCAGCATGCTTGAAATTTCACGACGTACGAGACGTACCACGAAATATGACAGCGTACTTCATCGTTTTTCAGCGTGCTCTTAACGTATACACAACTTACCCATACCGTATTCGACATGTGCCAGCGTTTTAGACACATTTTTCATAGGTCGGCATACGCTGGCGAAATCGTCAAGGTGTGACTGCGTGGTTGACACTTCCAATTCTCAGGCAGATATGACTTAAATCGGCGTGTGGCAGGTTTTTAACAGGCTACGCCACGAGTTCGTCGGCGATACGTGCAGCGCGCTATCCCTAAGTTAGACTATCGTTGGGCATAGGTTGTGAATGCCTACAATAGGCTAAGCATTCGTTGGTATAAGTTATCTATAAGACAACGAAACGTTCTGTGCCCATTACTAATATGTTATGGATACGACTAAAACTTAAAAAAAAACATCAAAATTTCAGCATACGCCAACGTTTTACATACATTTTTATACGTTGCCATTGCTGGCTAAATCGTCAAGGTGTGACAGCGCCTTAACTGTCTTGAGTCATTAGTGAAGAACACACACAATTCTTACAAAATATGTCACCAAGAAATTGATGAATATTAACTTACTTGGCGAACTCTTCTTTCCAAGTATGCAACACAGAGAGTGGGGAGAGTACAAGATGTGATTCTTGCATTTGCTCTTCGCTGCTCAGATATGCCAGAAAGGCAATGGTCTACAACAAAATTCGATAAGGAAGAAGTCATGGTGTTAATGAAAGACAACAATACAACCAAACATTGTCAGATCAATCAAAGTATCTTAGATCAGCCAAACCTCATCTCAAAATGACATCCAGAAATTGAAAACCATCACAGCAAAAGTGATTTGATACACATACACTTCTCCTTCTCCTTCTTCTCCCCCTCATTCTCATTCTCTTCCCTTTATAAGGGATGAGGGCCAATGGTACCAATCTTTTTCCCTGCCTCGACCATGATACTCCTCCACCTCCCTCTATCCTCAGCCAACTCTCTCGACTCTTCAATCACACCCACCTTATTGATATCCCTCATGACACAATCTTCCCATCTCAGCCATGGTCTTCCTCTTGTCCTCCCTACATTGCTCCCTCAAACTATCCTCTCTTCCCCCATCCACACCACGTGAGCAGCCCACTTCAGCAGGATTTTCCTCAATCTCCCCATCAAGCTAACTTGCACACCAATCTCCACCCTCACGTGGCATTGTAATGGATTGTTAAGGAATGTAATCAGTTTATTGTTTGCATTATCCACAGGCTGGTGTATCAGAAGGACAATTTCAAATTTTCTCTTTTCATCCGATTCACTTAATATCTACATATACACTGGATATAAAACTGAAATACACGGGTGGACGGTGAACTCTCGTCGAGGTGAAACATCGGTCGACCAATAAATGTCTTAATTACGTTCTGTTTGAATGCGACTTGGACCACAAGTAAGTCTTTTAATTCCGTATTATTGGATCATGACTACATCTATTAATTACAGACGACTGAAATGCATATTTGAGATATTTAGACCTTTATACCCCTGAGACCTTTTAGAACCATTTCGACCATTTTAGACCCTTTAAACCTTTAAATACCCCCTTTGACCCTTTTTAGACACCAAAATATCTTTACAAACTTTAGACTGCGAAGACCCATTGACACTTAGACCCTCAGACACCGAAAACCCTTTAAACCCCTTGATTTTCAAGACCCCTTTAGACAATTTTAGACCTTTTAAGACCCTTTAGACTCCGAAAGACCTTTCCACCCTTTAGACCCATTAGGATTAGACACCTTAGACTCGCGACACCCGAACTACAATTGGAAAATCCCCTTCAGACCCTTTGAAACACTTAGACTTGTGGACCCGTTAGACCACTTCAGAAGTATATATTGTTGCGGATTTCGCGCCCGCCGGCGTGCTGACGGCCACGTAACTCGAATCGCGGCACGTCGCCCACCGGACGGACAATCCAGTCGTGACCCTCTCGGACTAACGCCGGGAACCAGTCACGGGTGGACCTTTCGGTCTCACCGCGATCGAGCCAATCAGCCCCCGCGTGGGATAGGGTTGCTCGCCAAATTCGAACTACCTAAGTACCCACGCGGGGGGTAGACCGGGCGATCGCACCTCGCCGCAGGTCGACTTCGGACACGGGCCACTTAAGCGACCCGTTCCGTACTATCAGAATAACCGAGCGGTGTTATCGTCGACCTCGACGGTTCGATTAATTATCGGGCGTATTCAGCCCACTACCAACCCTTTACGTGAAGCAAGATGGGGATTCAATGGAGGAAAAGACGAAGCGAAGCGGGAGAACAGTTCAACAATAAAGCACATTTATTCGCGACGAACGGAAAGCACACAAATACAATTCCACCAAATGCACACAAAAAAAAGAAAACACAATTCCATTTACACAAAAAGCAAACATAAAAGTGAAAACACAGTGCAGAGCTAATACCGACTACCGAGCACACGGCAACACTTATACAATTCTACTTCACAGACGGCGCCGACAACACATACCCAAAACCAAGGAAAAGAAATCCCCCAAGAATGGGGCAGGCCTGAGGCCGAGACCGGGTCGGGCCTACCCGTCTGGTGATGAGACGCGGAGCGGCGATGGCCCCGCAACCCGCGGGCCTCGTGGACAGTGCCTGGCAGGGGGTGGGAACGGGGCCCCCTTGGTCGCACTATCTCAGCGCGGGGGGAAACAGGAGGGGGTTGCTGATGCTCGGGGTATAGAGGATCTTTATTATCCCTGGTGTGCGTCTCCACCTCGGCCAGGTCGCGCTGCCGGCCTCCCTCGGGCGTGCAGCTCCTGGCACCGACGCGAGCACCCCCTCGTCCGACTCTCTTCAGCTTCTCCAGCCACTGCAGGCTTCGGGCTCCAGACTTCTTTCGTTCTCGTTCTCCTCCGTTCCGACTCCTTCTCGTTCTCGACTCCTTCTCGTTCTTGTTTGCGACTCTTTCTCTGACTGACGAACACCGTCCTTTTATCCCCCCGTAACTTCGCCTTTGACCCCCTCCCTTTGACCTTTCACCTCGCTCCCCATTGGCCCGAGAAAAAGTGGGCGTGAAGGCTTTTTGATCCACAAATTTGCAAATATCGATCGCCCTGGGGGCGGGGCCAATTCGCCCCTCGCTCACCGATTGGACGGCAAAAAGTGGGCGTGTGTCGTTTTTGATCCGTTTTTGAAGCACAAAATCCGTGATTTTGTACACGCTGTTCGACGCGCGTTCTGCATGAGTCCAACACCGGTACCCACAGCGGGGCAAGAACGGTGGCGATGCTACGGTTGTGAGGTGTGCGTGAAGGTCGTGGCGGTTGTGGTGAAGCGGTGGTTGTGGTCGGTGGTTGATGTTGTGGTTGTGATCATGGCGGTTGGTCCAAAATAAAGATAGTAAAAGAAAAACGGCTATCCTGAAGAGTCGCAGCTCGCATAAATGACATGTATTCCCACTAGACAACGGGTTTGGGCCTAACTACACATGCACTTACCGAGATACCTCACCTAAGGGACCTGAATGGTGGTTTGCGAATTTGGTAACCACAACACTACCCCCTTCCCTTTTTACAGACTCGTCCCGAGTCGTCAAATTTTCGTGTGCCATCATGTGTAGTTTTCCCCTAGTACACTTTACCTACGGATCCCTGAGTGCGACATTCATGGTATTCGTGTCCCCAAAATAAATAACCTGAGGGCTGCGTAACTATCTAAACAAACTCACTCACACGGACGACTTAAATAAAATTGCCGGCGCTAAGACAAACATGCCGGGGGCGCACTCATATGTACAGTACATCTTACCTTAACTTACAAATTTTACACTAAACCATGGCCCAGGATCATTGAACTCTGCAAAAGAAAGCAGTTAGCAGGGAGCCAGGCTGCCCGCATGCAGTCTCTGGCTCAAACAATGCAGGTGACAGGGAACGTGGCTGGCTGCTCACACGCAGTCCAAGGCCTTCCCTTTTGAACTGAACTCAGTGAACCACAACGGTGCTTGGGCTGCACAACGCAGTCTCTGTGCCAGCTCAAGTGGCACACGCAATGAGCACAACGAATGGATGCATGAATACACACACGGTGCACGGGCCGCCACTGCAGGCCCGTGTTGTAGCTGCCAACAGGGCAGTTCTCGCAGCTTGCAAACTGTTGCCTTGATCCTGGCGCACATGGAAATGAACAGGGGGGGGGGCAAAGCAAAAATTGAACGGGGCTGGTTAACGTGGGCAGTGGGCATGGCATGGCAAAGGTGCAGGCAACACAGCCCGCAGAAGAAGGCCGCTGCAGGCAAACACAGCCGGCAGATGAACTGGCCGGCACAGGCCTTGAAGAAAAACAGCCAGCAGATGAACTGGCCGGCACAGGCCTTGCAGAACACAGCTGCCGATGAAGTTGGCCGGCCTCCGCCTTGAAGCAAAACACGGCCAGCCGATGAAGTTGGCCAGCCTTTGCCGTTCAATGGAGGTTGGTGGAGGGAGTGCGGTGGTGCTGGCCACTTGGAAGGCGGGCTCGGACCTACCTACCTGTCTCCCTCCCACCTATCGCCTTTGCCTGTCACTGTACATACCCACTCCCTTAATTTGTGAAAAACCAATTTAGCCCCAACTTATTTTTTTGTTGTTTTTATTTTTACTTCCCCACTATAAATCGTCCCCTAACCCCCTTTATCGTCTTTGTTCGGCTAACCTATCCTGTCACCTAGCCTACTCCCAACCCCTACGTTCCCTTCCCAGAGGGGAACAAGGGAGAGCTAACGTCCTGTGTCGAGGCCCAACGAAGCCTCAGAATAGCCTCCCCAGAGTTCGGCGATCTTAACCAAAGTGGGTCCAGCGGCCCACAACGACAGCGAGGGGATGGATGGTGCGGAGGGGTACATCTCCTAATCTACCCTAACCATTTAACTGTTAAACTACCCCGGGGCTTTCAACAAGCGCCTCTCGCTTAAACTATTGGTTCTAACAACCCAGATTCCCGTCGCCTGTGTTGGTGTCCTCACAATTTCGGGCCTCGCCCCCCAATTTTCTCTCCGTGCCCTCACACGGTCTCCTGGCTGGGACACGTGGCTCCCTTTGGCAGGCACGACCCTCTGCCGATTCTCCCGCTATGGCACCCCCGGGCACTACACTGCCTCCGAGCCTACCAGCTCCCTAACACCGGGGAGTGGCCCCCATGGCACCTCGCCTGAAACGCACACGTGGCAGGCCGGCCTCCCGGGCCCCTTTCCGAGGGTCACCCGTGCCCACAACACTGCCCACGCGGCTAATGGCGCCCCGGGCCCCCGCACCAAGCAGGCGCACCCGTGCCCACTACTCTATCCCGGCCCCCCATGGGCCCTTGGCCTACCACGGCCGACTAGCCTGGTGCCCGGGGTACCCACTCAGCGATACTCACCTTTCGCAGCCATGCTCCCAAGCCCGTCAACAGGGCTCCTGCACCCCTCCAAATGGGTTTCGAGCCTACATTCCCACCAACAGCAAAACGACCTCCATTTTTCAATTTGACTAACCCAGCTAACTCACTTTACTCTGACCCCGGGGTCCCTTGGGCGGGAGTCACTCCTCCCCCCAATCACTCATCGCACCATGCATTCCCCATTCGCTCCACTCATACAGACCCGCTGGCCTCACTCACTCAACAAGTACTCACCTCACAACTCACCAACTCTTCAACACACACACCGCTGAACTCTGCCATCCTCCTAACTACATCCCCTAACTAACTCGTGCTCCCACGTCGTCCCTTAAACTATGGCACGTTCCTTTTAACCTACGTAGCTAAGCTACGTCCCCACTACACATTTACTGTCTGTCACTGTCTCCAAATAATCCCATTAATCAATTCCCCAACCTAAATCTGGCTACAATCCCTCTAACTAATCCATTCCACGGACCCAATGAGGACTTACCCCTGCCACATGAAGTCGGTCTAGCTAAGCTAACCCTTCCCCCTAACTAGTTTCCATCCTGTGCCCAGGCAAGGGGGTCTTTCACCCCTTGCCCAGGAATCCTGTACACCCGAAAGTGAGGCTTGCTTTTTTTTTTTTTTTTTTTTCCCATGCGCAGCACCTGCGTGGCAACTCAGAGCTCGCGCACTTTGCACCTGTCCGTGACGTCATGCAGCTGCACGTGTTCCTCGTCCCTCCTTGGACGGTGCCATCCGGCAGAGATACCCCTCCTGCCGGATTCCAACCACACGTGCAGCCATGACGTCACCGTGCGCAAAAAAAAACACAAGCCCCACGTCTCGAGGGGTTTCCCACGCGAACACATGTGCTTTGCCCGTTGGAGCTGAACACACACGATCGCGTGGAGAACCCGTCCAGTCCAAATCCATTTACCTGCCTAAACTTTGTCCGTCCGCGGGATCGGCAAATCCACCGCGTGCGTTTCCGGACCGGGACTTCACTCTCGCAAGCGAGCACGTGGTGGTCTCGTGCGTTGCACAGCACGAACCTCGTGCTCACTGCTGGGTGAACCCGGCACGGTCCTCGAAACAACAACAGCCGCTACTCGGCTTTCTCTCCTCTGTCGCCGTCGTCGTCGCCATTCAACCCACGCACACCTGCGTGTTACGACGCACACAGTCCACTCCATCACATTCACACCGGGAGACGCGGCTGCGTGCTCCCGCATGCCAACCGACATCTCCCTTACATACCGCTCTCTCACACACACGGTCTCCCTGGCACACAGCGACCTTGCACACGGCCGTTCACTCACGCGTGCCTCACTACTCACACAAACCATACTACTCACACGTGGTGCTCTATTCACTCGCGCGGGGGCACTCACCCGCGGTGCCTCACCCACACACGCGAGGGCACTCAACCGCTGTGCCTCATCCACACACCGTGCCTCACTCATACACGCGGGGGCACTCACCCGCGGTACCTCACTCATACACACGGCGACACTCACACACGCGGTCTCTTCCACACAACGTCCCTCACTCATACACACGGGGGCACTCACCCGCGGTTCCTCACTCATACTGGCCGTTTCACTCACACACACGGCCTCTTCCATACACGGTACCTCATCCACACACGGCGTGCTGGGAAGCACGTACTCCGGCACCATCGCCACCACACCACTCACACACGGGGTCGCTTCCACACACGGGGACGCACTCACCCCTTGCACCACACACACAGGGACAACCACACTGGGGATTCGTGTCCCCACAAGGGTCTCCGGGGCCTCTATACCCCCCAAGCTCTCCAAGCACCTGTCCACAGCACTCGTCCCCTCAACCTCGCAAAGCACGACCGAACTCACCTGATCGTGACTCGCCTCAAGGGGGCATACTCCCTCCCCTCGTTCCTGGAGGAGGCCATCCAGGTGCTCGCACCGGGTCCCAACACGCTCCGCGAGCTCAACCCCATTGTCCTCCACTACCTCCGTGTGTGCGTGCGCGTCACTTACCCCGTCTTCATCGTGTAGTCTTCCCTCTATCGTTCCCATCTCCCGTGTCTCTGCCAACTCTTCACCCTTTACCTCCCTTGTCTCAACTATTATTTCTGTTGTCGTCACCTCGTGTCTCGTCTCACACGTTTTGGTCTCCCCATTTAATTTTTCCCTTTCGGTCATCGTCACGACCCTCGCCCAACACGTTCCACGAATTATTTTTCACCCGCCTCCACCGCGGGCCTGTCAGCCGTTGCACCCCCACCCAGCTCGTTTGCTCCCACACGTGGAGTCGCCATTTTAAGCTCCCTGCTCACTGCCTTCATGCCCGCCTGCAGGCATTGGCCCATGTTCTGCGTCTCACCCCGCAGCTCTTTCATTTTTGTTTCCATTCCGTTCATTTTTGTATCCATCTTTTCGTTTATTTGTTGTGTATTGCCTTTCATTTCGTTTTTCATTTGCTGTGTATTCGCATCCATCGTCGTTTTCACTTCATTCATATTCGCATCCATCTTTTCGTTCATGCCTTTCATTTCCGCATTCATTTGTGCCAGCATGGTGAATAGCTGGGCCATGTCGGGTGCGCTTGAGTGAGCCATTTCGGCAGGGGTTGGGGAAGGGTCTTGGTGGAGAGGGGGGGGGGAGGTGTCATACACCGCGGCCGCTGCCGCACCCATTTCGGGCTCTGGGTTCAGTTGGGCGAGTCCGTGTTCCTGCACAATCAACATTTCCTGCTCGGGGATTCCATCCTGGACCATGGATTCTACACATTCTACATCCATTTCTAATACCCCCGGCTCCCGCTCGCCTTGAGACGCCATCTTGCTTCTCGTGAAGGGTTAATTTGCTCGCTCGTAATTTGGAGGGAATCGGGGGTCGCTTCTCTCACCCCTGGACCGATTCCCGTGAATTTAGCCGGAGACAGGACAGCCCGTTTTCCTGTTCTCCGACACCAGTGCCGCGAGGAGGGCGATGAATTTGTATCGCACGACCTGACACCAGTGTTGCGGATTTCGCGCCCGCCGGCGTGCTGACGGCCACGTAACTCGAATCGCGGCACGTCGCCCACCGGACGGACAATCCAGTCGTGACCCTCTCGGACTAACGCCGGGAACCAGTCACGGGTGGACCTTTCGGTCTCACCGCGATCGAGCCAATCAGCCCCCGCGTGGGATAGGGTTGCTCGCCAAATTCGAACTACCTAAGTACCCACGCGGAGGGTAGACCGGGCGATCGCACCTCGCCGCAGGTCGACTTCGGACACGGGCCACTTAAGCGACCCGTTCCGTACTATCAGAATAACCGAGCGGTGTTATCGTCGACCTCGACGGTTCGATTAATTATCGGGCGTATTCAGCCCACTACCAACCCTTTACGTGAAGCAAGATGGGGATTCAATGGAGGAAAAGACGAAGCGAAGCGGGAGAACAGTTCAACAATAAAGCACATTTATTCGCGACGAACGGAAAGCACACAAATACAATTCCACCAAATGCACACAAAAAAAAAAAAACACAATTCCATTTACACAAAAAGCAAACATAAAAGTGAAAACACAGTGCAGAGCTAATACCGACTACCGAGCACACGGCAACACTTATACAATTCTACTTCACAGACGGCGCCGACAACACATACCCAAAACCAAGGAAAAGAAATCCCCAAGAATGGGGCAGGCCTGAGGCCGAGACCGGGTCGGGCCTACCCGTCTGGTGATGAGACGCGGAGCGGCGATGGCCCCGCAACCCGCGGGCCTCGTGGACAGTGCCTGGCAGGGGGTGGGAACAGGGCCCCCTTGGTCGCACTATCTCAGCGCGGGGGGAAACAGGAGGGGGTTGCTGATGCTCGGGGTATAGAGGATCTTTATTATCCCTGGTGTGCGTCTCCACCTCGGCCAGGTCGCGCTGCCGGCCTCCCTCGGGCGTGCAGCTCCTGGCACCGACGCGAGCACCCCCTCGTCCGACTCTCTTCAGCTTCTCCAGCCACTGCAGGCTTCGGGCTCCAGACTTCTTTCGTTCTCGTTCTCCTCCGTTCCGACTCCTTCTCGTTCTCGACTCCTTCTCGTTCTTGTTTGCGACTCTTTCTCTGACTGACGAACACCGTCCTTTTATCCCCCCGTAACTTCGCCTTTGACCCCCTCCCTTTGACCTTTCACCTCGCTCCCCATTGGCCCGAGAAAAAGTGGGCGTGAAGGCTTTTTGATCCACAAATTTGCATATATCGATCGCCCTGGGGCGGGCCAGTCGCCCCTCGCTCACCGATTGGACGGCAAAAAGTGGGCGTGTGTCGTTTTTGATCCGTTTTTGAAGCACAAAATCCGTGATTTTGTACACGCTGTTCGACGCGCGTTCTGCATGAGTCCAACACCGGTACCCACAGCGGGGCAAGAACGGTGGCGATGCTACGGTTGTGAGGTGTGCGTGAAGGTCGTGGCGGTTGTGGTGAAGCGGTGGTTGTGGTCGGTGGTTGATGTTGTGGTTGTGATCATGGCGGTTGGTCCAAAATAAAGATAGTAAAAGAAAAACGGCTATCCTGAAGAGTCGCAGCTCGCATAAATGACATGTATTCCCACTAGACAACGGGTTTGGGCCTAACTACACATGCACTTACCGAGATACCTCACCTAAGGGACCTGAATGGTGGTTTGCGAATTTGGTAACCACAACAATATATATATATATATATATATATATATATATATATATATATATATATATATATATATATATATATATATATATATATATATATATCTGCATTCCATTCAAATCTGCGCACCAACTTACAACGGCGTCTCACCTTGATAAACCTTGGCTCACCAAAAACTCACCACCTCGACCACCAACATCTCCCACACACAGGAAAAATCATCCCGCGCCTCCTCACACCTCCACACGGATACAATTCCCTACCAAACAGAGGCGTAGTGCACGGCCCAGACCACTCGGACCACATGGTGTGGGGACAGGCCAAGCACGTTAACAGCACAAACTTCATCTCGCCGAGTATGCCCCAAATGGGCGCGTGGGATCGACGCGACCCTCATCCAGTCACCAGAACATGGCAGGACGGGCGGCGAGGGACGGGGGTCACGGGGAGGAGGGGCCACTGCAAGGCTCCGGGCCGTATCGCGCCGAATGTGCGCACGAGACCGCTTATGGCCCTGGGAGCCTGGCAGGGCGGTGCTATGACCACCGTGGCCCAATAAGGAAGCGCGATTTGAGTCACAGCGAGTCGCTTCGGGTCGTCACCCCACCCTTCGCCCAGGGCTTATAAAAGGCGGATCGTGAAGCCGTCTGCTCAATGCTCTTATTTTGCCTGCCTGCTTCGCCTTTGTCTTGGTCCGTTTGCCTTGCCCTCTCCTTCACCTCTCTTCATCGCTCCTCGTTATCTGCCTGTCGCTACATCTACCCCAGGGTTGGTGTGTGACAGATTTTCTTCTGGGACCAGTGTGGAGCACATGATTGCACGAGCCCCGGCAAAGTAATTAAGCAGGAGATAACGTGCCAACTCTTGAGGTTGGATCGCTCAAGTGGAGCATCCCCCAAAGCGTACTGTGTTCCACGGTCAGCCGACCGTGCCAGGTATTGCGAGGCCGTTAATCATCTACTCTCTTCTCTTCTGGCTATCTAATCTTCCTCAGGTTTGTGTGTGTTTGCGTATGTGATGGCGCCTGTCATAGCATAAGTTAAGAATGTACAAGATATAACGGGCTAAGTCTGCTCTGTCTACTTTTATAAATTGATTGCCTTTTGTCGCACCCCACAAATTCCTTGCTATCCCTGCTGTACAAAATAATAAACCCCATTCACTATGCCACATACCTTTCCTCGCTTGAGTGTAAATAAACGCTTTGTATAGAAATGTTCCCAGCTCGTTTTCGTCATTTTCCTTCATTGGTCCAGCATGGTCCGTATCCTAGCCAAGCCGGGACGTTATCCCCCAACGATCTGTTTCCTAGCCGATACGTCCTTGGCAGTTACGCTCGGCTGCATATGATCTGGTAAGGTGATCCGGTTTGAACAAGGCGTACTGAGGGCATGTCCCCTGGTAATTAGATCACGTGACCATTTTAGGTAACCGGTTTCCATTAGACGGAAGACCCGAAATCACGTGGTTGAGTTATTGGCGTTCACAGTCAATTAGCGACCCGCCACGTCACGGAGTTATCCGTATGCGACGGCCTGCGATTCCGGAGAGTCTGGTGGGAACCCGAGGTAGCTCCCCCCACCTCCTTCGTGGTCTTCTCGCCCCGACCCCGGGTCCGCAACATTACCAAATTCCACACAGGGATATTTATGTGCCAGTATGTCCACAATCTTTTTCCCGACACTTTATATTCTTAATTCAGCTCAATACATGACACGCAACAAATGGTCTTACCCGACACTCGCACATCATCATACTCCATGAATACAATTACGGTATGTTTTACTGTCCTCGTCTTTAGAACACGATTGACAGAGCAGTGAAAGCCCAGTCATCCGTGAACAAATCTAAATCTTCTTCCAAGAACTTTCTCATTTCCCAATATGCATGTTCATCGTAAAAAATATTCTTATGATGTCCAAATAATTGTTGTATTTCAGTATTTTGCCCATTCTTGGGTTTCTTTCTACTTCCTGTCTGGTACTTGATTATTTGTCATGCAAGTCATTTCACCCCAAGTTTTAGCTTCTTGGAAATGCCCCAGAGTCAGTATTACACAAATCTGAATTATTATTTATTTATTTTTACTTACCCTTGCACAGAGTATTGAAATTAAACCTCCATTTATTATTTATATTTATTTTGATGTTGTTTCATAGTCATTTTGAATATCACCTGGATGTGTAAAGGTGTTCCCACTTCAAGCTATGCTTTTTAGAACTCAGTCTCCTTCAGCCATTTAAATGTCTTTTGTACACTATGTCGCTTTTAATGAAGAAAATACGTTATTTTGACCGATTGAATGATTTATTCCACACGAGCAGAGTACCCGCCCTACAGGCGATCTTGTTCCAAGCATGCAACGCGTTCTTCTGACGCATACCTATATTTTGGCGGTGTAACCAAAATAATAATAATAATAATAATAATAATAATAATAATAATAATAATAATAAACAACCCGGGTTACATGAATGAAGCAAAAACATACCTTCAACTTATAATGCAAAATAACTCATTGCACTGGTAAACGTGGGGACAGCAATACTGGAGCTGTAAATGGTGGACACTTGTAATACCCTCCCCCACCTGGAGGTGGCGCAACATGATGCACATTTACATGGAGAATTTGTGTCCTCCCCCTCACCACCCCAAAGACCACCAGCAAAGATAAAAACACCCCTATACATTAATTGGGGTCATGCTGATTCTGTGTAGCAAGTCTGGATGCAATTGGCCCAGAACTGTAGGAGTAGAAGCGTGACAAACAAACCCACAAACACCGGTCCGTGAATGATAGATAGTAAGGATGTCCAGTTTTTTAAGGCAGAGAGTATATTTATTTATCTTCCAATCCTGGATGAATTTTGCCCAATCCTCTGCCCAATCATATTCCCACAATCATCTCACAAGGTCAAAATTCTCTCTTCACTGACACTTATTCCCTGCTGTATTTTCATGTTTCTCTCCTTCTTCTTTCGGCTAGCTCCCGTTAGGGGTCGCCACAGCGGATCAACCGTCTAATTCGTTTTGTTGTCCGCATAATGATTTGGAATAGGTTTTTCGCCGGATGCCCTTCCTGACGCAACCCTGGTCGCCTCTTACGACATACAGGGATATGGTACACCTATTCTAACCGGGGCATACACCGGGACCAGTACAACTGGTACTCATTTCGCCGACCTCGGAAGGATGGCAGGCTCAGTCAACCCCCTGGTGTATATATATATATATATATATATATATATATATATATATATATATATATATATATATATATATATATATATATATATATATATATATATATATATATATATATATATATATATATATAAATTCAGTGTCCCAACAGGGCTTGAACTCAGGACCTTTTGGGTCCCAAGCCACTGCCCTAACCACTGCGCCAACACCAGGCTTATATTTTCATGTTTCTGGACTGGGCTTATTATTACTGTCCAGGGACATTTTTCTTAATCAGCAAAATAAATATTTAATAATTTTTCCTGCATCACGCCCTTGAGGATAAGGCTCTGTTTTATCGACATTAATGTCATATCCAATTTGTGTTTTCTTCCACATAATGCCATCTTTAAATTGTTTTTTGCTGTTTATTGATCAACCAACCATCCCCTTTTCTTGTAATACTGCTCTTTACAAGCTTTGAATTTGGTGAAATAAAAATCCTCACTCAGGTTTGTGCATGATATTTGCAGCAGCCATCCCTGGGGTCTTACCTGGCATGTTTTGCCCAGTCCCATCTCATCAGCAAGGATGGCACCATGTCGACGGTGGAAAGCAGCAATCATCCAGTCCACACCATCCCTCTGATAAGATCGTAAAACAACACCTGGACAGATGATCATGTAGGAATCATGTCGTGATATTCGTACTGAGTCTTTGAGTCAGGGAAACGAGTATGGTACTTGAATAATTCATTGAGTACTTCCCAAAACATATATTTTTAAAATTAGAAGGGCAGTCGGTAGAGCACATACCTCCACCACTCAATGCCTGATCCACAAGAGCATATCCGGCCCAATACATTTTTCAAATATCATGCCATATGTAGTTTTTGGCCTTATCTCTCAATGGGCCATAAACTATTTATGGCATGATGGTGAAGACGAATCACTTTAGAATAAGTGAAAAAGAAGAATCACCAAAAACTCAATGGTGAAGAATCACTTTTAAAATTAAATAATTCTCGTATATGGATCCGGATTCGGATCTTCACCAAAATCGAATCAATTGCTCCTTGCCACACACCCAACCTGTACACCAAGTTTTGGCCGAATCCGTCCACAACTTTTTGAGACATCGTAATTTATATAATTTTTGGCCCGATCTCTCAATGGTGAGGAATCACTTTAAAAATTCTAGAAGCTGGATCCGCATCCAGATCTTCACCAAAATCTAATCGGTTCATCCTCGTCACATACCCAATCTGTCCACAAAATTCATCCGAATCCGTCCACATCTTTTTGAGATATCCTGTACACAAGCAAACAAACAAGCAGAGACAGACAGACAGAGACAGAAAGGGGTGAAAATATAACCTCCTTCACCTTCCGTGGTGGAGGTAATTATTCAAACAACAGAATAGCTCTGTGATAAACTGCTTACCTATGAGTCGATTGGTTTTCATTTTTCTACAATACGCAAGTTAAACAAGAATGGTACTCGGTGGAGCGCATACCTCCACCAACCAGGTTGAACAGTTTAAGTTTTGTATCCCACTGATAGGCTGGATCTGGATCCGGACCTGAACCAAAATCAAATTGGCTTGTTCTTGTCACCTAACCAACTCGTCCAGCAAATTTCGTCCAAATCCGTCCGCAACTTTTTTAGATATCCTGTTCACAGATAGACAAACAAGCAGAGAGAGACAGACAGACAGACAGACAGAGGCGAAAACATAACCTCCATCTCCTTTCGGTGGCAGATTTAATTAGGTCAGAATAAACAGTATTGTCAAGTGCAAAGACAGCAGGAGGAACCGCATGGGAAACATTGGTGTCCTTGGAAAGTGTGTCAATGCGGTTGATGCATCTGCAAGTGACATTAAGGCTGCAACGATAACTTGTACTACATAAACCACCCGAAGGCTGGTGACGAAAGTTACTGCAGAAAAATTATAGCAGGTACATTAGAGTAACTAGTTAACATTCAGTAGACAATGACAGAACGGCACAGAGGAAACACACTTATCCTATCCAAGTGTTCGGGTTTTTCGACACGACTATAAAACTGCCAAATTGGTGCTTCGCAAGCAGGGCATTGCACCATTGAGTGCACCATCCTCCGATGGACATTAAGGTTTGGTGACCTAACTGCGAGCATTAATAGGTGGCCGTCAAATATCCCACAGAATCTTCTGTGAAAAGGAGGCGAGCCATCACCGGAATCCTGAACAAGTTACAAATTCCTGACTATAAAATGCATTAGACACTGCATCAGCGGCACAGGCGTGCACCCAGCAATGATGAAAACCAACAACTACATGCTGCACAAAAATGAAAGAACGAGTAGAGAATGTTAAAACCACACTTTTTGGCTAAGTTGAGAAATTGATACACAGAATCCCACGACCTTTTTTGCCAATGCTTGCGTTCATTTAATGTGCTTCCCATGGGATATAGATTGGATTGAAAAAAAAAGTGTTCGAGCTTGGTCGATTTGATCCAAAAATATTTCACCAAAATCCAATTATATTTTAGTTTCTAATATATTAAAATTAGATGCTTATCCCCAAAAAGCTTGTCGATTTCACATTCATGTGCACACATAAAAGAAAAACATGTAAATGGTACTCTGCTGATCCATCCATCCATTGGAACCAGACTCTGTGCAGAGCGCTGGTGCTGCCTTAGCAGTCTCCTTGGCTATTGGACACAATTCTGGACAGGTCGCCACTCCGACAGGATACCAGTAAGCTGGCACTCCTTTTGCTGACCTCGGAATGATGACAGGGAGAGCCAACCCCACCTGGTATTAATTCAACAGCCAAGCAGGATTTGAACTCAAGATCCTAGGATCCCAAGCCCACCACCCTAACCATTAAGCCAACACCAGACATACTCTGCTGATGGTACCCCTTTAATTTCTGTTCACACAAATGTTTCCAATTCTACTTTCCACACACTTTCACCCAACACTACTTGATTTACCCATCTTGATCTTCTATTAGTGCATACATTCCATTAACCAACTTAATTTAATCCTCCCTCTATTTCAGAATTAAAACTAAAAATCAACAAAGCCAGTGATTCTCAACCAGGGGTAAACATTTATATGGCAGGGGGTAAATATATCATACCTGAAAATTAAGTATTAATTCTATAATACTCTATACCTGGTCAGCCTATTTTAAAAAAAAATTATGGCTGGCATGGGCATAGATCCTGGAGGGGGGAGGGATAGGGGGGACCGGATGTAGGATGGTGCATTTACCCCCCCCCCCCACTTCATGTAGGATGCTGCAAAACCTAAATAATAAAGTTGTTCCATCTTGTTTTTCTGTGCCTCTCTGCCGGCTATGCATTTTTTGCATGGGAGTAAGGGGGTAAATGGCGAAATTCATCAAGCCGAGGGGGTAAATGACAGAGGAAGGGTTGAGAATCACTGAACCAAGCCTATTTTCTCTGCAATTGGTGAAAATACAACAACAAAAAAAGATTTTGTTTCCAGGTTATGGGTAAACTTTAGCCCATATTAATACAACGGAGCTAATGCAAATATGGGTACATACGAGGGCCGTACCAAACCAAAGGTCATGAACGTCCACACGTTTGTACAAATATAGTAGAACAAGAGTTATTTGCGACATCTATCCACATATCCACTCCAATACAAACACAGGTTCGGCACATGAACACTACTGGTGTTATATTGCGACAATGAATCCATTGACAAAATGGATGTCAACGACATATCGTATATTTATAGCAATTGAATTCCTCGTGAAGGAGAACAAGTCAACTGCAGATATTTACGGCCGATTGAGACAGCGCACAATCTTTACTTTCATGATTTGTGATTACATTCGCAAAATTAAAAAAATATTTAGAAGCAGATCGTTTGTTGTAAAATTCCAACTGTATAACGAGGGAAACGTAGATAGAGGAAGCTGTGGCATGAAAACGAAATTGTGACTATTTCTTAAAAATACACTTACATCTCATAATAACCCTATGGACCCAATTTCTCTTTACTGTAATACTTAATAGCAAGCTGGTGACAGAGAGATCAAGAGTGCAGTGCATGGGCCGCATATAAACGCATGTGTGTTGTTGAGAATAACTGCCATAAATAATGGCAATGAAAGGAGAAAAAGACGCTCAATCAAAGCACGAGGACGTTTACTTACAAACGCCTGCGGAGAGTCATTGTGCATTTAGAAAATTGCAAAATATGCAGTTGTGAAACACTACATCCATAAATAAAACTGGTGTGCCTATTTTTCGTTTAAAATTACTCCAAAACAATGGAATGTTCTTCATTATTAACACTATTCAGTGCAGATTTCCGACGCCGATCCCTCATGTACGTGGATACCAGTTTACTGCAGGGTGGACAGGCATGATGGCTGAAGAAACACAATCTGATGGACAGGACAGGTATTGGCCTTTTGGTTACGTTTAGGATCAATATTAGGCTGGCAGATTGGCCAAGAGGGATGCACACTTGCCTCCAAGCTGTCTGACTTGGGTGTGAATCTTGGCCCGGTTTATAAACTGTCATCCTGGTGTGATTAATCAATGTATGTGCCATCACTCAGATGAATGCTCAACTGAATGTTCCACCTGCTGGCATTAGTTGGTGGAAGTTAAAGATCCCATGGTGTCCTTCGCGAAGAGTAGGTGAGCTATCGCATGCACAATGAAGAAATTACAAATTCCTGCCCTAACTACTGCTGGGAAGGCAATGTTAAAACCAACCAGTATAACCCTTGCTCAGGAAGCTGATTTGATGGCATCGAAGCTTTGTGAAGAGTGCGGTGTGCGAGAGTGCACGAGAGAAAGAATCAACATTCACCAGCCTCAGTGGTGTAATGGTGAGAATGTCTGCTCTGAGTCTAGAAGATTGGCGGTTGGAACGCTTAACAAGTCATAACAAAGACTAAATCTGGAAATGTGCTGCTTCCTTGCTCAACACTCAGTATTTTAAAAGGATAGAGCATAGATAAACAACCATATGTTGGTGGTAATAGCGCAGGCTTTGATGGACCCAATGGCCTCCTCTGACATTAAAATTCATTCCAAGGGAACTCATATTATGATATTGAACTTTGAGTTTGTGTTATACCAGTTTAATAGTGAGGACAGTTAAAAGTTGATGTGGACTTATATGGTAGATGTAGAACAAGTACAGGACGGCCTGAAAGTCACTTTACCCCTGCTAAATTTCTTGCACCTTCGTCCCTCCCTTCCTCTGGCTGGTACCACGAATTATTACCTCCGCCACCGAAGGTGAAGGAGGTTATGTTTTCACCCCTTTCTGTCAGTTGGTCTGTGTTTGTGTACGGGATCTCTCAAAAAGTTGTGGACACGTTGGGTGTGTGACAAGGAAGAATCGATTCAATTTTGGTGAAGATCCGGATCCGGCCACTACAATTTTTAAAGTGATTCTTCACCATTGAGAGATCAGGCTAAAAATGATATATACTGTAGCACGATATCTCAAAAATGTTTTGGGCCAGATATGTTCTCGTGGATCAGGCATTACAGGGTGGAGGTACTATGTCAATGAAATGTTCCCTTTAGGATGGATTGAACACGGATGAACAACATCACCAGCTCCTCTACCGTGACCTCAGTGTAGTCGAGATCTAACAACTCCAGACAACTCTGTGGGGCATATTCAAGAAAAAGAAGAAAGAAAAAAAAAGTGTCAAAAACAAACTGATTGAAGAATTGTGTGCTACATGTCTTAGAGGAGTTAGTGACAAATTCAGTGGTGCGAGGAGAATGATGTAGCGCATGCAGATACAATGAATGATTAATTATTGTAAGTACTGCACAATAAAACCAATGTATTAAAATAGTTGAAGAACAAATGCTTTATTCGGGAGAGATAAAGTGACTTTCAGGCCACCCTGTACAATTATACTTCAATGATTTTTTTTTTTAACTCTAAATCGATGTAATGAAGGTTTGTGAAATTATATTGTCCATGCATAGCAAGTTATCCAGGAAGTGATGTCAACACTGCTCAAAACGTTCAGGGTAAAACCAAGACGACCATCAAAAAGTCACTTGTGCTACAAGGTGGAACACAGGTGTCCAATCAAATTTCTTATGACGGGGAATAAGCCAGCTGAAAGTCAGAGGAGAATGCATGCGCCATCCTGCACAATTTTGAAAGGCACGTCATTCATGTAGATTTTGTGTTTCACTGGTGCAGAGTTCAAAAATGGTTATGAATTGCTGAGCTACAGTATAATGAGCATTCTCACATGCACCAATTGAACATACATAGAAGAGCTAATTATGGAGAATCGACAGATTGTCCTTGGCAGACATCCATGAAATTGCAGAATAACTGAAGCTCAGAGTTGGACTTGTCGAAATGATTGAAATTGAATAAGTGCAAGGTGGGCACCAAAGAACCTTGCGTCGTATCAAAAGGCAACCAATGTGACCACTGCAACAGCTTCTGGAATGCTACCAGGAGGGGGAGCCTGGTGTTGGCTTAGCATCCTAGGGTCCTGCATTCGATCCCCATTGGCCACTAAATTAACACCAGGGATTGACTCAGCTTGTCATCCTTCCGAGGTCGGCGAAATGAGCACCAGTATATACTGGTAATAGCGGCACTGAATCAGCGGCATAGCTACACTCCTAACCAATGATGCAACCAGCAGCCAAAAAGGCAGCACACGATGGGAACCAGGAGGGGGAAGATTTATTGAAAAGAACTGCAACAAGTGACAAGACTGGGGCCGATATAATTTAACGCCGCAGTCAAAACAAGCCAACATGGAATTTGGATATTCTTGCTCCGAGTCACCCCAAGTTCCGTCATCAGCCGCAAGATTTATGGCAACCGTGTTTTTACCTCCACCGAAGGTGGACAGAAGTTATGTTTTCACATCAGTCTGTTTGTCTGTGAGCAGGTTATCTCAAAAAGTTGCAGACGGATTCGGACTAAATTTAGTGGGAACGTTGGGTGTGTGACACTGACTAATTGATTCTATTTTGGTGAAGATCCGGATCTGGATACGAGAATTTTTAACTGATTTTTCACAATCGAGAGATGGGGCCAAATTCAATATATTACATGATGTCTCAAAAAGTTGTGGACAGATAACAAAACTTTGTGGATGTGTTGGTTCGGTGACAATAACAAGCAGATTCGATTTTGGTTCATGTCCGGGTCCAGATCCGCCCATCAGTGGGATATAAAACGTGAACTGCTCAACCTGGCGGAGGTATGTGCTCCATGAAGTGCTGTTCTTGGTTTTTTTTTGTGCAGTTTTTTTTTGTATTCAAAGTCAAGGCTTATGAAAGAACTAGAACACTGGACAAATCAGAATGCAATGGAACAAAATGAACAGCAGAGATAGGGGGGGGGGGGGAATGAAAGGTAGGGGAAGATGCATGAGATGGGCAATATGGACACAGAGGTAAACTCTCAGGAAAGAAAACAGAAAATTGCAAGGAAGTGGGCTTGGGGATGGAGGGAGGGAGGGGTAACATGGGTAGTAAAATAATAATAATAATAACAATAATAATAATAAAATCATGGTGTTGCATTGGGGACGATCTGGCTGGTGGTGAGAACAGCTGTCTTGAAGACCTGGAGGGAGGAATGAGATTGAAGAGAATGTGGAAGTTGGTTCCATCAGTGAGGAAAAAAAAAGAGGAATGACTGAGTGGAGGTGAGCAGTGATCCTGGAGTATGAGAGTTTCGCAAAAAAGGGGGTCCATAGTGGGCTGTGTATGCCATGCAGAAACCTGGGAAAGTGGGGAGGGGACAGGGGGTGGGGGCAAAGCACGGAGAGAGAAGAAAGGACGTGATTAAAGACAGAGAGACCACTGACCTGTCTGTGATGGGAAAGTCATGAACCCATAGACTCAGCTCCATTTCGGGAGATCTCAAAAATCCTGAAGGCCTTGGTTTCCATGCCATCAAGCTGAGCAAGGTGTCAGGCAGGGGAACCGGTCCGGAGAAGGGGTGGGGGGGGGGGTTGGGTGAGAGCAGTACTCCATTAATCTGTGGATGAAGCTCTCATACGTGCATCGGAGTTCAGGTGTACCAAGGAAGGACTTTGTACGACGGAGAATACCCAGGCTGTCTTTGGAGGCAAAAATTGCAGATCAATTGGAAATAAGTGTTGGAATTATAGAAACAATCATTCTTACTAACAATGGACCATAACCATGTCATTCAAACGAGGGATTAATTCAACATGGCACAAGTATCGATGTACAACAACTACAGTGTGAGCTTTGTGTTGGCTTAGCGGTTCGGGTAGCTGGCTTGGGATCTTCGGGTCCTGAGCTCAAGCCCTGGTCTGTGGTCGAATAAACACCATGCAAGAGAAATATCGAGTCAGAGTTTAATTACAGCGAATGAGACTGTTCGCATGAAAGGGTGGGGAAGAAGGGGAGGGGAGGAATGGGGAGGGAGGGAGGGGAGGGTAGGAAGGGGGGAGGGAGGGAAGGGGAGGAAGGGGGAGGAGGGGAAGGGGAGGAAGGGGGAGGGATGGAAGGGGAGGGGAGGAAGGGGGGAGGGGTTAAATACCCATTGGGTTTGCACACCGAACTGGACCATCAACAACCATACAAGGACAAGGACACTAACCTCTTACACCCCATTGCGTCAACTTCGCCTGGTCGAGGATGTCTCGGACCTCCCCAGCATCAGCACTCATCGCCCTCCTCCAGGGCACCACCCTCACCAGACAAAAAATGGCAGTACAGTGCAGGTGCACACACTGTACATGTGAGGTTAGCCTTGAGAATTTCAGAGCTTCAGACGTAGCGCTCGGACTCTGCAAGCATCACGACAACCGAGGTGAAAAATGAAAAATAACTTTTGACTGACGAGTAAAATGCCTGACGAGTGCAAAGCACAAAGAAGACTGCGCTGCGCATTCGAATGAAACGCGCCAAGAAAATCTCACTGTGCGAAAACAAAACAGAAGAAGAAGAATAACCAAAAAAAACAACAGTTTCGAGCTTCTGATTGGTGGAAGCGTGATGACGTACTTTCGACCGAAAAAAGTGCAGCGTGTGAAGCGACGCAAGATAAAACCACTCAGCCATGAACGGGGAGTAGCCAATGGGAGTGCTCGGCCATGAACGGGGAGTAGCCAATGGGAGTGCTCAGCCATGAACGGGGAGTAGCCAATGGGAGTGCTCGGCCATAAACGGGGAGTAGCCAATGGGAGTGCTCGGCCATGAACGGGGAGTAGCCAATGGGAGTGCTCGATCGGCAACGCCAATGAGCTGCGTACGTTACTCAGACATGAGCATGGCGACAAGTTCACGTTCTTCCGCTCATTGTTCTGCAATTAATTGTTCTAATCGACAATCCAAAAGGTCTGAATTATCATTCTTCAGGTTCCCAAAGAATAAAGAAAGTAACGTATATTAAAGGTCGACATCTATGATCTAAATATGCCACTGTCTTTGTGATGTTTTGACTTCACACGAGGCTTACATCGAAAAGTAAAACTTGCACATCACGCAGGAACGTTTATGTGCGATTGTGGAGTGATCAAGTTCGGCACGACACAATATTAGATCAGACTGCAAAAAATCCCATGTTTTAAGGCCTTTTCACCCCCCCCGGAATTTTTTTTTTGCCGTGTGCAGGTGTTTCATTACCAAGCAGCTTGCTAGCGCTTGCCAAGCCAGCCGTTTCGTATCAAGAGTTTTCGTTGCATTGCTTGCTTGAGTGCTTAAGCCGCTTAGCGAGTGCTTAAGCAGTCCCCTTGGCGATTGGGCACAATCCTGGACGGGTCACCACTCCGACACAGTATACCAGCATGCTGGCACTCATTTTGCCGACCTCGGAAGGATGACAGGCCGAGTCAACCCCACCTGGTATTATAGTCCAGTTGCCAGATTGAGTACCTTGTTGTTGCGAGAAGTGTATTGTTTTTGATGGTTTCGTACTCGCATGGATCTATAGAAAAAAATTTAGCTTGGTCGCCGGAGTGGCAACCTTGAGGAACTCCGATAATTTGTATAAATCCAAGATGGTCACCGCGGACGGAGGTGGTAAATAACTTTTCAACCAATCAACCTACAATCACGTGTGATACATTTTTTTATGTATAATTTTGAGGTGAGGAATCGATTTCTGAGGTCAGTTGTGTGGTTCGGGGGGTCAAATTCAGGGTCAAAGGTCAAGTTCAATGTCATTTTTGGACTATTGAGGGGTTTAAAACTTTTTGACCCCTGCATCAACTGCAGATCACTCCTACTCGATAGTTGATGAACGATCCCATTGATTCTAATCTCACCTCTTCTTCTTTTCAGAGAAACGTGTGATGGCCGACTCAAGGTGTCTTCTCCCGGTGTGTCATGGAGGTGGAGAAGAAACGAAATTCACTGAGATCGGGATCAAGAAGCTCATCTCGTGCGCCAAATCCCGTGGAGATGGGGACCTGCAGGCTAAGCTACAGAACATTATTGATGTTGGTGTAGATGCGACAAGCATCGCCTGCCACAAAGGTTGCGACTGTACTTATACATCAAAAGAGAAAATTGAGAGAGTGAGAAAGTCACAGAAAAGAAAGGCTGAAGATGAGGGTGTAAGGACAACTACAAGGTCTCACTAAGGTAGCTGACACAGGTGTGTTTGAGTACAAACGTGATTGTATGTTCTGTAGTGAGGAATATTTACCCATTGATGATAGACACCCAGAAAGATGGGACCGCGTTCGTGAGTGTATGACCGAAGAACGTTTCGACACAGAACGTAACCCACTCCCAACCATGAAAGATATGCTCCTTGATGTTGCTGAGCAGCGTAATGATGATGTCGCGAGAAGGGTCAAGTTGCACCTTGCTTTTGTTTCTGATCTACATTCTGCTGAGTGCAAGTACCACGTCCGCTGCTGTAACAGTTTCACGAAAGTCCCCACATATGCTGATTTGCCAACTGGTAGTGCAGATGAAAATGCTCTGAAGGAAGTCATTGAGTACATGAACCGAGACAGGTCCAGAATATGGAATAGTGTTGAACTGCATTCCCTGTACTCGGATCGAGGTGGCAAGCTCGCTCGACGTGACATGTTTAGCAAGTTGACTGACTGCATGAGTAAGGATGTTATCGTTGTTCGGGTAGATGGCTGTGCTACCATTGTTGGTTTCCGTGAGTTCGTTGCTAAAAGTCTCAAGATAGTTAAGGTAGACGATACGGATGAGAGGAGCATTGCTTCCGTGGTGAGGCAGATCAAGCATGAGGCACGGTCGGTCAAGTACAACAGTGCCAATTATGACTATCAGAGTTTACACAGGCCAACACAATCAAGGCGACTAGCCCAAGTTTGTTGAAGTTGGCTTTGGACCTAGTCTCCGGTAGTAAAGTGACCAAGAAATCTCTGAGCCTGAGCCAGTCAATTCAGAGTCACGTTACAGGTACCAGAAATCAGACAACATTCGGACTGGCCGTCAAACTGTTGCACCGGCATGGCAGTTCCGAACTTCTCAAACTCCTTCATGAGCATGGCTTCACGACCTCGTACGATGAGGCCCTGAGATTCCGAAAATTGGCCGCTCGTCGACTAGGTGACAATGCACAGGTTCTCCACCAGTTCATGGGGTTGTGTAGAACAGTCAGCGTCATCTTTGCATTGTTTGACAACTTCGATTTCCAGGTATTCACACCCAATGGTCGACGCACTACCCATGTCCTCTCACATGAATTCCAGCAACCTCATCCCACAGGTATGATGGAGTATGGCCGCGCTAAGCCAGGGATGCAGACCATACTCGCAAAATCTGCTGACCAGCAGGCTCCACCTGAACTTGACATCACGAAGTATGGGTGGGAAATAACACATGGCTTCCCAGCACCAGCAACCTCCGATCAGCCCCCAGGACCCCAAGATCTCATGGATGTAGTGCGGTGCAGCTGTAAGGTGGCGGTAAAGGTGTGCGGCACTGAACGTTGCAGCTTTCACCATGGAAAGATATCATGCACTGTGTACTGCACTTGTGTTTGTAGTGACGCCTGCTTCAACCCGTTCAAGACAGGAGACGAAGACCAAGATGAAGTGGAAGAGGAAGGAGAGGCAGATGTGGAAGATGACGAGGAAACTGAACATCTTGATCTTGCATTCGGCTCTGATGATGAATGGGAGTGATCGCCGTTAATGAATAAACGCTTGACCACCAAGCACTGAAAATTTCATTACTATTATATTATTTCATTTTTGGCCGAAAATGACCTTGAACTTCACCTTTGACCCTGAATTTGACCCCGAATAACAAAATTGACCTCAGAAATCGATTCATCAGGTCAAAATTATACAGAAAAGAGGTATCACACGTGATTGTAAGTTAATTGGTTTTTAAGTTATATTACACCCCTCCCCCCCCCCCCCGTCTGTGGTGGCCATCTTGGATTTATGCAAATTAGCGGAGTTCCCCAAGGTTGCCACTCCGGCGACCAAGCCAAATTTTCTCTATAGACCCAAGTGAGCACGAAACCATCAAAAACAATACACTTCTCATTACAACAAGGTTGAGTACAGAACATATACGGGTGGCAAACGGACTATTCGTGTTTCGCAGACTCACTGACTCAGGGCATTGAATTATAAAGCGAGCCGTTCCCTCGGGGGGGGGGACGTAATTAAGCTGGGCGTCCCATCTGGGTGTGGGAGCATTCGTTGGTAACAATTGATGATCTCATGGTGTGTCCTTCGCGAAGAGGACGTATGAAGAGGAGGAACCCTGAACAAATTACAAATTCCCACCCAAGTCACGTTCAGTCGAACCGAACCGAACGACGGGCCCGACCAACCAATTCGTGAAAGACTTGGGACAAAATTTGTTCCCCGAGAAATTGGGAACAATTGAGTCGCCGTTTAAGAAGAAGCAGTCGGTTCATCCATACATTGGGATTTGCATACGTATTCCGCTGCGCACATTATTTAATTGTACGGTATATTGACAATGCAAAAAAAAGCAATTGACGAGGCAATGAGCATCTCTCGTGACGCATGATCAGCAAATGGCGGGAAAGTACTTTCCCCATGCTCCTCTGTACAAGGTGCAACGAAATGGGAACCCGCACCGAGCTAAAGGGGGCGGGGCTAACGACACGAGACATCGGGGGCGGGGCAAACGACAGGAGACATCGGGGGCGGGGCTAAACGGGGTCTTGCCGACGTGAGACGCCACGTGTCCCATTCGCAAATCGCGAGCACCGGCGACGCCCAGAGTCATGCGGTGCGGTGTCCGCATTGCGTCACTGCCGCGCCCCTGTGCAATTGGACAGCAGCAGGCAATGCCCGAATTCACCGTCTCAAGGATGTCCGTCCGCACGACCGTCTACCACATTACAGCCATTATGTAACACACGGCTCAAGGAGTACGGCCTCGCAGGCTGAGAGTATTTCCCATGAGCTTCTGCGAATAAATGCATCACATTCATGGCGCAGCGAGAGGATGAAAACGACCACCTGGAGGTCGAAATTCCTGATGCTCTAAATCTCGAATGACGAAGGTGGATCTTTTAAAATTGCTCTTCTTGATTGTACCTCAAATGGTCTTTGCTCGTCCGTCAATCGGCAACACGGACATCGACAGAATCATCATGCACCAAGACAAAAAGCCATTAAAGATCGGACAGGAGGGAAAGGCGTTCGACGTTGGATGCGTCGACCATCCGTCGACCTTGTACGCCAAATAGCTGCCACCGTTGGAGACCCGTCGGGAGGACACTGTCTGATCTGATCTGATCCTGTTCGCCCCACCCTGTCCGTGCCTTAATATAATCAGGAGTTTTGCAACCGGTCCGTGTTATTGGGTACAAGGCAATGTGTAAAGAATGGAGACAGACAGAATCGTTAAAATCGACAAAATGCAGGCGCTGGGGCTGTGAGCTCTCCGGATGGGGGAAGTGGTGAGAATTTCAAGGCAAGATGAGCTGCTCGAGTCATTGAGAGCTGAATCTTATTGTTGCCAGGATGTTGGTTGGTTCATGTCTGTCCTTGAAGGGAAAACAGACGATGTCTTATTTTTCACCCAAGACGGCGTTGCCTTGAAATGGACTGCTTTATGGAATAAATGACTTTTCCACTGATGATGATGGGCTGGAAGAGCCCTTTGTAGATTATCCCAGGAGGAAGATGGCCCTGATACGTAGGGAATCCTCTAGTCCATATATGACATGATGTCCTGGACAGATGTTTGTCCTTGTGTAACATGTACATATAATGTGGGAGCTGCAGCATGGTTACTGGTGCTGCGATCTCCTTAATCATTCCATTCATCAAGTCTCAACATAGCATCAACCGGAGGTTGCGGTGTGGCTACTCAGTCGTTGGTATTGCATGGCTCTTCGGTAGTCTGTAGCGTGGCTCCTCAGTCGTCTGTGGCGTGGCTCCTCAGTTGTCGGTAGTGTGGTTCATCCCCACTGATTGTATTTGGTCAAAGGTTCAATTTCCCAAAACTTCCCCTGCGTCTCAGCAGAGCAGCCGTTGTGCTTCATTAGTGCTGTGGTGCTTTGTATGGTGCTGTAGTAGTTGTAATATATTCGCTGTTATTTGTGTGATTCAGATCTATGATAATCTACCTTAGATGACTTCTGACATTTTTTATTTTTTTACAGTGACCTGAGGTTCATGGAGGATGTTATAGACATGAATCACATGCGCAGATCGACAGAGATTGATGGACAATAGACCATGGAGAAACACACACGGTATCATATGCGATTTAAATCTGGAGTATCTGCATCATAAGCTAGGGGTTCAGATGGGAATACAAACAGGCTAACCCATTCACAAACCCTGTGCATTCACATATGCATGCATGTATTTATTAATGCATATATATATATATATATATATATATATATATATATATATATATATATATATATATATTTATATATATATATATATATGCATGCATACATACATACAAGTTCGAAGCTTAACTGGATATTAACGCAGATATTTTACATTTACCCTCAAATGTTCTTCATAATTTCAAGTAACCCAGAAAACATGTATTCAAAATGAAATTGCACTGTCGGGATGATTAAAAACAAGATAAAACATCGCCAAAACATGACAACAAAACAATTCAGCACATGCTTTCATCACCAATGTCATTACATCAAATTGGCAAGGTCACGCACAAGGTCAGGGGTCATTAAGCATTCGACCCCAGTAAGTGCAAGCCTGACCTCAGACTGGCTCTGGCTATCCAAGTCCTTACAAATCAAGTTTGGGGTAATAAGCAGCAGTATTACATCAGTGTCTTCATAGTAATGACCGCAAAGCGCCAAGGTAGCTCGTCCTCTTGTGAGCGATTTTGCTTTCCAAATGACCGAAGCGTTATGTCGTGTTGTATTTTCTTTAGAATCAGGATCGGTGGAAATTATTCGACCATGATTGCTGCCATGCAAAATCCTTGTATTGTTTGAAGACAATTGTGGATTTTAACTTGCATGGAGAAATGCAGATGAGCATGCGGTTAAACTCCGTGCACCAAGAACTTTGTGCTTGCGATACGCATTTCATTCCCCCGAAAAAGCAAGGTTAGTCACATTGACTGGAATAACTAAAAGCGTCTGAAAATGCAAAGCCCGTCCGCTTTGTATTCGGACTTCTTCTTCCGTAGGCTAAACGGTTCCTTTGACATTTTGACCAAATTATTAATTTGTCTTCTCCACATTCTCATAATAAAGCTTTGTTGAAAATTTGATAAAATCTCAAAATAAAATTAAAATTTCAGGTAAATTCGATAAAAATTGACGATTGTCTGTGATGTGGACCTTTGACCTTTTGACCAAATTATTAATGTCTTCTCAATATTGTCATAATAAAATTTTGTTGAAAATTTAATGACAAAGGCTCAAATATGGTTAAAAAAAAGTTATGGCCTGGACAGACAGACACACAGACACACACACAAGTGATTGTAAAACCCGTCTCTCGGGTGACGGACTAATAATAGCTCAGTGTTCCATTAGCAAGCGGCTTGGTATCGCTTGCCAAACCAACTGTTTCGTATCAACCGCTTTGCAAGTACTCGCTTTGCCACTCTGTAAGCGGAGCAAAAAATTAAGAAAGGTGCTTCATTGTGTTGTAAAAATGGCCGCCACAGTCGGATTCAAAACGATAGTTACAATATTACAACCAATGAAACGTTCAGAGGCATACCGTTGTTATGTACACTCATAATATTATTGAAATGTGCATTTCATACTTTAAGTTTCAATCTGGCAGAAAAAGTTTCGATACTTTTCATCCCAATTCTTCAACATCTACAAACATGCAAAACCCCTCCCCAAAATGCACAGTGGTATGTGCATCAATAAGCTTGGTAGGGAGCTCCTCCTTCTGATCCCCTCCATTTTTTAAAATCTTTTTTCCCACCTCTTCCTCGGACTCTGTAGCCGCTGTGAGCACAATAAATTTGTTTGGGGAAGTTGTCACAGAAGGATCAAGTAAAACTGTAAACATGGCCTGGACAGCATTTTGCTTGAGTACCATGATAGCATTGTTTCCATTGGAGGACAATATGTTGTTCAGCGGTTCCGAGCATGACATCTAAAAACAGGCCAAGTTACATTCCATGTGAAAGGGTATAATATCAGGATGAACTTGACCACTATTTGCTGTAAAACATCATCAATAATATATGATAACAAATACAACTTGTGTGGCTGTAGCTATGTCAGCAATATTCACTCGTCGATTGGTCACGACACTGACCAAATGGGCGTGCCTGTCTTCCCCTTCACTCGTCGATTGTTCGTGGCACTGACCAATTCAATGTGATCCTTTTTCTCAGCATCATTATGTCTATCGTTATCACATCTATCTGCATCAGCAAACAACAGTCCATGCAGTTGGTGCGGAAAATCACACACTTTCCTCACCTGCTGTTACCTCACCTCTCACAGTGGTGATGACAATGTTGGTGGATTACTGGGCGGCATCTTTATCACACGCTTTCTTCACCCTGTCTTACCTCACCTTTCACTATGGTGATTATAGTGCGACATATTTATCACACGTTTTCCTCACCTCATATTTCCTTACCTCTCACAGCAGTGATTACAATATTGGTGAGTGCGGTGTGGTGGTCTTTATCACACGCTTTCCTCACCTTGTGACTCATCCTGGTGATTACAATATTGATTGTGGTGCTATCCTTGACAACCCTACGTTTCTTTGACTTCCGGGACATGAAGCTTGTGTCGTTTTATCCTTGTTTGGTGGATAAAACCAAACTTCTCCGGTCGTTTATAACCGTTGAATCCTTGTTTGGTGGGCTGATAGGAGCACTCCCGCGGAGGGCAGGGGTGCCTGCGAGTATCATTAATAACTGACAATCTACTTGCCATTAATATGTCTAGTCAGGGCTTGCATCTCGGCCCAGCTACAAACTGTCATCCTGGTGTCTTACAGGCCGGGTGATTCGTAAATGTGTGTGCTTCCCTTGGATGGACATTAAACCGGACGTCCCATCTGCCAGCATTCGTTGGTGGACATTAAAGATCCCACAGTGTCCTTCAAGAAGAGAAGGTGAGCTATTGCCGGCACCCTGAACAACTTCAAAATTATTGCCCTCACCTACAAGGGGCACTGCATCAGCGGCACAACCACGCCCACTCAGCAAAGGATGCCACTCGCAGCCACGTGCATTATAAAAGAAGAAGAACTCACAATCTAAAAATGTCATTTATAACTGCCAGTTGCCAGTGTCCAGACTGTTTCAGTTATATCCTTCACTTTCACTCAGGCTCCTCTGGGTAGTGTGATTGCTTCACAATTTCGGTGGCTGACTGAAGATATTAGGGTCTTGAGTTTGAGCCTTTGTTGTGCATGTAACTAACACCAGGTGGGTTGACTCAGCCTGTTATCCTGCCATGGTCAGCAAATTGAGTACCAGCTTACTTGGAACAGGGGGCACCACATCACAGCATAGCTGCACTCCCAGCAATGATGCAACCAGCAGCCATAAGCTGAGTACAATTTTTTAAATAATTAGCATTGAGGTGCCTGTTTCAAAAGCCAACCTTTCCACGACTGAAGAAGAGGAAGCAGGAATTGGAGCTCAATGCAGCGGTTCCAACGAGAACATTTATTTCCAGTAAATACAACCCATCGCTTCGCTGATGGGAAGATTAACAGAGGAGGGGGGAGTAAGGAGGGGAGGGAGAGAGGAAGGAGGGTGGGTGAGCAGAGGAAGAGGAGGGAGGGGGAACTGGGACGGAGGGGGATACTTGCAGTGATACCAACCGTCCAGAAACATGCGGAGATGACCACCATTTGGATACTTGCAGAGATAACCACCGTCCAGATATGTGTGGAGATAACCACTGTTCGGACATAACCACTGTCTGGATACGTGCGGAGATAACTACCATTCAGATCTGTGCAGAGATAACCACCATCTTGACACGTATGGAGATAACCACCATCCAGACATAACCACTGTCCGGAGAAAAACACTGTCCAGAAATAACCACCATCTGGATACGTGTGGAAATAACCACCTTTCGGATATGTGCTGTGATAACCACCATCCAGATACGTGCGGAGATAACCACCATCCAGATACGTGCGGAGATAACCACCATCCAGATAGGTTTGGAGACAGAGAGAGGGAGAGAGGGGGAGAAAATGAAATAGGGGTGGGAGAGAGATAGCGGGGTGGGGGGGGGAGAGAGAGAGAGAGGGAGAGAGAGAGAGAGAGAGAGGGAGAAAGAGAGAGAGAGAGAGAGGGAGGGAGAGAGAGGAAGAGGAAGGGAAGAGGAAGAGGAAGAGGAAGAGATGAGATATGGGAAGGGAGCGAGGGTATGGAGGAGAGGGTATGGAGGAGAGGGGGAGGAGAGGCAGAGGATTCTGGCAGATGTGACGTTCAGTTTAACGGCACACACAATGATGAATCACCCCGTCTGTGAAGTGCCAGGATGATAGTTTATACATGAGTCAGGATTCGAACCCAGGCTGCACAGCTGAGAGAGAGCATGAGTACCTCTTGGCTATCCTGCTGTGATGTTGACATAATGTTTAATTTTTTTATTGGCATTTATCTATGCTAAAGTGATGGGTCGTATCATGAAAAAATGTGGCACAAAAAAGGGTAAATTGCACATTTTCAGTGAGCCAGTCATTGCCCGATAGACCACAGAACAACGCGGAGCCAACACAGGCAAGTGCCCCATGGACATTGTTCAAGTCAATAGACATACAGTATTCAGTGACAGTGTGAATATTGTAGAGCGCTCGCCAAGTGGCTTAAGCAGGAAATGGTTGAAAAGGAAGAGCTCGATTGGCAAGTGATAGCAATCTCTGAACTGTCACATGAAAGCCACACCCTTGCGGAGACACCCAAAATATCAAACATGTCCCATTTGGACAAATGAATACTTTCTTCGTCGTTGGAACTGCTGATAAGTTCGATTCTGGAGCTTAAATTTTGAAATTTGGCTTAGTTTAAGGGATTCTGGAGGTTATGGCATGTGTGGAACTGAAATAAAGCCACGAACGTTGGCTTCTCTGGTTGTTTATAACCATTGCAATGTACCCAGCGATTTGTGATTACGATGACCATGCATTCGATAATATGAGTGAGGAAAGTGAAAAAAGAAACTTTATCGTTACAAAATCGTTGCGGCCTGTTCCAAGTCAAGGCATGGTTGAGCAGACCAAAAAACATGGCTGCTTCAGACCCCAGAGAGCGAGGTGGCTGAGGATGGCGTCTGATAAAGGATATAATTAAATAAGGCCATTAATTATCTTCAAAAGGGGTGTTTTAATTAACCCAAACAACTAATTCATTCATGCACTTCTGTGGAGTTTTCTTTGTGAGCATGCAAACTGTCAGGCTGAAATGTTTTGTGGTTTTGGAGTTATGGAGGAGACACACTGACAAACACACACACTGACATTTATTTGTATCGATTCTTTGTTAGTAGGAACCATTGATATATATATATATATATATATATATATATATATATATATATATATATATATATATATATATATATATACATATATATATATATATATATATATCCACGCACATACATGTGTGTCTGTCTGTCTGTCTGTCTGTCTGTCTGTCTCTCTCTCTCTCTCTCTCTCTCTCTCTCTCTCTCTCTCTCTCTCTCTCTCTCTCTCTCTCTCTCTCTCTCTCTCTCTCTCACTCTCCCACTCTCCCACTCTCTCTCTCTCTGTTCCTTATACACGGCCAGATCTTTTAAGTTACAAACTCCAAATCTGGGGTACATACACAACTATGTGTTAGGGGAAACATGGGCTTTGTCACCACAGCCTTATGCAGGGGTGTGGGGGGGGGGACAGAGTGGGCGTAAATTGTCTCTGTGCGTGTGTGAGACATTTATAGTGGGAAAGGATATCAGGATTAACGAGGGACAAAGTGAGTGTTTGTGTGTGTGTGTGTGTGTGTGTGTGTGTGTGTGTGTGTGTGTGTGTGTGTGTGTGTGTGTGTGTGTGTGTGTGTGTGTGTGTGTGGGGGGGGGGGAGGAGCTGAGGATGGGGAGGGGTGGGGTAGGGGTTAAAGCACTCTACGCACGGGTAAATTTGGCAAACAGGGCGACTAATTGGTCTGTCAGCGAAGCGACGGATAGGCTCTGCAAGTTATACACAGTAATACTTCTCGAAGTAATATAAATAGATGTAAAAGAACATGGGAGAAGCACACAAGCAACCACAGCTACGACAACATCAGCAACATTAATAATTACGTGTTATAAGATTCCTTTTTTTGTGTGTTTCAGTGTGTGTGTGTGTGTGCGTGCGTGCGTGCGTGCGTGCGTGCGTGCGTGCGTGTGTGTGTGTGTGTGTGTGTGTGTGTGTGTGTGTGTGTGTGTGTGTGTGTGTGTGTGTGTGCGCGTGCGTAATGAACCGCATAGAATTGAAAACGGTTTGGGCTTGGCCGACCTCCATCAAATTTTGCATATGTGCTCGAGCTATCCAGGGTCAGTTCATGGGCACAAAACACCACCACTCCTCCCCCCCCCCTAACCATAAGGGTGGGGACATGACTTCCAGTTTTTATCTGTACATGCGAAAAAGTGGAAGTGGTCTAAACACTGATCCCTGCCTAAGGGAGGGGATATTGACACCATATTTCTCTCCCCGATGGAGCGAGTATCACTCGGAAATGACAAAAACAACGGGTTGAGTCATTAATTATTTATCAGAGAGTCTGCAAAACGAATCTTAATTATTCCTGATATTTGCGCAGCCCTGCTTTGTGAGAGAGAGTCTCAAGCAGGCACAAATAACTCGAAAAAGCTTAGGTGCCATTTTCTTCCGATACCTGTCTGCCTTTCCCCCATTACCCCCCAATTTCCCGACAGTATAAACTGTAAACGTCTACTATCTATTGTTTAGCTCTTCAATGAGGCTTTATCGCTCTATAAATACGAATTGACAAGTGTAAGAACATGATTTGAGATCATCAGAAGACAATGTTCTCTCTCGTTCTCTATCGGTCTGTCTGTCTCTGTCTCTGTCTCTGTCTCTGTCTCTGTCTC
>NC_140962.1:129520169-129595169 GCF_056783735.1 Eptatretus burgeri
TTCTTTCCTATACTGCATTGCCCACACCGGATTTTTTTTCTTCCATTCAGATCTCTTCTAAACCTCGCTGAAAGAAATTTTCACAAGCTTTGGCCTTCTCAGCTCCAGGCGCTATGAGTTACAGCCTGGACACCATGGCATCCTTGTACGGCCGCAAGAGCTACGGGAGTGACTCGCCACTTGCCCGCACCTCAATACGTTCTTCCTACATGGCACTCTCTCCATCCAGTGGCTTCCGCCCCCAGAGTTGGTCTCGTACTGGTAGCTCCTCTGGGTTCTCCAGTGTTTCTTCTTACAAACCACGCAGCGGAAGCTCCATTAGTTCCCGTGCTTTTGCATCCCCGGTTCTACATGCGGAGCATGCAGGAACTCTCCAGCTTTCGAGTGCGCTGGAATATAGCAATGGCATCTCATCGGCATCACGTATGACTGATAGAGAAAAGAAAGAGAATGAGAAAGAGCAGCTACAGGGCCTGAATGAGCGTTTTGCGGGTTACATCGACAGAGTACGTCATCTCGAGGAGCAGAACAAGGAGCTTGAGTCAGAGATCACCACGCTCAGGGAGAAGCGCGCTGCTTCCTCTGGGAGTAGCTCCATTGGAGGGATGCTCGAGAATGAGGTTAATGAGGCGCGTGCACTCTTGGAATCTGTGGCTAGTGAGAAAGCGGGAGTGTTGAGCGAACGTGATCGGGCAGAGGAGCAGACACAAGGTATCAAGGACAAGTTAGATGAGGAGACGAGGGTCCGAGAGGAAATGGACGGACTGATTCGTACCCTTAAGAAGGATGCAGATGACTCGGGCCTGATGCGCATGGAGCTGGAGACTAAAGTGGAAGGGCTACTTGAAGAACTTGCTCTTTTGCGTGGAGGTCACGAAGAGGAGGTGAACGACCTTCTCGAGCAGATCCGCTCTTCACGTGTGAGTGTGGAGGCACGCGAAATTGGGAAACCCGAAGTGAGCATGGCCCTCCGTGAAATGCGCGCTCAGCTTGAAGGACATTCGGAGAGAAACAGCCGCAATGCTGAAGAGTGGTTCCGCGTCAAGGTGGCCAAGATGACAAATGCGGCTGTGAAAAACGATGAAGCCATCCGTGGTGCCCGTCATGACCTCAGCATGTCTCGCCGTGACCTGCAGAGCAAGAGCCTCGAGGTGGAGTCTTTGCGTGGGACAAAGGAGTCATTGGAGCGACAGCTCGGTGAACTGGAGGAAAATAACACGACGGAGATTGGAGCTCTGCAGGTAGTTATGTGTCTCTGTTTCTTTACTGTATTGTTGTAGTGATGTCATACTTTCTCGAGATGGCACATTGTCTTTTGCATTGTCTCAAAGAGGGTCTAAAGCTCAATGACAGCACAGTACCAAGCTGATGGTCCTGCAATGTGTTTTGCTTTTCCATTTTTTTTATTTTTTCTTATATCGCTGATTTTTTTTCTTATCTCTGGATTGATGGGTCCGTCATTTTCATGGAGCTCTTCACCCATCTCAATTCGACCTTCCTTGTGAGTGCTCAGTCCACTCATTATACTAATAGCCTCCAACTGGTTCGATAAATTTTTACCTTCACTGGTCAAACTTCGTTTTTCTTTCTTTTTTTCTCATTTCTGTCTTCTTTCTATTGTGACCTTTATTTCTACCTTTGCTTCTTTATGTTTGCCAGTCAAGGTGTTTGTTGTTTTTTCAGGATCCTTACAGTATGATGTCCTTTCACTTGAGGTTAACTGAAATTTTCACACATTTCAGAGAAAACATTTTGTTCTTCTGATGAAACCATGAACGTGTAGAAACAGTACTATCTCGGGCTAGGAAGATGGCCAAGAGGTCTGCACTCTCACCTCTCACCTGTCTTTGGCTCGGTCCAAACATCAAACCAGCTATAAACTGTTAACCTAGTGTTTCTCAGGCCAGGTGATGCATCAATGTGTGTGGCATCCCTCAGATGGACAGTAAATGGGAATTGCCTCTGCCCAAAAAAAATTGTGGACATTAACGATCCCACTGTGTCCTTTGCGAGACGTTGGCGAGTTATCACCGGCACCCTCAACAAATTACAAATCCCTGCTCTAACCTACAGGGGCACTGCATCAGCGTGCAGCAGCACCCCCAGCAAATGATGCTACTTGCAGCCATGTGCTGCATATGAAAGAAGAAGAAAAAGTGCTGTCTCAGACTGGTGTGAATGTAAATTTGTTAAAATCCATGTGTTCACGTCATGCTCTTCCTTTTGGGTGGTGTTACATGATTGTGCATTGTAGAGATCTATCCCTATCTCTTCATTACCTCTACCACCGAAGGTGAAGGAGGTTATGTTTTCACCCCTCTGTCTGTTCATTTGTCTGATTGTCTGTCTGTTTGTCTGTATGTGTAGGATATCTCAAAACGTTGTGGACAGATTCGGACGCAACTTGGTGGGCAAGTTGGGGGTGTGACAAGGACGAACTGATTAGATTTTGGTCAAGATCCGGATGTGGATCCGACTACTAGAATTTTTAAAGTGCTTCTTCACCATTCAGAGATGGGGCCAAAAACGATTATATAGCACGATATTTCAAAAATGTATTGAGCCCGATATGTTCTTGTGAATCAGGCATTACATGGCGGAGGTATGCGCTCTCCCTAGTGCCCTTCCAGTTCCATTTGTAAACACTCAGACTTTGACTTTATGAAACGGACCACGTGTTGCTGTGGTTAGTGTATCTGCTTTGAGTTTGGGAAAGCTGCCATCCAATTCCGACAACGACTGAGTCATACCAGAGGCTTTAAAAATGGCACATGCTACTTCCTTGCTTGATGCTCAACACTGAAAGGATACAGCATCGATAAACCCCATGTGTTGGCACCCGTTAGGGAGGGAGATTTCTCCCTAAGTTCCCCAATGACTGTGAAGAGAAGAGCGCCACAACTGCACCACATGACGCTGCCAGCACCGAGTATATTCCAGGAAGTTACTTCCCCCAAGATCACGGCTGTCTTTGTCTGAAGTCAAGGCCTCTATGTATCTGGTGACTTTGTCTACATGTGTGAATGATTTGTGCTCTCTCCTTGAGCCTTAAAAAGTGCAGAAAAAACATTTCAAACTACAATGGCACTCGGTGGAGCGCATACCTCCGCCAGGCTAAACAGTTTACGTTTTGTATCCCACCGATAGGCTGGAACTGCCTCCGGACCTCCAAGACATAATCGGCTTGTTCTTGTCACCGAACCAACTCATCCACCTTGTTTTGTGATAACTCGTCCACAATGTTTTGAGATATTGTGCTATATATCGTTTTTGGCCCCATTTCTCAATGGTGAAGAATCACTTTAAAGATTCTCTGATCCGGATCCAGATTCGGATCTTCACCAAAATCGAATCAATTCGTCTTTCTTACGCTCCAAACGTGTCCAATTTCATCCGAATCCAGAACTTTTTGAGATACCCTGCTCACAGACAGACAGACAGACAGACAGACAGACAGATAGGGGGTGAAAACATAACCTACTTGCACCTTCGGTGGCAAAGGTATAAAAAAAAGAAAGAAAAAAATCCTACTATCTCTAAAGACAAACTAAATCACAACATCTGATTGGTCTATCCACAAATTATATTGTCACTTGTCCATCCACATGTTCATATTTACATAAGTACTCTGTGCGCGGGTAAATTTGGCAAACAGGATGACTAATTGGTCCGTCAGCGAAGCAACGGGTAGGCCCTGCTAGTATGCAATATAAAGGTGTAAGCTTGGGTATGCTTGTGTATTTGAAACAATTGTATTCAGGACAGTGGAGGTTGAAAAAAAACTTATCCAGGTGTATTGTCTTTTCCTTTAAGAATCTATGTTTCTCACACATTGCTTAGCCTCTCTAAACTTTCTTCACTGTCAGGAGGCCATTGTGCAAATGGAGGAAGAGCTCCGCAGTACCAAATGGGAAATGGCGAGACATCTTCGTGAATACCAGGATCTTCTTAATGCCAAGATGGCTCTCGATATCGAGATTTCTGCCTACAGGTTTGCCTTTCATTTGTCCAAAGCCTTTCCTCTTGGGGCTCAATAAAAACACAATTTTTTTAAATTACAATTCATTAAAAGCACTTTTGTATTGTTTAGACATCAATCGACCAATGCATTTGAGATGAACAACTTTTTAGCTTCAGTTTTTCTTGCTTGAGATGAAAAGGGTATCCACATTTGAAGCTGTTGTCACTTTTCAAATGGGATGTGAAATTCATTTGCATATAGATCACCACTATCATAATAACCGCAAGTCTAACCTCACACTTCAACCCGCAGAAAATTGCTGGATGCTGAGGAGACTCTTCACCCACTGCCCCCACACTCACCAGCAACTCCTCCAGCCTACAAGACTAGATCCACAGGTGACAGGGCTTCACCAGTATTGTTACCAACATCTGCTCCTGCACCATCTAAACGTGCACCACAGATCAAAGTGGTTGAAGAGACAGTGGTCACCCAATCAGAGCCTGAATCCCCATCTCCCCCACCCGAGTATTCAGCTCTTGAGGAGAAGCTTGAGGAGATAGCTGATGACATATGCAAAACCACTGTGAAGAAAGTTATGACAACTGTTTCTGTCATTGCTGACAAAGAAGATGAGGAAGAAGTTCAGGTGGAGGAGGTGGTTGATGTAGCAGCGGAACCTGATGCAGAAGTGGCTGCAGAGGGAGAAGATACAGAGGAACAAGAAGAAGAAGAAGAAGAAGAGGTTGGTAAGCAAGAAGAAGGGGAAGAAGTTTCGGCTGATAAAGATGCAGAAGGAGGACTAGAGGAAGGAGAAGAAGAAGAAGGTTCAGGAGAGGAAGTAACATCAGAGATTGAAGAGGAGGAAATTGTTGAAGAACAGGTTGAAAAAGAAAAGGTGGAAAGTGTAGAAAAAGAGCCAGGAAAAAAAGATGATGAAAAAGAAAGTGTAGAAGAAGAAGTTGGTGATGAATCTGGTGAACAAGAGGAAGAAGAAGGAGAAAAGGAAGAAGTAAAAGAGACTGAAGGAGGAGATAAAGCAGGAGAGGGGTTGGATATTGAGGAGAAAATCGTGGAGGAGAAAGTAAAGTCAGTAAAAGCAGAAATAAGGGCTGAGGAAGAAGAAGAAGAAGAAGAAGAAGAAGAAGAAGAAGAAGAAGAAGAAGAAGAAGAAGAAGAAGAGGATGACAAAGGAGAAGAGGAATTAGAGGAAGAGGAAGTAAAAGCCATGTCTATGGAAGCCATGCAGGGCTCACCGATTGAAGAGAAAGCAGCTGAAGTTGATGAGGAAGAAGAATCTGGATCTGAGGGGCCTGAAGGAGAGGAGAGATTGTTAGAAAATGGTGCTAAAACGGAAGATTTTGAGAAGATCATTAAAACCATTGTAGCAAAGGTTGAGAGGCCTATTGTGGAAGTAATCTCTGAAACTGCTTCTACGGTGACGGAAGAAGCTCAGGAGATTGCAGAGAGTGTTGGAAAAGTGGTGATGTCGACAACAAAAAAAATATTCAGTTCTCAGGATTTGGATGGAGAAAATGGCAGTAAGACATCCAAGTGATCGGAAGAGTCTATGCAATTTAAACGATTGCAAAAACTCAAAACTGAGACAGGAATCATGGAAAAAAAACAATTCTTACAGCAACCGCTAGATATATTGATGAGTCGTGAAATTAAGTTGATGAAACGGAGAAATGCACAGAATAATATAATCACACGTTTGCATGCTTAGTGGAGGCATTTGCTCTCGGTGTAATGAAGATGATGATGATGATGATGATGATGATGATGATGATGATGATGATGATGATGATGATGATGATGATGCATTGAAACTTGAATTATTGTTAGACATGATGCATCTGACTTTCCCAAACCCTTTCCCTTCACTTCCTGTACCTCCAAAGAATTTTGATCGGAAACTTAGAATGATGTCTGAAGAATGGTTGCTGCTTTAGTGATTATGATGCATGTTCTAAATACTGGTATTGACTTAACTTTGAGGTTCAAAGACGAGTTGCAATTTCACTTCTGGAATGGGCCGGATTGGCGTGTGGCATGATTGGCGAGTCTGGCAATCTGTGCGTGAATATGTGCTGCTGCAAAATACAGTGCGTATTGTGTGTGTGAATTTTGCTTCATGGAGAGAAGTTGAGAGAATGAGAGACAGAGAGAGAGAGAGAGAGGAGTGCTTTCAGCAGGTCACACATATAACAGCTGGCTGGTACGTTGTGCGTGATATAAAAGTTGCTATGAAGTTGTTATTTTGATGTATATGATTGAGTCACCTAAAAGCTGGAGACTGAGTGACCTGCCCAGCTAACCGCCTTAATCCCCAAGCGTTTACAAAGCAGAAATTCAGGTTAAAAGCACTTTACCGAAAGCAGAGTGAAATCGAGTGAAAAGGATATCTGTTTATTAAATAAATGTTTCATGTATGAGGTGGTGGATTATAAAACCCTCTGACTTCAAGGATTATAACTTAATTACCTGTGGGACGCGATTGGCGATTTCAGCTTTTCCAAATCAATTTTAAAATGTTTCCCTACTGTGGCCCCTATAACCTGATATTTTTCAGGTAAAAGGACAAGGATGAGTTATGATCTTGTTTTAAAATCCACCTCTTCATGCAAATCTTTGTGACGAGGATGCAGAACTCTGCAGTCGTTGTTATGGTCACAATTCACTCGCTCGCTCCAGTGACCTCCAGCTGGCTTTATGAATCTGCTGCTCCCTCTATAACGCTATTATTCTCACTCTCATGTCTATATCTACATCATTCTACAATCCGTTCCAGCACCAGGCAGCTTGCTCCAGCAGACTTCTGTTCACTCCAGCGCTCTGGAGTCCATGCAACGCACTTGCCAACGATCCGCAGCGTCCTATTATGTCCAGCGCGTCGCCCGGCACAGTTACATCAATAAATCGATGAAAAAAAGGTTCTTTTTGCATTTGTCTGTTTTTCTTCGACGCAACGGACAAAGTATTGACAGACTGGATGGAACTGCTTCTCATCTTCTCCAGGAGCTAAATCGCAGCGACTCATTCATTATTTAGAGAGATCCGGAACCATGTGCTGCTCACTGGTTTCAGTTATAGAAGACACATTGCAGAGCGTGAGATGCATTTCTACGTAAAATATCATGAGAAATCCTTCAACTTGTGCAGTATCGTGATGTAATCCAAAATACGGTATCAATTATTTCAGACGGAAATGAATATTCAGACAGCAAAGCATGCCAATGAGATGGATGTAGGACAGCAGGCGATAAAGAGATTAAGTGTTCATACATCTGGGATATGGTATATCCCTGGACAAAATGAAAAATAGTGAGAAAAGGTGAATTATTAAAAAAAAAACATAGAGAAGAGATGGTGGGAGCAATGATCATGGGAAAAGGTGATGGGCATTTTCATAGTTATATTGAACATTTATATCTATACTATAAGAGATATAGTATAGATACAGACAAACAAACAAGAAGACGTGTATGTGTGTCGCCATTTTTCTCAGAGAAACCCAAACAGATTTTCATCAAACCTTCAGAGCTTCGTCAGTGAGTGTCAGGGAGTGTTTTGGGAAAAAGAAAAACTTTTTAAAATCTGGTTTGTTTTTTTTTTAGTCGCTCTAAAGTGCCTAAGCCTTTGCAGCTATGTGAACGGTAATATGAAATGATCATCGACCCCAGTTCCTTAGTGAGTGTAGGGAACCCCTACAAAAGACCAAATAGAAAGAAAAAAAAATTTGATTTCTTAAAAATGCCAACAGGATTCGAACATCACCAGGCAATGCCGGGTACTCTTGCTAGTATGTATATAAAGTAACTAAAACAGTGCTCTGTAGAGCACATACCTCCTCAACCAGGCTGAACAGTTTACGTATTGTATCCCACTGTAGGCCGAATCTGAATCCGAACTTGAACCAAAATCAAATCGGCTTGTTCTTGTCACCTAACCAAACTCATCTCCCTAGTTTTGTCAGAACTTGTCCACAACTTTTTGAGATATCATGCTATCCATAGTTTTTGGTTCCTATCTCTCAATGGTGAAGAATCACTTTAAAAATTCTAGTATCCGGTTCCAGATATTCACCAAAATCGAAACAATTCCTGCTTGTCACACACCCAACCTGTCCACCATGTTTCATCGGAATCCGTCCATAACTTTTTGAGATATCCTGCTCACAGCAAGACAGGGGTGAAAACATAACCTCTGTCCAGCAAAGGTGGTGGAAGTAAAGATAACCACCATCGGGAAATAGGTGGCATTGTAATTTAACAATATATTTGATAAAATGAAACTGGATGAATGGTGAGCAGTGTGACTGTCAGTGTCTTATTTTAAAGGGTGTATGCAAGGTTTTTGAAAGGGCAAGTGTGGTGGGATTGAGGGCGGGTGATGGGAAGGATGTTGGTGATAACTCGTCTTCTCTTTGAGAAAGAGCAACAAGACATCTTTCACCTTCACAACTAATGCCAGCAGACGGGACACCCAGTTTGATGTTTCTGTACTGAAAGGTGCTCAAATCGATGAGTCTTCCGACAAGCAACAGTTTTTTTAGAACTGGGTTTGGATTCCAACACAAGCATGACAGCTCAAAGGTGGGTACTCATATCCCCAATCGCATATCTAAGCTATCCTTCCAACCCATTCGAAATTTACCTTTCTCCACCAAATCTTTAACCACCTTCTTCTGCTTCGTTCGTATGCAGCATGAGGCTGCTGGGTCACATTAATGGCTAAGGATGTGGCTGTGCTGTGATGCAATGCCCTCTGCTAGTTGGGGCAGGAATTTGGAATTTGGCCAATTGCCAGAGATAGCTCGCCGTCTCTTCATGAAGCAATCTTTAACCACGTACATTGCAAAGTGATGTTCATTACGAGGTGTTGAAGCAAGTGGGTATTTGAACTTTTTGCATCTTTGATGAAAAAAAACGTCATACATCTATCGTAGCCCATCATCAAGATTTTTTTTGTTTGTTTTATATTAACAGCCTTTATTTTATTTCAATTACATACATATATATATATATATATATATATATATAAAATATATATATATATATATATATATATATATATATATATATATATATATATATATATATATATATATATATATATATATATATATATATATATATATATATATATATATATATATATAACCGGGCGTAGTGGCGTGCGCCTGTAATCCGGCTACTCGGAGGCTTGGGTTGGAGGATCGCTCGAGGACGGGGGCTCTGCACTGGGCAGGGTGTAGAGCAGCCCGGAATCATGGCGAAACCCAAATCCTGATCCCTGTGTCGTAAGAGGCGACCAGGGTTGCGTCAGGAAGGGCATCCGGCGTAAAACCTGTGCCAAATCAGTATGCGGATCATAACGGATGATCCGCTGTGGCGACCCCTAACGGGAGCAGCCGAAAGATGAACAACATATATATATATATATATATATATATATATATATATATATATATATATATTAGCCTGGCTGTTTGTCTGTCATGTTATAACTTGAGAAAGGATTAACGGATTTCAATAAATTGAACTACGGTGAATTCAGGGAACTCTCGGGAAGATTTGTGATGAAACAAATTGTAATTTTTTTTTTTTTACGCGTACATGGGAACATGTGGCGAAACTGAAAATACCAACTTGCAACGCTGGTTATCTCTGCACTCAGAATCCTTTCTCTTCTTGCTCTATTCATTGGCCATCACAGCAAAGATTGGTATTTCAATCAGCGAAGCGACGGGTCTGATATTCTTGTGCATATATAGATGTGAATGTCTCTCTGTGGGTCTGTTCCTTATGCACGGCCACATCTTTGAAGCTCCAAACTCCGTACTCAGTGTACAGAAACAACATTGTGCGAGAAGTAACATGAGCTTTGTGGCTGTGGCCTCAGAGGCCATTTTGAGGCTGCAAATTGAGGCCAAAGTGACCAATACTGAAATTTTTGGAAAACAGGAAGAACTAGAAGGCCACTCGGTGGAGCACATACCTCCGCCACATAATGCCCGATCCACGAGAACATATTGGGCCCAATACATCTTTGAAATATGCTATATGTTGTTTTTGTCCCTATTAATGGTGAAGAATCACTTTATTAATTAAATAATTTTCTGTCCAGATCCTGATTCCGATCTACACCAATATCGAAACACTTCTTCCTTGTCACACACCCAACATGCCCACCAAGTTTTGTCCGAATCCGTCCAGAACTTTTTGAGATATCGTGCTATATGTCGTTTTTCGCCCTATCTCTCGATGGTAAATAATCCCTTAAAAAATTCCAGTAGTCGGATCCAGATCCGGATCTTCACACAAATCTAATCAGTTCGTCATTGTCACACACCCAACCTGCCCACCAAATTTCATCCAGATCTGTCCACAACTTTTTGAGATATCCTGCACAAAGACAGACAAACAAACAAGAAGACGATGTCATGCAGAGCACGGGTACTTGCAAAATCCATAAAACAAACGACCTCAAAAATAATTGGTGCTTGAATTCAATGACTAAATGTGCAACTCATCTTCAAATTACAAGTGAATCGGATGAAAATTGACTATTTTAGAAATTCGGCCTATGTTGTCCTTTTGGCCTACGTTGACCTCAAAAATAATTGGTGGTTTAATTCAGTGAACTGTATTGCAAATCCTCTACAGATTTCAAGTCAATGAGATGAAAATTGAAGATTTTAGAAATACCTCCTTAGTTGTTAACCTTGGGTCTATGTTGACCTTTTGGTCGATGTTGACCTCAAAAAGAATTGGCTGGTTGAATTCAGCGACCTGAAGTATAAATCCTCTTCAAATTTCAAGTCAATCGGATGAAAATTGAGGATTTTAGAAATCTCACCGAAGTTGTTGACCTTTTGACCTCAAAAACAACAGGCTTCTTCCTTATGACAAACTCCACCATTTGGTGAAGTTTCATGAAGATCGGTTTCAAAGTGTGACGTGTAGGCGACAAATAGACAGACAAATAGACGGACAAACAGACAGACAGAATAACAAAATCGACTCACCAATACACTTGAAAAATCATCCATTTTGCAAGTAACAAACAGACAGAGAGGGGTGAAAACAACCTCCTTCCCCTTCAGTGGTGGAGGTAGGTAGCAATTGGTCTCAAATTGAATAGGCCATATTTTGTGAGTGCAACACAATCAATGTTTTTAAAGTCCATGAAATAATTTAAATTGATAGATTAACTTAAACTTTTCCCGTCACTGGGAACAGGTACTTTTGCTTGCACTTCCCGTCATTGGAGACGGGTACTTTTGCTCGTTGAGTTGTATACTTGAACACTGAAAAACACAAATCGCCTTGTTGTCACTTTCAAAAACCTCAATACTTGATTAATGTATTGCGCCATTTCACACCATCTCAACCAATCAAAGTTATCGCTCCTGCTCTCAACATTGGGGAATATCGAGATTCAGACAAAATGGCGGCTTGGAGGAAATATAGATCGTGCTCGGAAAAACAAAGTAAGAGTTGAAAAGACCCTTCCCATGTTATCTCAAGACTGCTGACCATGGGTCTTGGTTGGTCTGGTTTGTTTTTCTGTCTGTTTTTCTGTATGTATGTTAATCGCCTGCAGGTCACATTTTACTCCGATCTTCATGAAGCTTCCCCATATAGTAAAGGTAGTGACAAGCTGGAAGTCTATTGTTTTTGAGGCCAATAGATCAAAAGGTCAATGTCACAAATAATCAATTTCCAACTGATTCACTTCATGTCTAAGTATACAGTCATGGCCAAAAATATTGGCACCCTTGTTGCATGTTGCACTTTTTTCAAACAACAATTTTCTCGAAAATGAAGTTGAAATTGACGAAAGTATTTTGTCTCCACAATTCCTGATTTCAGTGGTGACATTGCAGAACCTTTGTTTTTGATTCAGAACTTAAGATATCCTTTCAAATCAGAAAATAAAAAGAAATAGCATTGACAAAATTATTGACACCCTCAACTTAATATTTGGCAGCACAGCATTTGGACAAAATAACATCAGTCAAGCGCTTCCTCGAGCCATGAATGAGCTTCCTACACCTCTCTACTGGCAGTTTCACCCACTCTTCTTGTGCACACTGCTCCAGTTCTCCCAGATTTGAAGGGTGCCTTCTCTCAACTGCTGTTCTCAGATCTCCCCACAGGTGTTCAATGGGATTTAGATCTGGACTCATTGCTGGCCACTTCAGAACAGTTCAACGTTTTGTCTTGAACTTCCTGGGTGCTTTTTGAAGTATGTTTGGGATCATTGAACTGCTGCAAAACCCATGACCTTCAAAGGAGACCCAGCTTTCTGATGCTGGGTTGAACATTGCGCTCCAAAATGCCTTGGTAATCTCCTGATTTAATGATGTCTTGCACACATTCAAGGTACTCAGTGCCAGAGGCAGCACAACAACCCCAAAACATCACTGAACCTCCTCCATGCTTGACTGTAGGGAAGGTGTTCTTTTCTTTGAAGGCTTCATTTTGTTTTATGAAAATATAGAGATGATGTGCTTCACCAAAAAGCTCTAATTTGGTCTCATCTGTCCACAGGACATTCTCCCAGAAGGATTTTAGCTTGTTCAGGTTTGTTTTGGCAAACTCTAGTTGGGCTTTCTTATGTCTCTCTCTCAGCAATGGGATCCTCCTGGGTCTCCCACCATAGAACCATCTTTCATCGAGGTGGCAACGGATGGTGCGAGTTGAAGCTGTCATACCTTGCGTCTGAAGATCAGCTTGAATCTGATTGGCAGTTAATCGAGGTGTTTTCTCTACCATTCGAACAATCCTTCGCTGCAATCTTGAATCAAGTTTTCTCGTGCGGTCACATCCAGGGAGGTTGGCTACAGTGCGATTGGCCTTAAAAAAAATAACCTTCCTGATAACATTGCATACGGTGGACACAGGAACATCAGGATCTCTGGAGATGGACTTGTAGCCTTGAGGTTGTCCATGCTTGGCTACAAACTTGTGTCTGACCTCCTCAGACAATTCTCTGGTTTTCTTTCTTGTCTCCATGCTCATTGTGGTACACACAGTGACACAAAACAGCAGAATGACTCCTTTTCTCGATTCAAACTGGTTGAATGAGTGATTTTTATATTGCAGGCACCTGCAACTCACCGCAGGTGAGTTCAATTCCAAAGTAAAGGAGAACCACCTGCTTGAAATCTAATTATTTCTAACAATTTCTAAAAGGTGCCAATAATATTGTCCAAACGCGGAATAAGCTACGATTTAGTAATTTTTTTTCGCTTTTTTTGTTTTGTTCCACTGCAAACCAAAGAAATACATATGTGGATATGAAAATATATTTTTTTTAAGTTTAAACAATTTTCTGGAAGAAATGGTGCATTATTTGGAAAAGGTGCAAAGGTGCCAATATTTTGGCCACAACTGTGTACTGTATATAAAACTGAAAAACACGGGCGGAGGGTGAGCTATTGTTGAGGTGAAGCCTTGGTTGACCCCTGTGAATATGTCTCTTAATTGTGTATATTTGAACATGAGTTGGCCCGTGAGTACATCTATTAATTACTTATTAATTATTGGACCTTGACTACGTCTATTAATTACTTCTATTAATTATGGAATATTAAAAGATACCCTTTAGACATGTCGTCCTTTCGAGCCCTTACATAATTTAGACCGGTTCGACCTTTTAGACTCCTTTAGACCATATTCAACCTTTTATTCCGTTTGGGCCTTTAAAGGCCATTATTTATACCTCCACACCATTTAGACCTCTTAATCCCTTAAGACCCTCGAAGACTCCGAAGACCCTTTGGATCCCAAAGACCTGTAAGGGATTAAGATCCTTAAGCTCCATAAGACCCCCAAGACCCCTAAAACCCTCTAAAACCACTGAAACCCTTTAGACCTTTAAGACCCTGAATACACATAAGACCACGAAACCATTGAGACCTTTAACCCGAGATAGGTGTACTACTGGGTATTCCCATCCGTACAAAATGGGAAAACCTACAGGTACACCTATCTAGGGTTAAGACCCTTAAGACCGTTTTAGGACCTTGAAGACACTTAAGACCCTTTAGACCACAAAGACCCTAAAGACCCCTAAGACTTCTAAGACACTTTGAGATCCTACAGACCACTAAGACCCTCAAGACCCATTAGACCCAAAAGACCCCATTAGACCTTTAGTCTGAGGGTCTTCTGCAATAACACTTGAGGGTCACCAGTCATAATCAAAGGGCCCCCCATTGGTAAACCACCTCGGTACCAAGCTAAGAGGTTGCAAAATACAATTAATTAATTATTTTTTGGATTCGCTATATATGCTAGATATCCCTTATTGTTGGGTTTTCCGTGAGTGTGAGTGTGAGTGTGAATGTGAGTGTGTGTGTGTGTGTGTGTGTGTGTGTGTGTGTGTGTGTGTGTGTGTGTGTGTGTGTGTGTGTGTGTGTGTGTGTGTGTGTGTGTGTGTGTGTGTGTGTGTGTGTGTGTGTGTGTGTGTGTGTGTGTCTGCAACGCGAGGCTACACAGCACGAACCTGCAAACCAATTTTGATGAAACTTTGCCAACATGTGAAATATATACTGGGAAGGTGCCCGTTTGAATTTCGTTGCCAAGCAACCACCCGTTGCTGTGCAGCAGCCAAAAAACCGCGTACAGTATTTTCAATACTTTTCCTTCAGTTTTGAATGTAGAGAATCGAGACTTCGGAATTAAACACTTCGAGATATTTAGAAAATTTTACTTGAGCCGATTTTTGATTGAGGTTTTATTTTTCAAATGGTAGTCCTTCAAAAATCGGGTGTCTATTCACAGTCATTTTTTATGAGGGACTTAGGAAAGTGGGCAGAACTTAGGGAAAGTGGACATGGTTGATGAAAAGTGGGAGTGGTGTAGGAAAGTGGGCGTGGCTTAGGGAAAGTGGGCGTGGTTGATGAAAAGTGGGCGTGGCTTATGAAAAATATTGTGTGGCTCAGGAGGTGTGGTTAAACAAGAGCATTGAGAGAAGTTTATCGGGTTTTCCGTCTGTGTGTGTGTGTGTGTGTGTGTGTGTGTGTGTGTGTGTGTGTGTGTGTGTGTGTGTGTGTGTGTGTGTGTGTGTGTGTGTGTGTGTGTGTGTGTGTGTGTGTGTTGCGTGCACAGCACATCTATATATTTTTGGTTTAATTATTTTTTTTCTCTGCAACCGCTTGTCCGATCGATGCGAAACCTTAAACACAGTACTGACTCCCCGTGGAGAATATTTTATTAATAACTCTGATGTCATAGATCACATGGTATGACAGCCATATTGGGTTAAAGGAAAAAAAATTGGACATCTTATCCAAAACCGCTCAATGAAAAAAAAAATGAAACTTCGCATGTGATCAACTCTCAATAAGGTATATAGAGTGATAACGATGACATCATTGGTGAAGTGGTATTCCAGCTGTAATTTGTTGAATTGAAATCCTTTTCCAAAAAATCTGAAACTTCATACATCAGACCTACGACGCACTGTGAGTGGAAAATTAAATTTATGATGTCATTGGTCATGTGGTCTGGCAGCCATATTGGATTGAAAATAAAAACATCAAAAAATCTTTTTCTCCAGAATCGCTTTACAGATCGATGTGAAACTTCATACATATGATCGACCAGCCATGGGGAATGTAGTTAGATTTTTTTTTCATGTTCACCTTCATTGACACAATTTAGCCTTCATGTGCACAAAAGTGGTCGTTAAATATCCGAATAATCAATCAATAAAGCTTTGGATAATGGCAATGCATGTGACATAATAAGGTGCAGAGATGATATGGGTATATGGGCCATAACAGTAGTGGGCCATAATACTGGCATGTTCAGTTAACGATGGTATTTTTGTTCCGAATGAGTGCACGAGGCGAGACTACGCGCTCTCCCGAGTGCTTGTCTCGTTTTATAAATGCGATGAATAAATCCCCCAAAAAACTTTAACAACCTTTTAAATTTAAAAGCTACTCTCAAACTTGTGTGTGTGTGTGTGTGTGTGTGTGTGTGTGTGTGTGTGTGTGTGTGTGTGTGTGTGTGTGTGTGTGTGTCTGCAACGCGAGGCTACACAGCACAAACCAGCAAACCGATTATTTTTCAAATGGTAGTCCTTCAAAAATAGGGTGTCTATTTAGCGTCATTTTTATGTGGAGTGCCAGTTGGCAAAATACGCAATAGGAAAAATCTTTCCAGGCAGAGGAACAATTGTATGTGAACCAATACGTCTTGGCAATGAATCTTCGTCGGTGGATCGGTCAGAATGAAAAGCATCGTATCCAGCGCTTCGATCCTAGCGGATCCCTCGTCGCCTACCGGCTTGTGTTTGTTTGTCTGCACAAAACGTTCGTGTTTTTCTCTGCAATCGCTTGTTGGATTGAGACGAAACTTTCACCATTGGTCCGACTACTCATGTAGAATGTTTTATTGATAATTGTGACGTCATAGGTCACGAGGTGTGGCAGCCATATTGGAAAAACGGAAAAAGGTTGGACCTCTGTATATCTGAAACCGCACCAAGGAAAAAATTGAAACTTGGCATGTGGCACATACTCCTCATGAGGAATGAGTGTGATTTATTAGGATGTCATCGGTGCCCTCGTTATGACGTCATAATTCCATATAAAGAACGCCGCATCCGATCAGTATGAAAATTTTTGAAGGTCATCTCGGAATAAAATGGTCCACGGAAAAAAGTTCATGACGTCATCGGTCGTGTGATTCGGCAGCCATATTGGTTTTTTTTTTTTTTACCTTCAAAAATCTTCTCTGAAGTGGCTGAACAAATCGAGGCGAAACTTTACACGTATGACCGCCTGTCCATGCAGAACAAAAGGTTCACACAAATGATATCATAGCTCACATAGTTTGGCAGCCATATTCGATTTACTCTAAAACCTATGAAAATGCACTACTCAAAATAATTCCTGGTGAGGGTCTGCAATCTCTGATTGCTCTTTTTCTTGTTGTGATTTTGTTATCGCCAAACCTCAGGAATTTTTTTAAAATATTTAATTGAAACATACACAGCTTATTTGTACATATGTGTAGTTTATGTGTATAAAATCTGGTCAAAATTAGTCAAACATTAAGGTCATTGCCATCCAAAACATTTAAAACACTTATTATGTGGCAAATAGAAAATGAATCAACCAAAGTTGTTATGCAGAACATTCCATCAAGTGAAACACTTGAGATGTCAAATTGTTCAAATCACCAAATTTCTCTTTCCATGGCAACTATTGTTTATTTGGACTTCATAAGTATCGTGCTATGCACAGCATCTTTATTTTTTAGTTAAGTTAATGGAATGCAAAATCAAATTTGTGTAAAACAAGAGGTGATTAAAAAAAAAGTGATCAAGATGTGCACTGTCGATGTAAATTTCAAGGAGTCTGCCACATTGTCTGCCATCTACGACAAACCGACAGTTCTCAAACTTGCAGCAATTCATGTCCCCACACCTCGCAGAAGCTTTCTTAATATGTTCATCAACACAGTATTTCATAAAACTCTAACTGGGGACATGGGTTCACACACAAGAACTCATGGATTTTATTTGCCAGAACTTCATGTGAGACAATTATTGACACAATGACGTGTCTATATAGTCGCCGTAGAGGAGATAGTCAGTCCCTGGCATACGCAAGGAAATTGTATCAATTGTGCTTGTAAATCATAAATTTTTATTTTAGCCAAAGCCCTTGGGTTGTCACGATATGCATTGTGCACAACATAATTGATGTTCACCTTTATGTCTTGTCAATCTTTACGGCAATAAAACCTTCCGTGTTGATACCCTCGTAATTCTCATATTATGACCTGGTGGCTCTCCATTAGCTGAGCCCTAATTAAGGCAACAATAGGTAAGCTGGGAATTTTTTATTATTATATAAACTACATGAATGCAGATAGATGGAACAATCCATCTTTGAGCAGCAGAAATATAAGGTAATATTTGTCACATTTGAATATGGTTCTTGGTGACCTTGATAATGTTATTCAGCAATTTTTGATAAAGTATACTAGCTTTTCGACAGAATGTTGTAATTTTAACCTCCACTAAATGCGATGGACGGAAGTGGTGTTTTCACGCCTGTCTGTTTGTCTGGTTGTATGCCAGATATCTAAAAAAAAAGTTGTGGACGGATTCGGATGACATTCGGTGGGCAAGTTGGGTGTGTGACAAGGACGAATTGATTCGATTTTGGTGAAGATCTGGCTAAGGATCTCGATACTCGGATTTTCAAAGTGATTCTTCACTCTTGAGAGATAGGGCCAAAAATAATATTGAGCACGATATCTCAAAAAGTTGCGGACGGATTAGGACGAAACTTGGTGGACATGTTGGGTGTGTGACAAGGAAGAATTGATTCAATTTTGATGATGATCCGAATTCGAATCCGGGTAGAGGTATGTGCTCTTCCAAGTGCCCTTCTAGTTGTATACAGTACACATTTCAACGCTCATGTCGCACAAGCTTAAAAAAAAACTTCAATGAGATGAAAATCTGGGCTTCCCTTTTATCTGCTCCCTTTCGCCTGTCCTATTTTGGGCACATCCCATCTGCCTTGAAGTCAGCAAACATATAACCCCGGTTCCGCAAGAAGGGTGCAAACACATATCCCATCAGCTTCTCCTTGTTGACCATGGTGGTTAGCATACCAAAATCGATGCTCTATTGATTCCAACTTTTGTTCTACCTATCCTCAAGTGTACAATGACAGTTGCCTTCATGAGGAAGACAATAGTTCTTCATGTTACCGAACAAAAGAAGAGATTATCAGGAAATAAGAGAAGCATATACTTTCCAACACAGCAGATGGACGATGCAGATGCCATATAACGATTAAAGAGGAGATGGATGGCAAAGAGCATAAACAGACATTATGCAAACAGGCAGGCGAGAAACTAGTAAACGATGGGGGCAAAAAAAAGATACCTTTTTGGAAAGCTTTCTCAAGATCAAAACCAATAAATAGCCATTGCATCAGACTCGGTATTGAAAGATGATAGATGAGCAGCGCAGGAGCTCTTTATTCAAAGGAAATAAATTTCCATGAAATTGTGAATGAATGAAATTTTTTTAAGTTAGAAGCTGTGACGATAATTAAAATTAGCCCACACTCACAAAGCGAAAAGCGGGGTGAAGCAATGGGTCACATACGTGCGTACATAGAACGTACATATGTACGTGTCTTTGTTATTCCCTTTTCTCTGCAACTGCCTGATGAATTGACACGAAATTTTCAGCATAGGTGCGACTACAGAGGTAGATTGTTTTAATGATAATTATGATGTCGTAGGTCACGTGGTGTGACAGCCATGTTGGAAAAAACCAGAAAAATTTGGACCTCTGTATCTCCAAAACTACTCCATGGAAAAAATTGAAACTTGGCACATGTCAAGTACTCCGCATGGGGAATAAGTGTGATTTTTGTATGATGTCACAGGTGCCTTCATTATGACATCATAATTGCATATGTAGAATGCTACATCCAATAAATATGAAAATTTTTGAGGGTCATTTCGGGATAAATTGGTCAACAGAAAACAATTTATGACATCATTGGTCATGTGGTTCGGCAGCCATGTTGTTAAAAAAAATCAAAACCTTAAAACAAATCTTCTTCTCCGAAATGGTTGAAGAGATCGAGGAGAACCTGTACAGGTGTCACTGCCTATCCACGAGGAACAAAAAGTTTCCCAACCTATGATGTCACAGGTCACATGGTTTGACAGCCATATTAGATTTACACTAAAACCTTAAAAAAAAAATCTTCTCCAGAACAGCTGGACAGATCGAGGAGACACTTCAGACACGTCATGTTCCCCAAGCCTTGGGGATACCAGGGTGTTCATGAATAATTGATAGGTCACATCGTTTGGCAGCCATTTGCATTGAAGGAAAATATATATTTTTTTAATCTCTCTCTTGAAATGCTCCATCAATCGATGTGATACTTCAAAATTATGTTCTTTTAGTGATGGGGACATATACGTTTCAAATTTCAAGCTGATTGAACGCATGGTCTGACGGCCAGTTATTTAATTATGTGAATTTGGGTTATTTTTGTTTGTGTTTTTTATTTTTTATTTTTTTAATATGGCTCACTTGGATATGCCTGGATGGGTTTGAGGGTAGTGGAGTAGCGGTTGAAACACGAGTCCTATTCAGGTTCCTCCTTATGACCTCATCTTTGCTTTTTGCTTGTTCCAGTTCCTTCTGATGATTCCAATGCAGTATCTACTTCATTTGGTGTGTCAATTTGATTTGAGTTTAATTTTTTTTTCATCCCATTCTGAATTCAATCGAACAAAGAGGACGTAATGGGTCAGGTGTCCGATCAAAATGGAACATCTCGGTAGCCGGTCATCACTTGCAGCAGTAATGAAGTGGCAGTTCTGTTGTTAAGAGCATGCATTGAAAACCGTTCAACGAAGGAAATTGAAACTTTACCACATGTTACTTGACCATTTGATATGGCGCATATTACTTGGATGATGCACTCTGCCTCAGAACTTACATGGTGAATTAAACAAAGCCTAATTCCCAGAGATAATGTTACTTCCTCGCGTTTGAAATTAGAATCATTGTAATCGCTTCAGAGAAGAGGAAGAAGAGGACAAAGAAGAGGACAAAGGAGAGGACAAAGAAGAAGAAGAATAAGAATAAAAAGAAGAAGCTGGCGTATCCTGATTTATACTTTATCGATCAATTCTGGTGTCTTTATCAGCCTTGGTAGTTATGGAAAAAATTCAAGAATGAGAATAAAAGCTACTTTGTAGAGGCTTATGAGTGTACTTTATAGCAGACTTTTCACAGTATAATTTGTACACATTTACCTCAGAAGTGTAGACTGATGCAATGACAAATTTTCCACCAGATGAGTTGGCTCACAGCAAGTGCTTCTCAAGTCTGCGCAGGGGGGAGGGGGGGTAAGCATTCTATGAATACCATGTAGTTTATTAATTTATTATTTGATCCGATGAGAATGTCAGTCAGTCGATGTCAGCAGCAATAGTTTCGAACAAGACGAAGCTGACGAAAATGCAGTTCTGGTGATGCTCGAAAGGGGTGTAAGATCATGGAGCATACAAAATGACGTCACAGCTTCAGAGGTTCAAGCCGAGTGTCCCATCTGCATTCATCGGAGGTGAAGTTTAAAAAAAATTCCCAACTTGCCTTTCGTTACCTTAATTATAACTCAACCAATGGAGATATCTGATTAAACAGGACATCAATGCCATCTACATAGTACGTACGCAAATGTTGTGGAACTTGGACCACACTCCTTGTTGTACCGCACACATTTACCTGATTAATTGAAGAAAGCATTCCAAGAACCCCTTTCCGACCTTTCCTTCTGTTTCCCAAGCATTCCTTTCTAATTCCCATTCCCCCCATAGACCTATTACTGATGAGATCATTTATATATATATATATATATATATATATATATATATATATATATATATATATATATATATATATATATATATATATATATATATGTATATATGTTGTTGCGGCCACTCAGGGGGATTAATCCCTGGTTGTCCTCGGTAGAGCCGGACCTGGGGCCACCGCTCACAATTAACGTTGTGGTACAGTGGGTTGTTTTAAAACCACGAACGCCACCCAGTCAACCACGAGTTCCAGTGTCCACAATCTAATTATTCCGTTTAACTAGAGGTCACGTGGTTACCTGAGCGGGGAGCACACCCTCGGCAAAGCACCAATGTTATCTGATTAGATTTTAATTAGGGTGTCCGAGCGGTTTAACCACTGGTGCGTGCCGACGATTTTTGGTCAAATCTGTGGTAATTACCTCCCATCTATCTCAGTTCGGGCAATGCTAGACCAATGGAAGGAAAGGACAAACACGGACAGGTTGGAAGTCAATAAGTAATTAATTAATAATAAAATAGATAAATAAAAAGAACTATTTATTTTCTGAGGTAAATAAATGAATTAATTTCAAAGCAACCGAAATGAATAATTGCTCAGGCAAAATCAATTAAAACGACAGGAAAGAGACAGAGAGCAGATGCTTCTCGGGGGTTGACTGACTTACAGCTAAACACAGACAAGGGTACCCAGCAGATAATTCGGGGGGGGGGGGCAAGAGTCGTCTCGCTCACCAGAAAGTCGTCCGTGAAGTGAAAACGTCCTGAAATGTGTGCGTGCGTGTCACGTCCGTTGCCAGCACCCAACCTTGCCGTGCACCCTCTTGCGAACAGCCTTGAACGCCAGTCAACGTCTGGGAGGGCACCGAGATAGTCTGTCGTGGGTTTAGACCCTGGTGCTGCGACACGGGCAGTTCCTCACACTTCACGAAACTGGTGACGTTCAGTGACCCACACGGTCCATTGGTGACTGACCCGCGCCTCACACGTTGGTGACCGACCCGTGCCTCACTCGTTGTCGGTGCTGCTCACACCCACACGCGCACCACACACTCGCTTGCTCACTTGCGCGCTTCCTCTCTGCCTCGCTTCTTCCCTCGCGTGCTTCAACTCTCGTTTCTTTCTCAGCTCGCTTGCCCGCTTCTTGCTCGCGTCTCTCCTCCTTTTCCTCTCTGGCTTTTTTCTTGTTCTCTTCTCCCTCCTCTTATCTCTCTCTCTCTCTCTCTCTCTCTCTCTCTCTCTCTCTCTCTCTCTCTCTCTCTCTCTCTCTCTCTCTCTCTCTCTCTCTCTCTCTCTCTCTCTCTCCTCCCTCAGAACGGACCTCCAATTCTTTTTTTTGTTATATGCGGCCCGTCTCGGCGAGCGCAGAGTCCGCCCCAAGCTCACCCCACTTGCGCACGGTTACCATGACGACCCGTGCGATCTCAAAAAAAGGCGGGCGTTGGCGCTCGCGAAAGAAATGTGTGTAAACGTGTCTGTCGTAAAGAAAAAAAAAAAAAGAAAAAAAAAGAAAAGAAAAAAAAAACTTCCCATAAGAGAGGGGATCTATTGTTTACCATTCTCATCGCATCACATTTAAAATCCCAATAGACATAGGGCTAATCTGAACATGCATTTAAGGAAATAACTGTCTGAGGACCTGGATGTGTGGATGCATTCTTCACACTGGATTCTAAAATCCGTAACAATATCTATCTATCTATATATATATATATATATATATATATATATATATATATATATATATATATATATATATATATATATATATATATATATATTTATATATATACATATATATATATATATATATATATATACATATATATATATATATTTTTTTAATTTTCTGTTATTTGTAATCCTCCTTTTCTCAAATTAAATTTTCGTCATTTGACAATCCTTCCACACACCCCGTCCGTACGCAATAAATAAACACCCCATAAATATTTGACCCACACGTCATAATTACTTCGATCGGAATCGGATGCATGTGTGGCAAAATACCGCAGGTTATTGTGATAAAACATAAGGGGCAAATAATAATTGGTTTATTTTAATAAAGTAGAATTGATGGAAGAGGAAATTTAAAAGACGTGATGGGTGCAAAATATGGTGGTATCGCTTTATAGGCGGTGTATAGGAAGACACGCTAAGCATTCACGAGCTTCTTGTTTTATTCACTTCTGACGTTTGGCAATTAAAAAAATTCTGCAATGAAAACCAATCTTGAATATATGATTTGAAAACAATTTTGAAAAACGTCATTAAAACAACTTGAATACCACAAATCTGTCGTGAAAACTAATCACCGGAAGTGCGACCCGCCCCCCCCCCAATTGTGAGGTAAACAACGTGGTGGGGTGAGCGGCGCTGTGGACAGAAAAGAGAAGGTGGGATTTAAAAAGAGCAGATCGTCGTCACGTTTTAATTTTTCCAACGACAATACTTGTGGTTTTATGAAATGAATGGGCAGGAAATGCACCTCGAGTTCGGATAGGTGTTTCGGCAGGTTGTAAATCCATTATTATCGTTAAAAAAAAAGAAGAAATCGCCAATGATGGTAAACCGTTGGTGTGTGGTGACACCAGTATCATTTACATGCACTGGATAAAATCCGTCGGTGGTCATAACGTGTGCTCCAAGATGGCGTCGACATGCAAGGTTTGTATTGTTGTGAAGGGCCAGCACTTGTTGTCAGGGTTAACAGTAATAATTATTTAATAATGCACAATACATACACAGCCAACGTGACATGATCCTCCTTTTCAATAATTTAATAAATCTGAGTTCCCTTGCAAAGAGCTTCGACACATGTGGAGGCAATTGGGCCCATCAAAGCTTGTGCAACGGTTGCCAACCTACGGCAGTTTGTGTGTGCTCTCTCCTTTTTTTTTTTTTAAATGCTGAGCGTCAAGCAAGGAGGCAGCACGTACCATTAAAAAAAAAAAAAAAACAAGAAGTCTTTGGTTTGACTCCACCAGGGTTCGAACCACCACCCCCAGATTCAGAAAGGACACTCGAACCATCAGGTCACCGAGTCTGGTTTGAACATTCCACTGTAAGTTGATGAACATTCAACTCTTGTGCCTTTTGTAGTTGTTGACGATGGATGAGCAAATATGCCACACGCAATGACCCAGAAGCTACGCTACAGGCCTGGTGTTGGCTTAAGATCCTTGGGCCTTGAGGTCAAGCCGCTGTCTGGCCGTTGAATTAACATCTGGGAGGGTTGACTCAGCCTGTCATCCTTCTGATGTCGGCAAAATAAGTTGCAGTGTTCTGGTAGGCATTCATTGGGAGTTGGGAGTAGGTGGTCGTATGGCAGCTCTCATTTCTTGAAGCGTGACTGTGTCGCTGATGCAGTGCCCCTCTACCAGTACACACACTGGTACTGGTACTCATTTCGCCGACCACGGAAGGATGACGGGCTGAGTCAACCCCATGGTGTATTAATTCAGCGGCCGACGGGGCTTGAACGCAGGACCCAAGGATTCCAAGCCACCACCCTAACCACTGAGCCAACACCAGGCTTCGACCTCAGACATGATCCTCAGCTCACACGGGATGCACTTAAAATAAACATCAACGAAACGAACTATCGTTGTCATATTCTTACGACTCAATGGCATCACTGTGTACTATACAAAGGATTTTGTCAACCGAATTTCGAGAGGTGTGCTCCGCTGTGGGGGGGGGGGGGGGAAATCCTTGCAAAATTTGGTTCAGACCATTTATTGTCCTTATTTTTCCACTGACTGACTCGAGTTATTGTAAAGACTCGAGTTATCGGTGGACGGAGGTTGGCTTCACTCCTGCCTGTCTGCCTGTCTGTGAGCAGGATGTCTCAAAAAGTTGTGGACGGATTGGAACGAAATTTGGTGCACAGGTTTGGATGTGTGACAAGGATGAACTGATTAATTTTGGTGAGAAAGCCGCTGTCACACCTTGACGTTTTAGCCAGCATATCCCGACGTATGAAAAATTTGGTGAATACGCTGGCACACGTCGAATACGTTATGGGTAAGTTTTGTATACATTAAGAGCACGCTGAAGCACGCTGGCATACGTCGTTAGTACGCCGAGCTCGTCGACAAATTTTGTGCATGCACAAAATTTGTCGACGTATGCCAGCGTATGACGCACACATTCCGCATTCGCTGGCCATAAGTTGTAGGCACGTTATGCGATTGTTGATACACGTCGACACACGTTACTTGTAAGTTACTCATAAGTCGAAATACGTCGAGGTAATGTCTAGCGTACCCGAAACTTATTTCTAACCTATGAGTAACGTGCTTTGAACCTCTGTGTAACGTATCTCCAACACATATTGACGTATGTATACATATTTGACGTCTTCCGGACGACCACAGAACTTACTGAACGTGTTTCTAACTTGCAGCTACCATATAATGGCGTATTGGCAGCGTTTAGGGGAATTGGTATATAAAAATGGGCTTCACAGGAGGAACCTGTCAGTGTTCCAGACTCCATGGTGAGTAGATGTCCATGTCATCCGAGAGATGGAGGATCCGGCAAGGCCGAGATGAGAATACCTACTAGCTGTCCTCCAACATCAACATGTCCTCATCGATTTGACACTCTACCAGTTGCGTGCCAATAGAGCCAGGAGAAGAAGAGGTGAACGGAGGAGAAGGAACTGGGTGAGACCATGGATCGGGAGGCGACGGTATTTTGGCATGTATGACCAGCTCATGGTGGAAATCTGTAACAAGGACCATGCATCCTTCACCAACTTCCTGCGTATGCCCCCAGCGATGTTCGACGAGCTGTGAGCCAGAGTGGGTCCAAGGATAACCAAGCAGTACACCTTCTACAGGGATCCACTTGAGCCTGGCATGAAGCTGGCACTGACTTTGCATTACCTTGCCTCTGGAAGCAAGTATGCCTCGATGTAGTTTGGATGGAGGGTCACTCACAACACCCAGTCCCTAGTGGTCAGAAAAGTCTGTCAAGCCATTATTGATGAATATGTGGATGAGGTGCTGGTTTGCCCCAAGTACTCCTGATGGTTGGCGCGCCATAGCTGACAAGTTCTTCCAACGATGGAACTTTCCCCCATACATGGGTCATTCCATGTCAAATCATCAAAGAATCTGCCGTCATCTCTCAGATTTTTGAAAAACTTTGGGAACCAATTGGAACGCATGAAAAACGGCAAGAACTCAAATATTTTTGCTAACAGCCTCTTAATTAGTGAGATACAGACTAACGAACTTTGGACTAATTAGCACGACGTCGCGAATTCAAATGGCCATATCTCTAAAAGTATAACACCCAGAGAGCTGGTTTTGGTGTCATTTTAAAGGTATTTTCATGTCCTATGAATTTGTCTGGGCAACATTTTCCTACCTCCACAAAAAAGTTATCACAAAATATAAACTTCAATCGTGAATCCCAAAAAAATGTATCCTTCAAATTTACTCAAATTCATCCCAGAGGTACCGTATGATGTCAAGAAGCTTCCACATAAATTTTGTGATGGGCACTCCAATAGTTTCTGAGATATGAGCAATAATGTACATGTACGTATGGTATATAGGTTCGAAAATCAGCATTTGTAATGTATTATACAATCATTCTAACCTAGCCATGACAGGGAACACAGGGAACGACCATCAATTGTTTTGAAGTATCATATACTTTCATTTTGAACTGGGCCTGAGGGGAAGAAACAAGTGCTGCTGTTGCTGCATTGAAGAGGAAATTGAAAGCCAAAGTCAGGTTAGTGAACACTGTGTACTTGAACTCACTTATTGATTGTATCATACAAAGATTGTATAATCGTTAGTCTGTATCTCACTAATTAAGAGGCTGTTCGCAAAAATATTTGAGTTCTTGCCGTTTTTCATGGGTCCCAATTGGTTCCCAAAGTTTTACAAAAATCTGAAAGATGACGGCAGATTCTTTGATGATTTGACATGGAATGACCCACATGTGGGGCACTTGACGGGAAGCACGTGGTCTGCCGCTGTCCTCCAAAGAGTCGGTCGCAATACTTCAACTACAAAGGATTCTACTCCGTTGTTCTGATGGTGCTTGTGGATGCTGACTACAAATTCATTTGGGCAGATGTCAGCGGTACTGGATCAGCATCAGATGCGCAGATATACGATGACTGTGATTTGAATCGTCGAGCGGCAGCCTTTTAATAGGCTACGCCACGTGATCGTCGGCGATATGCTGCCGCGTGCTATGCATAAGTTAGACTATCGTTGGGTATAAGTTGTGAACGCCGACAACACGCTCAGCATTCGTTGGTATTAGTTATCTATAATTATCGAAACGTTCTGTGTACGTTACTAATACGTTATGCATATGTCCAACTCGTTAATATACGCCCAAAACTGAAAAAAACATCAATAGTTCACCGTACGCCAGCATTTTAGATAAATTTTTATACGTTGCCAAACGCTGGCTAAATCGTCAAGGTGTGACAGGGGCTTAAGTGATTCTTTACCATTTCGAGATGGGGCCGAAAACCATACATAGCACGATATTTCAAAATGTTGTACACTGATTCAGACAAACTAAAGGTGGATGAGTGGGTTAGGTGACGCGAGAACAAACCGAGTCAATTTTGGTTCAGGTCCAGGTCCAGATCCGGCCTATCAGTGGGATACAAAACGTAAACTGTTCAACCTCGCGGAGGTATGCTCTCAAGTGCCATTCTCGGCTGCAGCGGCACCTTCGGGAGGTGTCTCTTATTTATCTGTTACTGTTGGTGATCATTCCATACGATGCAGGAATGCGAGCTACGAAGTGGTACATCAAACTCCCAGCATTTATAATCATTGAGCTTTATAAAGAAGGCATCATCAGATTGCAATGAAGGCAAATCCCCTGCACTACGTCGCATATTTAACCTCCGCCATCGAAGATGGACGGAGGTTACTGTTTTCACCCGTCTGTTTTGTTTGTTTGTTTGTTTGTTTGTGAACAGTATTACGGAAAAACTCCTTGACGGATTTCGACGAAACTTCGTGGGGGGATTAGGTATGGTCCAAGGATCATGCCATTAGATTTTGGACTTAGTCCAAAGTCCAATATGGCCGCTATGGCGGCCATTTTGAAAAAATATTTGAATTTTTTTTTTGCATTTCTACATGTTTTAAGTGATTTCCAACCCCCCCACCCCCAAAAAAAAATTGTTAGGGAAAAAAAAACAAAATTTTGCAACTTTTTTTTCAACAAAACTTCGATTTTTTTTTTTTGCATTTCTACATGTAGAAATTTCTACAAGTGATTTCTACATTTCTACATTTCTACAAGTGATTTCCAACAAAAAACATGCCAAAATTATAATTGCGGCTGATTTTGGAACTTCAGGTGGATATACCAACGTAAAATCAATTTCTGTCTCAAGGAATCTAGTTATGACGAATGAATTGAGTATGTAAAAGTTAAAAGTAAAAGGGAAAGTTGCAAACTATAACTCTGTGCACTGTTGACATCAAATTGAATGAATAGGACATCAGGTTCACTTGAGTGACCTAGCAGTATTGGCGGCAGAGGTTTTGCACTCGACCGAGTGCTCCCCCTCAAGTTTCATATATGTTTATGCTTGACAAATTTGGTGTTCGAGGCTGCTCCAGATAATCCATGACAACCACCGTCATCCAAACTGTTCACTGTGGCTTTAACTCGGTGACCATGTTACTCCCTGAAATTGTGCAAGGTGTCGCTGGCTATCTGCACGATGTTAAAGTTTGATGTATTGCATATGCTGAATAAATTAAACCACGTAGAACAGCACTTGGTCGAGAGCATACCTCCGCCAGGCTAAACAGTTTACATTCTGTATCCCACTGGTAGGCCAGATCTGGATTTGGTCCTGAACCAAAATTGAATCTGCTTGTTCTTCTCACTTAACCAACTCATCCACCAAGCTTTGTCTGAATCAGTGCTTGAGATATCCTGCATTACATCGTTTTGGCTTTACATCGTTTTGCCTTTATCACTCAATGGTGAAGAATCACTGAAAAACTTTTCGGATCTTCACCAAAATCGAACCACTGCTTCCTTGCCCATACCCAACCTGCCCAACCTGCCCACCAAGTTTCGTCTGAATCCATCCACAACTTTTTGAGATATGTTGTTCACAAACAGACAGACAGGGGTGAAAACATAACCTCCATCCATCTTTGGTGGTGGAGGTAATAAAGTACTTCCTCGATCATAGATTGACATCTGAAGACAGACAGACAGAGTGAACCAATTGCTAAACCCCCACTTTACGCTTCACACGTACGGGGTAATAATGTCAATTATATAGGTGTTTTCAAAATTCATGCAATCACTAAAATACTTACTAGTTTAGTCCGATTGAATGACATTAAAGACAGAAGCTCAGGGCACATAGTGTATCACCAATAAACTTGTACAAATGGATTTTAAAACCAAGTGGATTTCCGATCCTTTCTGTGGATGTCGTCCTTGAGTGAAATAATGAGTAAGTTAAACATGTTAATTAATATTCTGTACACTTGAAATGTTATTTGCTATTTGGTGGATTTTGACATCTTTTCCGTATTAACTTACGCAGTGGATGTCTTGACCTAGATCGAATGCTAGTTATTCTGCACAAGTCCCACCATGTATATTTTGCTAGTATTTAGTCTCTTGACAATAAGCCACAAGTGTGACATAATTATGATGCCATTTGTGCCTATGTCATTCATTTTTCAGTTGGAATTCTGCCTTGGAGGGCTTCAGCCATTATTCCTCCCTCGGAAGGGAGTGTTGTACCCTGGTGAGTCATCCAAGCTTGTCAAGTTTCTGATTCAGTGGTCCCTCTTCGGAGTACCATGCATTGTTGTCAGGACGACCAAGCACCAGTAGGATAAAACCAACTCGAATCACCAATAACAACCAGGTGAGGCTGAATCGAATGAAAGGCTTGCTTCTAGGGGAGTGCAGTGTTAGACCTCCTTTTAAGTAATGATCTCAAGATGGTGGAGGAGGTTGAGGAAGGGGAGCATTTTGGAGCAAGTGACCATAACTTTGTGTGTGCAAAGATTCTGTTCAGGTTTAGAGTTCAGGATAGTAGAGTAAGGCTATGAGATTTCAGGAAGGCAAACCTTGAGGGTATGAGGAGGGAGTAGGGTGATCTCGATTGGGAGACTCCAACAACAGGACAATCAGCATCAGAAAAATGGGAAACCTTTCAGGAACAAATGTGTAGAGTGCAGAGTAAGTACATTCCAATGAGGTGTAAAACTATAAGCAGAAAGAGGCCAGGGTGGTTGAGCAGTGAGATAAGGAACACTGTTAAGGAGAAGCAGAAGGAATTTACTAGGTTTAAAATAACAGGACTGGAGTTAGATTTATATCACTATCGGAGTTAACAGAGGCAAGTTAAGAAAATAACTCAGCAAGCCAAAAGAGAGTATGAGAAGGACATGGCTAAGAATATTAAACATAATAGCAAGGCTTTATTTAAGAATATCAGGGGAAAAGAACAGGTTAGGACCAGTGTGGGCCCATTGAGGAATAGCACCGGGAGAGTGGTTAGTGATGAAAGTGAGATGGCAGGCTAATTAAACAGGTATTTTTCTTCAATTTTACACAAGAACAGTCAGGAGAATTGCCAATAGCTGAGAGTATCTATCGAGGAGGTGAGGAAGGGCTTTTACAGAAGATCCAGGTTGGAGTGGAGGAAGTAAAGGAACAGCGAGGACATCTAAGAGAAGCTAAGGTCAAGATAATATGCCCCTGAGAGTAATGATGGAAGTGGCTGAGCAGGTGAGTGAGATGTCAACAAATATTTTCAATAGTTCCTTGGAGTCAGGGCAGGTACCGGAGGATTGGAGACTTGGAAATGTAACATCATTATTTAAGAAAGGATCCAGAGAGGAATTGGGAAACTATAGACCTGTTAGTTTGACTTTTACAGTTGTGGGGAAGGTGTTGGAGACATTAATTAAGGACCAGATGAGGAACCATTTGAACAAATACAAACTAATTAAAGGTCAGCATGGGTTTACCAAAGGTAATTCCTGTTTAACAAATCTTTTAGAGTCCGATGAGGCAGTGTCTGATTGGGTGGATTAGGGAAAGGCAGTGGACATAGCGTATCTAGACTTTAAGAAGGCATTTGATAAGGTACCACAATCGGAGGTTGTTAGTTAAAGTGAGGGCTTGTGAAGTGGCTGGTCAGGTGGAGAATTGGATTGTAAACTGGCTTAGTGGTAGGAAGCAAAGAGTGGCTGTGAGTGGGAGGATGGCTTGCTGAGAGGATGTAAGTAGTGGGGTGCCTCATGGATCAGTACTCGGACCATTGCTATTCAATATTTACATCAACGATTTATAAGCCTGGTGTTGGCTTCGTGGTTAGGGTGGTGGCTTGGGATCCAAGGGTCCTGAGTTCAAGCCCCATTGGCCATTAAATTAATACACCAGGGGGTTGACTCAGCCTGTCCTCCTTCTGAGGTCAGCAGAATGAGTATCAGTGTGTATTGGTAGAGGGGCACTGCATCAGCGACACAGTCACGCTTCCAAGAAATGATAGCTACCCTGACAACTCAGCTGCCATACGCAAGAACAAGATCAACGATTTGGATAATGGGGTAAAGAGTAAGCTCTCCAAATTTGCAGATGACTCAAAGCTTGGAGGTATGGTGGATATCAGAGGGGGTGGTGATAAGATACAGGAAAGGATTGACACTTGTATAGATTGGGTAAAAGATTGGCAGATGAAGTTTAACCTGAGCAAGTGTAAGGTGTTGGGGATGGGTAAGAACAATCAAAATAGAGATTACAGGATGCAAGGGGTAATTTTGGAGCATGTCACACAGGAGAAGGATCTGGGGGTGGTAATAGATACAGGAGGTAAGCAAACAGCACAGTGCCAGGCAGCTATTGGTAGAGCAAATAGGGTTTTAGGTTGTATTCGGAGGGGGATCATTTACAAATCAAAAGAGGTGGTGTTAACATTGTACAGGAATTTAGTGAGGGCCACATCTAGAATATTGTGTGCAGTTGTGGGCACCACAACTCAGGAAGGACATACAGTAGATGCCAGAGAGAGGGTTCAGCGCACGGCTACTCGAATGATTCCGGGCCTAGCTAGACTCAGCTATGAGGAGTGCCTGAAGGAGACAGGGCTTTATACACGAGAAAGGAGGCGGTTACGAGGAAATATGATTGAGATGTTTAAGATAATGAAAGGTATAGATAAAATAAGTGCAGATGAATTATTCAGCAGAGTCGACTGATCGGACCAGGGGCCATAGCCTGAGAGTAAAGAAGAGGAGAGTTAAGACGGTATTAAGGCAAGGGTCTTTCACTCAGGGAGTAGTTAATGCATGGAATGATCTGCCTGGAAAGGTAGTGGCAGCAGAAAAAGTACATAAGTTTAAATTAAAATTAGATAGGTACCTGGAAGTTATGGAGAGAGAGGGGTGGGGGGATGTTGATAAGACTTTTAGGCAGTTTGAGCATTGATGGGGAATTGTGTGCATGTGTACGGAGTGCTGTTGGTGGGGGTCTTGTCAAGGGGGGTTGTGTGGTTGATGTGTGTTTTTAACCAAGCCCATGCCCCCTCCCCTGAGGAGAAGAAGAAAAAAAACTACAAAAATTTTAATAATAATAATAATATAAAATCATAATTAATTTTATTGTTTTTTTTGCATTTTCTTCCTTGGATCTTGTGTAGATAAGTTAGTGTGGTGTTCGTGCAGGCATCATGGGCTGAATGGCATTCACCTGTGTGAGATTTCCTTGTAAATTTCCTTGTATTTTTGCTTCAAATAAAAAGAAAAGTTTTTGCTTTAAATGCAACCAACATTGAACCCGTCGCTTCACTGGCGGTAGTTGAACAACATAACTTACCCTACATATGTTACCGTGCAGTGATACAGTTTATTGACAGTCAATATTTTGATTTTTTTGTATTTCAGAAGCAAGATTGTAAACTGCTCACAACTCAGCATTAATTTTAGTAATACACACACTTATTCACCAATAAACGAGATATAAATTTGTTTTATGTTCCTAAGATATGACGTTACATCGTGTTTTTTTTTTAAGTTGCAAAGTGCAATTCTCATTGAGTCATGAATAATACATAAAGGCTTCGCCTAGCGCTAGAAGTAATAACGTCCCAGATGTCATCCTGGCACCGAGCATCTGACATTCAGCACATCACCAACACACGTCAGATAGTCATATCGAGTCAGATATATGGGTTATGGTGTTCAACTACCATCCGAGAAATAACGGCCATGGTTGGGTGCTGGACGCCGGGGTGATGTACACGTCCGTAGAGGCCTATCCTAGCGCTAGACACCACGCCGTAATGACATTCCAGCCGGAATGACGTCACAGCGAAAAGAGCATGACAGACAGAGGAAGATACACAGTTACTGAAAAGGAATACGCAGGTCATATTTTCATTGATAGAGCATTCCAGAACCTGAACATAAGAAATAGTAGTCATCGAAAGTTTTCATTTGCAACAGAAAAATTACTCAGGATCGTGAAATATTTTTGTGGAACGAATGATGATCGTTTCGCATTATTTAAGGCATTATTATGAAATCTATCCTTTGATGAAATGGAAGCCATTGAAATTCCCTTAGGCCCAGAGTTCTATTTTTAAGTCTTGGTGAGAGTAATTAATCGAGCTGCAGAACACCGAGACAATCTGGTCAAAACACTGACAGAGCACTGACACAAGCCATTAAGGTAGGGTGGTGATTAATTTAATGGTCGGATACTAGATTGCCGTTCAAATCTATGGAAAGAAGCATTGTTTAGGATTTGGATTATAAGCTTTGAGAAAACAAGAATCATCATATTATAATCAGATTGTTGGAACTTGGTAATGTCTCAACTAGATCATTAATGGTCTTCAGAGATCAGTAAACTGCATGCCACACCTCATTTGGTGCACCTTTGACATGGCTCCACACCTTGTGGTTGATTCTTAATGGCTTCTAGTTTGCATCACTTCTGCGAGCGTTGCTGTTTGACTGATGCAGTGCCCCCTGTAGCCAAAAGGGTTTTTATGTTCCCTGAACCAAAAAACTCCAAAAGAGTTTTATGTTCCCTGAGATTAATAAATAAAAGCTGCACGCGCACCCACTCGCAGTGGGTCGTAGGTCTGATATTTGCAGGAATTTGTAATTTCTAGAGGGTGTCAACGATGACTAGTCTACTTCTTGGAAGACCCTGTGGAATCTTAGTTTACCAACTAATTCTGGCAGATGGTACACCTAGTTTAACGTCCATCCGACGGACAGCGTGTATGGTACATCGCCCTGCATGAGAAACACACCAGGATGACAGTTTATAGTTGGACCGAGATGCAAATCCAGGCTATACAGCTCAGAGGCGAGTGTGCAAACCTCTAGGACCTCCTGCCAGCCATTGTAGGTCGTAGGAAATGGGCTTCAGGTTAAATTCATATGGGGTGCAAACATCTGTTTTTCCTTCAGTAAAACTTCAAGATTGGTAATGACATGAAGAGGAGCATTGGAGTTGTTGACCACATGAGAGTGATTCTTGTATGAGCTTCTTGAGGGTAGGTGAGCAAATCACCATTCTATCTGTTTTAATTGAGTTAAGTTTCAGAAAGTTGCTGCTCTTGGTTCGACTAAATGATGCTGAAGAAGGGCTCTGTCTTATCTTCCAGCAGCAAGTAATCCCCCAATGCAAATAGAAATGAGTTATGCAAAGTTATAATCTCTTTTTGATGTCTTCACATGTTTTTCAAGTGTGGTGCTGTGGCTCCCATGGAGACTGATGTTCTTCCTTCGACTGATGATACCCAAGAAGGGGAAGGAGCTATGGAGAACCAGGGGGAAGAGGTGAGGGTGAACAGTTGTGCTCTCAGATTAGAAACATGCAATCTTTCAAATGGAAACTAAAAACGTTAACATACACTGCAGTTGCAACTGGAAATATAATTGTGTTTGTTTCTCTTGTCATGAGTCAGGTGATTATGGGGTTGACTATATTTATAATCTAACCAGACTCGGTGGTGTAATGGTTGGAGCATCTGCTCCGAGTCTGTGAGTCGGCGGTTCAAACCCGGCCAAGTCATTCCAAAGACTTTAAAAACAGTACGTGCTGCTTGCTTCCTTGCTTGACGCTCAGCATTTAAAGGATATCGCATGGAGAAAAAACCCCCATCGGTTGGCATCCATGGGTATGAGGAAATTATTAGTTGGTTATTGCACGAGTAACTGGTAACTGTGCAGGAGAGATTGTGGCTCATGTTGAGCTCGAGGAGTTCAAGTCAATTCAATAACCTTTGTCGAGAGTTTGATTTCAGATTACTTTCTTGACTTCTTATTCTATTCTCGCCATGTCATCTCCAGGTTTTTTTAAGTTTGAGAGTAGCTTTTAAATTTAAAAGGTTGTTAAAGTTTTTTGGGGGATTTATTCATCGCATTTATAAAACGAGACAAGCACTCGGGAGAGCGCGTAGTCTCGCCTCGTGCACTCATTCGGAACAAAAATACCATCGTTAACTGAACATGCCAGTATTATGGCCCACTACTGTTATGGCCCATATACCCATATCATCTCTGCACCTTATTATGTCACATGCATTGCCATTATCCAAAGCTTTATTGATTGATTATTCAGATATTTAACGACCACTTTTGTGCACATGAAGGCTAAATTGTGTCAATAAAGGTGAATATGAAAAAAAAATCTAACTACATTCCCCATGGCTGGTCGGTCATATGTATGAAGTTTCACATCGATCTGTAAAGCGATTCTGGAGAAAAAGATTTTTTGATGTTTTTATTTTCAATCCAATATGGCTGCCAGACCACATGACCAATGACATCATAAATTTAATTTTCCACTCACAGTGCGTCGTAGGTCTGATGTATGAAGTTTCAGATTTTTTGGAAAAGGATTTCAATTCAACAAATTACAGCTGGAATACCACTTCACCAATGATGTCATCGTTATCACTCTATATACCTTATTGAGAGTTGATCACATGCGAAGTTTCATTTTTTTTTTCATTGAGCGGTTTCGGAGAAAACAAATGTCCAATTTTTTTCCTTTAACCAAATATGGCCATCATACCATGTGACCTATGCCATCAGAGTTATTAATAAAATATTCTCCACGGGGAGTCAGTACTGTGTTTAAGGTTTCGCATCGATCGGACAAGCGGTTGCAGAGAAAAAAAATAATTAAACCAAAAATATATAGATGTGCTGTGCACGCAACACACACACACACACACACACACACACACACACACACACACACACACACACACACACACACACACACACACACACACACACACACACACACACACACACACACACACACCGACAAGGGAATTACAATGGTCTCGCATCCCTTTCAGGGTGAGATTAAAAATGGGTTTTGAAAGAAACACCGTCACTTAATTGTGTGGTTGGCGGTGTTTTCAGATGCCAGTGAAAAGCTCGGCAGTGGTAAAATACAGCTGGGCACCTCCCCGTGCAGGTTTTGCACTTCTCCGCCAGCACACTGACCTCAAACTCCCTCCGGCAAACTGGCTGCGTGGTGCAGCACGCCTTGGCACCCAACCACCCGGCCTTCCAGGCATGGCCAGGGCGAACCATCCATTTTCAAGGTAGGACCTCCGAGTGAGAATATGGATTTACTGAAATGGCAATGAAGGAAAAGGCATCAAAGACCAAGTTAATTTGTGCAAATAAACTTTTATCAATGACTCCAGAGGGCTGTGAGGTTGGCTGTATGGCTATTTATTCAGTAAATAATAGCACGTGTTGCACTCTTTCATTGGTGCTCTATTTAGGATTTATAATAATTTTAAAAAATGGTGTGCAATAGGAAATATGGAACACCATTATAAGTTGCTCATGTACTTCTTCTGCACCATGAAAGAATGTATGCATTTTAATGCATGTCTCTAATGTGTTAGTTGTAGATTATTGTACAAACCTGAAAAGTGAGCTTTTTTTTCTCTGCAAGACCGAGGCTCATGGGAGAGTAAGGGGTTACTATCGGACACATTAAGCAAGGAAATAAGAGAACAGGAAAGGAAGACATAGAGGAGGGGAGGAAACATTTCAACCTGCGGTGGGAGAGTTGGGTTAGAAAGGGTTAACATGGGTAATGATGATTGTGGTTAAATACGGGGGATGACACGAGGTGGCAGTGCACAGACTGATTGAAGTGCTGGAGAGAAGAGTGAGAGAACACCGTCTCTGAAAGGCGGTTCCAGATGAAGCATCTTTTCTGCCAGCATTATTTGGTGGATGCTAAAGATCCCACGGTGTCCTTTGTGAAGAGTAGGCGAGCTATCGCTAGCACTCTGAACAAAGTCCAAATGGCTGCCCAAACTACTGTTGGGAAGGCAATGGTAAACCACCCAGTTTTATCCTTGCCAATGAATTGCTTCAGCAGTACCGATACTCTGTAACATCGATTGAACTAGAAGGGCACTCGGTAGAGCGCATACCTCTGCCACACAATGCCTGATCCAAGAGAACATATCGGGCCCAATACATTTTTGAGATATTGTGCTATATATCGGTTTAGCCTGATCTCTCAATGGTAAAGTATCACTTATCCAACTAATGATCGCACAAATCAAAAAATTATCAAACTAATCAAACAAATCAAACAAACAAACAAAACAAATTATCAGATCCGGATTCGGATCTTCACCAAAATTTAATCAATTTTTCCTTGTCAAACACCCAACGTGTCCACCAAGTTTCATCCGAATCCATCCACAACTTTTTGAAATATCATTCTAGATATCGTTTTTGGGCCTTATCTCTCAATGGTGAAAAATCACTTAAAATATTCTAGTAGCCGGACCTGGATCTTTACCATAATCTAATCAGTTCGTCCTTGTCCCACACCACCCTGTCCACAAAATTTCATCCAAATCCATCCACAACTTTTTGAGATATCCTGCACACAGACAGACAAACAAACAAGAAAAAGATGTGCAGAGCACAATACTTGCAAAATTCCTAAAACAAATTTGACCTCAAAAATAATTGGTGGTTAAATTCAATGACCAAATTTGCAACTTCAAATTTCAAGTGAATCAGATGAAAATTGACAATTTTAGAAACTCGGCCTTTGTTGACATTTTGGCCGATGTGGACCTCCAAAAGAATTGGTGGTTGAATTCAGTGACCTGAAATACAAATCCTCTTCAAATTTCAAGTGAATCAGATGAAAATTGAGGATTTTAGAAATACCACCTTAGTTGTTAACCTTTGGCCTATGTTGACCTTTTGACCTCAAAAACAACAGGCTTCTTCCTTCCTTTTTTGGGGCGGGGGGGGGGGGGGTTGGAAATCACTTAAAACATGTAGAAATGCAGAATTCGAAATTTTGTTGAAAATAAAGTTGCAAAAATTTTTTTTCTCTAACAATATTTTTTTTGGGGGGGTGGGGGGGGGTTGGAAATCACTTTAAACATGTAGAAATGCAAAATAAATAAATTCAAATACTTTTTCAAATTGCCCGCCATAGCGGCCATATTGGATTTTGGACCAAGTCCAAAATCTCAGGGCATGATCCTTGGACCAGACCTAACCCCCCCACCAAGTTTCCCACCGAATTTATCTCATGTTAAATCCCTTTGAATAAAGGGTCATCCCTTTGAATAAGTCGTCATCTCCAAGTCGTCACTTCGTCTAAGTCGTCAGATGTTGTCTGTTCCCACGTAATGGAAACTCAGGTAAATTACCACTCCTAACTCGTCACACGGAACTGCTGCCTCGTGAGAAGCCCGATTTCATGGAATCGTGATGCTCGCTCATTGGTTTACACTGCCAGTGATAGGCTATTTATAACTGCGTACACACGTTGATCGCACTGCAGGCAGGACAATGGCGACTAAGCGTAAGCTTACAACGAAAACCTACCAGGAAAAATACGACATTATCCAGTTTTGCGAGGCAAACCCACTGATGAAGAAAACAGCCATAGCTGAGAAGTTGGACATCAAACGGCAGACATTGAACGATATCTTGAAGAATAAGGGCAAGATATTTGGACAAGTGGAGAAGATCGCGAGGCCGGTGGTAAGTGTGAAACGCGTGAAATGTGTGTCCTTTGAAGATGTCGATGACGCGCTCATCATCTGGTTTCGGCAAATGTCGGCTCAGCCAAATATTCGGTTGGACGGTGAAATGTTGCTGCTGAAGGCATGTAAATTCTCTGCGGACCTCGGGCATGATGATGCCGAGACCTTGCCGATGCACTGGATAGACAGATTCAAAGTTAGGTGGGGAATCGGCAAGGTCAAGAAGTGCGGCGAATCAGGCAGCGTGGATTCGGCAGTGGTGCACGACTGGAAGGATTGCAAATTGAAAGACATCTTGGAAAGGTATCAGCCTCGGGACGTGTACAATGCCGATGAGACTGGGCTTTTCTTGCAGATGCTGCCAGAAAAGTCTCTGGGGTTCGTTGGTCAATCCCATCATGGTGATAAGCAGGCGAAGATCCGTGTGACGTTGCTGGTTGGAGCGAACATGGATGGCACCGACAAGCTGCCTCTGTACGCCATCGGGAAAAGTAAGAATCCCCGAGCCTTCAAAAGTGTGAAGCACCTGCCTGTGGCCTACTCAGCGAATAAAAATGCGTGGATGACTTCTGCCCTGTTCGAACAATGGTTGGTGAAACTGAACCATCGTATGTCACTTGAAAAACGCAAAATTGCGTTCATAGTTGACAACTGTCCCACTCACCCTGCATGTCAACTGGAGAACATAGAACTTGTATTCCTCCCACCTTATACTACCAGTCACACTCAACCAATGGATGGTGGCATCATCAGAAACCTGAAAATTCACTACCGCCAGATCCTTGCCACGCGTCACCTGAATGCAGCAGATGAGGGAATCCCATTCAAATGGGATTTGCTGGATGCCCTGATAGCTGCCAAAACCGCATGGGGAAAGGTCTCCAATGTTACCATCGCGAACTGCTTCCGTTCGGTCGGGTTCGTCAATGTGGATCGCAGCGCCCATGAAGTTGATGAGGAGAGCGATGACGACCATGGAAACCAGTTCCGCAATGTCTGGGAAAGACTCGCTGAAATCTTTGGTTCAGACGCGATACCCTCATTGGAAAAATACATCAACGTGGACGCTGAGTTACGCAGCACCCAACAAATGACTGATGCAGAAATTGTGGATTCTGTGAAGAACGTCTCCGACGATACGGGTGACGTGGACGATGTGGACATTGTCGATCTCGAGGACTCAGGGGAGACATACATTCCAAACGCGCCTCCAACTATTCGGGAGGCATTCAGCGCCCTGGATGTGATGCGCCGATACTGTCTTTCGGTGGAGGATTGCCCAGACAACATCATGGAATACAATGACCGGTTTGAGTCCTTTCTCATGCACCAGATGCCCAAGAGTTTGAGGCAGTCAAACATAACGGATTACTTCGCGAAGGAGTAAAGGATCGATCGAGCTTCGTGTTGAAGTCCGATCATGGTTTTATATTGGCTTGTTTTGTACATCACCGCACTCACTTACACATAGGCATTGAGTGGTAGTCATCACCACGATGACTGTGTGTCATGTAATTTGTCACCATACCATCACCGATGGTATATGAGTTGTCTTACAGTTGTTCATTATCTTTACTTTTGATAAACTGATTCATGAATTCCATCTTTGCTTGATCACTTTCCAACTCACCAATGAACCCCCACCTATGCCCCGAGGATTGTGTTTTCCTTTTGGTACAATAGCTGGCTCTCACACATACATGTCCAGGCCACGCGCGACTTCATCCTTCACCCCTCAGTCATCATGAATGTTCGCATACGCGTAAGTCGTCACATTTCTAAGTCACTTTTTTCTTGGTCCCGATGGTGACGACTTATGCCTGGTCTACTGTATATATATATATATATATATATATATATATATATATATATATATATATATATATATATATATATATACAGTATATATACAGTATATATACAGTATATATACATATATATGTATATATATATATACATATATATATATATATATATATATATATATATATATATATATATATGTTGTTACAGCCATGGGTACCGAGTGTATTATGAGGGGGTTTAATACCCATTTGTCCTCGGAAGAGCCGGACCTGGGGCCACCGTTCACGATTGACTTCATGGTACGGTGAGTTTCTTTGGAACCACGAACGCCAATCAGTTAACCACGAGTTCCAGTGTCCACCATCTATAACTAGAGGTCACTTGGTTTCCTGAACGGGGAGCGCGCCCTCGGCAAAGCACCAATCTTATCTTGATTAGATCTCAATTCGGGCAGCCGAGCGTTTAACCTCTGGTGCGTGCCAACAATTACAAGTCAATTTGTGTGGTAATTACCTCCCAGTCTATCTCGGTTTGGACAATGCTGGATCAATGGAAGGAAAGGACAAGCACGGACAGGTTCGAACATCAACAAAGCAATTTGTTAATTCGGAAAATAATAAATAAAAATCAATCAAAATAAACGTAAGCAAATAGATAATCAATCGGGCACTGAGAGAAAAAGGAACAAAGGGCAGATGCTTATCTTTATGCCTTACTTAGCAATTAAACACAGACAAGGGTACCCAGCAGATGATTGGGGGGGGGGGGTGAAGAGAAATCGTCTCGCTCACCAAATATAAGTCGTACATCAAATAAGAACGTCCTGAAATGTGTGAGCGTGCCTTGTCTGTTGCCAGCGCCCAGGAACCAGGGACGCCAAGAATCAGGTATGCCAAGAGCAGGTCTCGTGCAGGAGCGTTTACAGTCCGAGCGTCACCCACCACCAGGAGCCACGACCGACGGAGAGCTGTGAGGAGCTGTGAGGCACTGTGAGGAGCTGCAAGGCACTTTGAAGCACTGTGAGAAACTGTAAGGCGCTGAGGCTGTCACCAACTCACTGGTGCCGACTGACTGACTGGAAAAGCCGTCTGACTGACTCGCAAAACTCATCGTCGCCAACTGACTTTCAAACTGACTGGTCCGACTGACTCCTCAAGCCGTCTGACTGACTCCTCGTCGTATGACTGACGCCGACTCACTGATGCCAACTCCCTCACAAACTGACTCGTTGTCGACTGACCGGTCCAGAACGGACCTCTCATCCTCTTTTTTTAGGCGGCCTGTCTGGGTGGGTGCAGACTCAAGCCAAATCCACCCCACTGCATTTGTGAATCGTTGCCGTGACAACCCGCCTGTCCCGCGATCACTCCTGGCCCACGACGCCATGCCTGTGGTGCTGGACGAACGGCTGAAAGCAGCCATTTGTCAAAATTACCGAGCAAAAACGTGAAGCGCTCATAAAACGTCAACAACATTTATCACCTCAATGTTCAGTCTGATATGAAAAAGAGCCAGTTAGCGTCCATAGAGCTGCTGAACAGGGTGTCAAACGTCGATGGAGAAAGGCGGGTTTCGGCGTCGGTGAAAGAAGTGGGTGTCAACGTCGATGGAAAGGGGTGGGTGTCGTGCCTATGTTGTGCTAATGGCTATCTCACGTGCTGTGACTTTTCTGTGACTTGTGCTACAGCAGACCTTCTGTCGGTTCGGACCAGATGGGATAGCCTTCGTTGCCCTCGCGCATCGATGAGCCTTGGGCACCCATCACCCTGTCGCCGGTTTGTGGTTTGTTCCTCCTCGGCCCACTGTCAGTCGGTACTCACCACTGCTGACCGGGAGCACCCCACAAGCCTTGCCATTTCAGAGATGCTCTGACCCAGTCGTCTGGCCATATCAATTTGGCCCTTGTCAAAGTCGCTCAGGTCTTTACTCCTGCCCATTTCTCCTGCATCCAACACATCAACTTCAAGAATTCACTGTTCACTTGCTTCCTCATATATTCCACCCCTTGACAAGTGCCATTGTAACAAGATAATCAATGTTATTCACTTCACCTCCCAGTGGTCATCATGTTTTGGCTCATCAGTATATATATATATATATATATATATATATATATATATATATATATATATATATATATATATATATATACAGTATACAGTATACAGGATGCTTCAAAAAATGGTGGACTGTTTGAACATTGTATAGTCAAAACATTACAAAAGGTAGCAAGTTCAGTGGTACATTGATGGAAAGCACACACCATGCCATTTTTAATTCACTCGTTATACTGCTTGTAATTGACATTTTCAATGTGTGCTCCACCTCTGTTTAAGTTGGCTTTGATCCTGACTCCAAAATTCTCCAAAACTCATCTGCACGTGGTTGGAGTGATAGCCTGGCAATCGTCCTCCACCTTCTGCTTCAGGACAGCCAGTGTTTGAGGTTTGTTGGTGTTAACTTGACCTTTGGCAGCACCCCAAAATAAAAATCCAGTGGATTCAAATCCGGGCTGTGGGACGCCAAATCCTGTGCTGTGCCCAGGTTGATGACGTGATTTCCAAACAGCTGGTAGAACAAGTCGATGGTTTCACCTGCAGTGTGCGGTGGGGCACCGTGCTGCGTGAACCATGCAAGTCTGAATTGGTTTGGAGATGGTCATTGAGCGAGATTAGTGTGGAATCGGCGTAAGACCTCATTTTACCGCTCACCGTTGACTGTCACCCACCATCTTACCATTGGTGTACTCGAACCAATACCGTCCCAGCATACCCAAATCTGACGTTCAATGCACAGAAGCAAATGAACTTGGGGCCCTTGAGAGACATCTCAGACACCTCCTCAGGAGGCTCAGCATCCCAGAAGATGTTGTTGTGATTGTTGATAGCCCCATTCAAAGGCAAATGTGCTTCATCACTGAACCACAAGGAGTTGATCCTATTTTGGTAAATTTCCATTCGGTCACTGAACCAATCACACATTGTTACTCAGCTTGCCGTGTCATTCAGAGTTTGTTTTTGCCTTACAGATATGATGTAGAGAGAGCTTGAGTTCAGAAGTGAGAATGCGCCACACAGATGAGGCTGAGATCGCCAGTTCTCGGGAATACCGATGATGGGATTTCTTATGACTTTCAATAGCAGAATGTCTCATAAGGTCAATGTTCCCTGGGTCCTTGGTAACACTTGGTGGGTGCCCACTGTTGCCTTTATTTTAATTTTTCACGCTTCCATGTGCTTTTCTTGGAAGTGCTCCACAACTGCTGAATGCTTCCATTGGAAGGTCCATTACGGGTGTGAACATTGTCATGCTTACAGTATCGTCGGTGCACCTGCACGGAAGATTTTGTCTCAAACCAAAAAGTCACGGTTTTCACTTTTTGTTCCACTGTGAACACCATTGTTGATTTTTGGTGCGACTGACTACTTGTTAGAAATGGTATACCACCAACACCACCGTAACCTGCAAGAGAGAAGGGTGTCGCATTAGAAACGACAGAATATCGGGCTGCTCAAATGGTACACTTTTTTGAAACACCCTGTATTTTCTGAGGTCACATCTGTTAAAATGGCACTCTCAGAAAAGGTCAAGAGCCACTGATGGCACTTTGCAAATTAAATTTTGGTTGTCCAGTATTAGTTTAACATATTTTATGTTATCCCATGGACTGATGGCAGCATTTGTACACACAAATCCACGGTGATGCACGCCAGGTGTGCTTGCTCGTGTGCCCAGTAAAATTGGTGCTTGCATTCAGCACTGGCAGGGAATTCTGTCATTGGTTTTTGTGTTATTTGTTTTGTTTCTTTTTTTTAATTTGCAGCATTAGTTTTACCCTTCATTGTCGAAAAAGAACAGAGTTTAATGCAAATGGATTATGATCACATTCAATTTTGAGTTTTACTTTGTTTTAACCAATATAGTGGCTTATAAATGATAAATTGTGAATTCTACCTCCGCCACCAAAGGTGGACAAAAGTTATGTTTTCTCCCCTGTTTGTTACTTTTAAAATTGAAGATTCACAAGTACTGTCAAATCCCGCTATTTGCGGGGGATACATTCCTGAAAAACACCGTGAATGTCGGGGTCTGCGAATATCAGGCCGTTGTTTAAAAATACATCTATTTTTTTTTAACATGGTCTGGGCTCATGGAAGAGCGATTACACAGAAGAAATCAGGACACAACATAACAAAGGGAACAGCAGGAGAAAGGAGAAACACCAACAGCAAGGTGGATGGATAAAGTAGATAGAAGGGCAAACAAGGGATGCAGGTAATGACGAGGGGTAAGGGAAAACGTAAAGGGTGAACAATATGGATACTGTACACAAGCAAAATTGTGCTTGACCAGTTTGTGATTTTGTCAAGGTCTGAGGAGAGGGAAGAGGCTGCTGCCTGCCTATCAGAAGGATGAGAGAAATCATGGCAGAGCATGGAGTCATCAGCAAAGAGATGAAGAGGATTTTCCAGAGACAGTGTGATCATTGATGAAGATTAAGAATAATATGGGGCCGAGAACACTGCCTTGAGGTACTCCAGCCTTGACAGTGAGAGGAGGTGAAAGGATTCCGTTGAGAGTCATATTTTTTCTTCGAGAGTGGAGGAAGTCAGCAATCCAAGAGTGGAGTGGGCCTTGGATTCCATAGGCAGACAGTTTGGAGAGTAAGGCGGGATGCCAGACAGCCAGACTATATCAAAATCACGAGATATGTCCAGAGAGACGGCCCTAATCTCATGTCTGATATTGCGGGCCTCCACCATTGTTGGGAGAGTAGAAGCAGCATGTCCAAGGTGGAGTAACCAGGTCTGAATCCGAATTGATGATCTGAGCTGAGACTGTCAGAGAAAAGGAATGATTTTATATCAACTGTGATGATGGATTCCATGACCTTGCTGATGATTGGAAGTCCAGTAAGCTAATTGGTCTGTAGTTAAAGGGATCTGTTTTTGCACATTTTTTTATGTAATGCCGTGATATTGGCTGATTTCCATTTTTCTCGGTGGATATAGAAGACCCGTCCTGAAGTGTTTAAAAATAAAATTAAAAAAACCACGAATACGCGAAGCATGAATGTCGAAGCAGGTCACACTTTATGACCCGCGAATACACGGGGTCCGCGAATAGCAAATCCGCAAATTGTGGTGTCTGACAGTACATACTAGTGAGGTACCCATGCTATGCTTGAGCAGGTTGCGGTATCGGACTTGGATCTCTGGATTCAGTGGTCCAAGGTGCTCAGAAACCTCGGCCTCCCTCTCATTGCACAGAACGGTAACACTCAACGGCTTGGTCTTTGAAGCATTTTCTTGAAGCATTTTCTCGCATCACCAAGTTGTGATGTGAACACCATTAATGGCAGTTTAAATTGAAGTGCAATCCATTACAATGGTTGAATAATTCCGTGCCTTAAATTATTAATACAAACCATTAAATTATCCACTGATTGCTAGCTCGAAAAACTGTTATATTGTTCAGATTATAGTAATTTTTTTTGTTGTCGAGCCCATTCCAGCTTGACTTCAGAGCTTAGTTCTAATGACAGATGGATGGTACATTGATTTTTAGATCTTGATGGCACTCCTTTAATTGTGTTTGAACCAAAGATGATCTACTGAATTAAAAAGTGACGAAACAGGAATTTGATGTCCTCCCCCTCCCCCACCTTCTTTGTCTTCATTTGCGAAATACACAATTGGCATGTGACGTTTATGAAAATTGGTGCATTGCAGTTCTTCATTCTTCAAGGTGCATGCTGTAAATGGCAAGTTCCTTTTGTGTAAGTAGTCACGTGCAGGCACCATAAATTAATAACCAGGATGTCAGTTAAATTAAGCTGCAAGATGTGAAATCCGAATGGCTGACCTCGGCCCCCTCCCTGCGGTGGCCGCGCCCAGCTGGTTTATCGGCCTTTAAAAGCGCCCGCAATTTATGAGAGCCTCCCAGCGGGACGTGTCATTATGTTGATGGGCCACCGCCTACGGTGTAGCCACTCAGCCTCATATCGTCTTCGATTGCACGAGGCCAAAGGCCTGGCATGTCTTGGGCTTGTATGGATAACAGAACCAAAAGTCTATGAGATAGAGTTATCACTGCATTTGCTACACAGCGACTGTACTATTTTGTCCTGCATTTTGGCATTTATTTTATTTCGTGAATCAGTCGTGGCACAATATTAATGCTTTTTGTTTATTTTTTTGGCTTTTATTGTGTGTGTGTGTGTGTGTGTGTGTGTGTGTGTGTGTGTGTGTGTGTGTGTGTGTGTGTGTGTGTGTGTGTGTGTGTGTGTGTGTGTGTGTGTGTGTGTGTGTGTGTGTTAACAGCTTTGGAATGGCGTTCAGTTTCATCGATTCCATTGGACGTGATGTCGATGTCGTTTCTGACTCCGAGGTCAGCATTTTCAGAATGGACCCTGAGAATTGCACTGCTCCTTTGTGTTTGAATTTAATTGCTGTTTACATCAGTTGTGTTGCAAAATGATGCTCATACAAGCATCGATTCAGAAATCGTGTTTTGATTTTACTGGAAACTTTCATAAAAATTGTGTAAAAACTCCAACTGTGCACAAATATTAAACTGGATCTTTGCAACTTGTTAATTTACTGACGAGGGCCACCCACAATGCACCTTGAGTTCTAATCGGGAGCGTGTAAAGTACACAATGTTTTCGTTTTATTTTTTATTTTTATAACAAATTGTAGCTATCCTGCGATAACTCACTATAATTCACCATATTCTGCTTTCTTTGACTGACATCTTGAATATAAAACATTAAAACGTTGAGAATTCCATCCCCTTTCCCCAACCCTCCCACCCCCAACCTCCAAATACTCAACAAGACTAGACGTGCAGTGAAAATGATGGCTCTGTTCAAGTTGTGCAAATTTCTGGAGAAGGTCAAGACATCAGCAACCTTCCATCCATGCTGTCATTGTCTTTGTTCTCGGCATCATGCTGCTCTATCCTCATACTCCGCCCTTGTGCCCCACACCCACGGTCCCCATGGTCCTCCTTTCACCTGCGCTTGTGAGCTGCTGTGCAAGACTATACAAGGATGCATTACCGTGTGATGAGCCCTTTCATCCCATGTTTCTTGTGCCGCATTTTGTGCACATCCTATTATGGCACTTTAAGTTTATTGTAATACATCGATGCACTTTATTGACGATGCTTGAATTATTTACTTTATTGACAAATCTGTTGCAATGTCTTTCTGGCACTGCTATCAGCTGAAAGGTCCAGTCGAGTTCAAAAGTAATGGTCATGATTGCAGATAAGATGGCTGGCATAATGTCGTCTCAATTATGTGGTTTTGCACAGCATACAACAATGAGTTCTGGTTGGTTTTATTTCTTCTTAGGTTCGAGTTTGGAATCAGATAGCTTTCATTTGAGTGGACATCCAACCAAGCCAATTACTAAGCTAGACACCTATTAATGTTGTTCTTGCATCCTCAAGTTCCATGCAAGCATTAAAACTACTTAAATGCTTTGTGGGACAACAAACACAGCAAACACAACTGCTTTCTCAATTACTTGCTTGTGAAGTTTGCATTCTTGGAATTACTTGCATGCTTGGAATGTTTCATCGCCACCAAATCCTCAGCATCCATGAAAGGCCTCGGTTTAAAATTTGCTTAAGATTTATCCCAACACAGTTGCTGTAATTTAGTTGGTGCTTAATACGATTGATTTATTGCCACGAGATTGTAAATCAACATTTGCATAAGAATCAACTGCATGACTTTTTTTTTTAATCCGAGGAAATTTCCCTGTGGGAGTGTTTTGATTTCTAAAGTGTGTAGATTATGCTCACTGCCTGGTTGTTTCCATGAGGTTGCAACTTGCTGTCAGTTGTCTGTGCGTGATTTGCTCAACAGTTATTTTTTTTAATCAACATTCAGCAAGACTTGGCCACAATCATGTGTGTCTCAGCCTTGGATTGCTAGGTGGGGAGTGAAATAAAGAATAGAGCAATCCTTTTTCTTTTCCACGGCTACATAAATGCAACACTAACTCATTACTTGGCTTCATGCTGGTGGCAACCTTTGAGTCGATAATACATTGAAGAATATGCTGTGTGAGCACATGTTTACTACTGTGTATTCTCTGTGTGCAGAATATCAAGAAGTTGTTGAAAATCGCCTACAGTAAAGGTAGCGTAAGCTTAGCAGTCCACCGTGTGGGCCGCACCCTGCTCCTCGACCACCTGGATCCTCACGACATTCTTATGCGTTCATCGCAGGTAAGTGCATATGGGAACGATGATTTTACGACAAAAATATGATTTGCAACGAATTTCTTTTTGTTCTCTTCACTTATGAGATATTATTGGCTTTGAATTGTGTGCATTGCCTCAAGATGACCCATTGATCATGATGGTCATTCCTGATGTGAAAATTGTGATAGTTCATCAAGTATACCATATGCACCCTCAGTTGAGCCCCAATTTTGAATGAAGTGTCATGAGGCTGCAGCTGAAAGCTGCATTAAAGCTACCCTCTCCCCCTCTTTAAACACACACATACATGCACCAGCGATTTTGGCCAAAACAATGTAGACAACAAGAAAATGACGAAATATCAATATCTCAAAGATCTTGGATGCTGAAGAATTTCGAAATTGTGTACCAGAGTGATAATTGGAGCAATGGGAAGTGAGAAAGAAGAACCTCAAGGAGATCGTAAAAACCATCACTGGGATTATTACGACAAACAAACTGCAGCTGGAAGCTGTCCGGGGCTAGGTGACAATACTGAAAAGAGCTCTTGGAACAAAAATTTGAGAACAAGAAAACTTTACTACTTGGTCCATAAATTGTGATCCCTCACTGAAACGGAGGTGGATACTTCAACACCTGAGAGGACCCACCTTCCAAAACTTGCATATGGAAATAATCAACAATACGCATGCACGTACACACACACACACACGCACACGCACACGCACACGCACACGCACACACACACACACACACACACACACACACACACACACACACACACACACAATTTAAAGTTTAGCAATAGTGGTCTCCTCTTGCAAAACATTCCTTTGAATGTTAATGGAATGCAAATTACACGGTCACTTTGTTATCCCTGTTGAGAGTTTAATATTCCCAATAAGGTATTAAAATTCCCTTCCCTGCAAAATTGTTTCCTCATTAAAATATGAAACTGCCCTTGCCATCTGTAATCCCCTGCAATTCTTTTAAATCCAATTAAGCTTGACTTTTTATGCCTCTTCTGACAAAGTCGCCAGAGGTATTATGTTTTAGGGTTGTATGGACATATGTACGTATTTCACACTTTTGTGACACTTTATGACCCTAACAAATCGTCCGTCCGTCTGTCCGTCTGTCTGTCCATGCTAATTTTATCCTTTTTCTCTGCAACCACTTATCCGACTGACATGAAATTTTCACCATCGGTGCGCCAACTCATGCAGAATATTTAAATGATAATTATGATGTCGTAGGTCATGTCATGTGTTAGCCATGTTGGAAAAAAAGGAAAATCTTTGGACCTCTGTATCTCTGAAACCACTCCATGGAAAAAATTAAAACTTGGCACATGTCAAGTACTCCCCAAGGGAAACTATTTTTTTGTTGTTGTTGATGTCATAATTGCATTGTTATGATGTCAATTGTATACGTCAAATGTTTTATCTGATCAGTATGAAAAATTTTGAGGGTCATCTCAGGCTAAATTGTATGGGGGGGGGGGGGCAGAAATGGATGATGTCATCGGTTATGTGGTTCGGCAGGCAGCCTTTTAAAAAAAAATTTCACATGAAAGCCTTCAAAAATATCTGAAACGGCTGAACAGATCGAGGTAAAACTTTACAGGTATGATCGCCTAGTCATGAGGAAGAAAAAGTTCGTCACCTCTGACATAGGTCACATGGTTTGACAGCTATGATTTTTTGAAGAATAAACCTTCAAAAATATTCTTCTCCAGAACAGCTGGACAGATCGAAGGGAAACTTCACACACACACACACACGTTTCCCAAGTCAAGTGTTCACAAGTAATTGATGGGTCACATGATGTGGCAGTCATTTTATATTGAATGAAAATCTTTTTTTTTAAAAACATGAAACAATTCTTGAACCACTTCATCAATCGACGTGAAACTTCACAATTATGATCGAGTGGACATGTGGAATATATGTTTTGAATTTCAACCTGATCGGACGTATGGTCTGGCATCGAGAATTATTTCATTTTCTTGAAACTGGTTTCAGGGATTTAAATCAAACTTGGTACAAGTATGTATAATGATGTAATAATGTGGACAGAGGCATATCTGTCAATGTCGTGATGTCAAAGAGTGCCCTTCTACTTAAATATTGCAGCGCTAAATTAGAGTCAAGCTTACATACTAGTTTTTATCATGCTTTCCTACATGTCCATAAAACATTGAACATATTTGTGATGGTCCTGCAGCTTATCAGGGTGTGTTGAGCTGCGTCGCGATGTGTAGGGTACGTGGGTGGGAATCTAGAAATAGATGGGGGAGGGGGATAGTGTAGGGTGGAGGGAGGGAGGTGAAGTGGTTTACTTACATTGCATCGTTCATTGCTTGAGAGAAAGATGGAAGGGGAAATGCACAGCTCGGTAAATCTTTTTCCCCCCCTTTTGAGGTGTTGGCATTTGAAATGCTGATGCTGCAGGCACTGTCAGTGAAAAGGTTTTGGTGCTCCCTGCACACTGTGGGGTGGTGGGTGGGGGGGGAGGGGATCCATGAACTCGATGGATAATTCGTCCTCCAGCTAAACCAAGGACAAGCTTTCATGTCAGCCGGATGTTTGTCCGATTATGGTGATGTTTGAAGGATGGTGATGGAAGAAGGAAAGATGACACATCGTCATTAAAATGATCAAATTTCAGCACAGGAATAATTTATAGGATGAATTGCTAAATATACAAGCACGAAAAAATTTGCAGGATATGCTTTTTAATTTTTTATTTTTTTTGGTTTTGTGAATCTTTAAATGTGATAGACGAGCTTTCGCAGCAAATGCTATTCGATCGCTGCACGGGCAACCACAAGGATCTCGGTGACGTGATATCAGACATTGCCACAATTGAAAATGTTGCATTTGGTGGGAGCTTCAAATTATTCTCGACCTCTTTTTTTTCTCGAACATGGATTAACTTGTAACCATCCATCCTAATTCTGTATTCCTCAAATGTGGTGGTTTCAACTGCGACCATGTCAGATGACTGGGAGTTTGCTCTACAACATCCAGCCATGCCATTGCAGCAAAGCATTTATGTAACTCCATGGGATGTTACCCAATCCATGAACTTCCCCACACCTCTGGTAACAGCATGCCCTCTCTTCTGGACCTGGTAAAAATGAACTTTCCTTCCAACCTATCCTGATTATCTGTCTGCTCATCTCGGCTCTACAAACCATATTTCTGTCAAAGCCCTTATTGCTCGCTTCGGGCTGACCCTCAATGGCGCTGAATAAGCCTTGCATACACACCAACTGGCAGGGACTGCAATCTGCCCTCTCACAAAAGGATTGGGTTGCCATCTCCACAGGATCTCATATTGATTCTGCCAGGGAATATTTTCACAAAAGACTACTCGGGACGAGCTCCGATGTGCTGCATTCATATTTTTAAGTTAATGCTACATGATTGCCGAATCCTGTCTGTGGTGATCTTCCATCTCTCGGCCCTAGTACACTGAATTGTGTGGCCAGGAGTTGTGGTCAAATGGCTTGCTTTCTCAACATGGAAGGCTAAACCAACTGAGGCTTTTGTGTCTACCCTGGAGAAAGTAGAGAAAGTTATGTCTCGCAGCCTCCATCCTGCTTCAGTGACAGACCCAGAAGGCATCACTGCCTGTGTACGCCCATCCTGTACTCCTGCTCTTGCTACTGTCTGTGTGCTGCAACCTGTCATTGTCCTTTGACCACCTCCCAGCTAGCTGAAGTCAGTAAACATAACTCTCATTCATAAGAATGTAAGAATGTGCAAAAACAGATTCCCTCAAGAGCAGACCAATAAGCTTACTTTGTGTTGTCGGCAAATGTTCTCTGGTCAGGAGTGTTTCATCTCACGAACAGCTGAGTCACATCACCTTCGTGTTTTTACAATCAAATCTTTGTTTGCAAGAAAAAGTCATTCATTATACTGCTATTAATACAAACATTATTTGGATTGCTTAGCCAGTCCTTTTAGCTTGAAAATGAAAATGGCTGGCAGGAAGACCTCGTGGTATGCACACTCACCTCTAAGCCATCTCGCCTGAGTTCAAATCCCACCCCAGCTACAAACTGTCCTGGTGTTGCTCAGGCTGGGTGAGGCGTCAATCAATGTGTGTGCCGGCCCCGCCATGGACGTTACATAATTTACAAATCTGTCCGTCCATTGCATGGACGTTACTGCCAGCATTAGTTGGTGGACGTTAAATATCCCACGGTGACCTTTGTATGAATGCGAGCTATCGTCATAGTCGAACTATCATCATAGGCGAGCTATCGCCGGCACGCTGAAAAAAATCCAAATTCATGTTCTAACATACAACGGCTACTGTATCAGCAGCAAAGCCACGTCCCTTGCGGCCGATGATGTTACTTACAGCCATGTGCTGTGTATAATAGAAGAATAAGAATAAGAAGAAGAAGGAGTGAAAATAATTCCATCGTTAATATTGCTGCTGTCAACTTTGTGTACCACATGTAAAGCTTATATAGTTTGATGTGTTTACCTGACCTTTCATCTGAAAGAACTTCCTGTAGTGATGGAAAAATTGGTTTTCATCTTCATAAAAATTTCTCTGAGAAATCTAGGCTATAATTTTTAACCATTAATATTTAGATTGCTGCAATACTATGCATTAAAGCCTGGTGTTGGCTTAGCGGTTAAGGTGGCTGGCATGGGACCTAAGGGTCCTGAGTTCAATCCCCTGTCAGCCAATGAATTAACACGCGGTGGGGTTGACTCAGCCTGTCATTCTTCCGAGGTCGGCAAAATGAGTACCAGTGTACTGGGGTAATAACCATTTGGGGTAACCTGCATCGGAGTGGCGACCCTTCCAGGACTGTATTACCTGCCAATGAAACTGCCTCAGCAGCCCTATGTGTGATATTGGTTCACGAAAAAGTAAGTGACCACTATATTCGTCATTGGTGTGTGTCTGTCTGTCTGTCCCGAGCATAGCTCCGTGGGTTTTGATCCGATCCTGATAAAATTTTGGTGGGAGGTTTATATCATGATCTAGTTGTGTTTTCCTGAGAATAGGCGTGGTGCGCCCATTATGGGCGGAGCCACGCCCAAAAAACATGTGTTTTTAGGGGGTAGCCGATTTCAATTTGCACCTTCTCCGAGGGGGTTTGTCGAATCTGGCAGGGGTTTCGGTATTTGGTTAACCCAATGGCACCTACATAGCCCCACGGAGCTCGATTTTTCATTTTCGTCCCAAGGTCAAGGTCACAAGGTCACGAACTTTGAAAATTGCGAATTTTGACATAAAAATCTATCTTCTCCGAGGGGGTTTGTCGAATTTGGCAGGGGTTTCGGTATTTAGTTAGCCCAATGGCACCTGCATAGCATCACGGAGCTCGATTTTTCATTTTTGTCACAAGGTCAAGGTCACAAGGTCACGAACTTAGAAAATTGCGAATTTTGACATAAAAATCATACGAACGCCCAAACTTTGAGAGCTGGGATGACAATATTTTTTATGCATAATCTTTCATTCCCCACCTAAAGTCTTGAAACCATTTTGCTCTATCTCGAACACCTTGCCCGTGGCGCCCCCTTCAAGTTTGTTTTTACGCTGATTTCATCAAAGTATGGATAATCCGAGGAGTGCAAAATGACATATATTGTTATATGTCATTGTTCCTGGACCAAATGACGTTATATTGTTCCTGGAATGTTCCAGAAGAAGTTTTGCACCAAAGGTCATAATCCTTGACCTTTGACCCTTAAAGTTAACAAAGGTCAAATTTTCAAAGTTGTGGGAATCGAACCGGGTTTTCGACCTTCTTCGACAAACGAACTCCAATAAGCTATATCACGTATCCTGTTTCCTTATTTTAATGTCCACAACATTGTTTTGTGACCTTTAAAGGTTATGCAAAGGTCAAATTTTGAAAGTTGTTGAACGAAACCGAGTTTTCGACATTTTGCAGCTAATAACCTGTCACTCGTACCACATCATGTTGATCATTTTTATAACTTGGTCAAAAATTATCACATTGTCTCATCCTTGACTTCTGAAACAATCTACATCGTCAAATACCGCTCGTGAACCATTGCCGTCTCCAGACTTGTTATTATTTATTAATACTATGCATTGCTTGTAAATATGTCATGCTACAGACTGGAGACTGGCAATGGCTCAAGGATCTGTATCAAAAGCTTGCAGCAGGGAAATGCCCAAGGAAGAAGAAGAGTCGAGAACAGTTGCATCGGCGGGCCATCCTTTCCAAGTTTCTGTACCATAGGTAAATGCAGGGACTTCTGTCATTTCAAATAATCTTTAAATATCATGACTTACGAATAGTCCTGCAGCGTAGTCTGATATTTCAGATCAATTGTTCAAATTTGCATAAAAGCACCAAAATTGGTACACATGTAGAATAATGTATTCCGAACAATTCTAGATATGGAGCCACCCGAGATTGTGCCTTGGTCAGCTTCGGCAACCATTTTCCAAAATGGCCACCATTCTACTTTTGCGATATTGGCTATATGCTCTTATTTTCTTATTGTATTGGTGGTAGATATAAGGAAAGTGTTAAAATTCAGTAAATTGACCATGAAAAGGCGTATTCAAATATTATGAGCCAGTATTTTCTTCATGGTGATGTGTCTCCTCATTGGCATTTGGATGCATGTTTGCCTCCTCAAACTCCATGATCACTCTGGCCACCTCGGGTCCGGCGACCATCCAGCGCCTCAGAGCACTGGGATTGTCCGTCAAGCCAACGGCACCTCCGTCACCCTTGACACGGGCATTGTTTTGTTCATGCGCTTGGTCAAGAGGAATTGCTAAGAATGCCCACTTGGTCTTTTGCACTGTGAGGTGGCCTGCCTTGAACTCATTGTAGATCTCTGGGTGCTGTTGTGGAAGTTCTGCCATGTCACACAGATGGACCGGTATCCACCGGGCATAGTTTATATGGTCCAGCGTGAAGAATCATGGGACTATCTCAGTGAGAGCATCCAGGTACATGATGAAATCTCCCTCTCTCAGAGATCGCACGTAGATTCGGATGGAGTGCTCCAGATCCAGGACTGTTGCCCAGTACAAAAACTGGGGAGAGCTGTTCTCTTTCTCATGGCACCAGTCTTCGAAGTCCTCGGGAGGCTGGTCATCTTCTGCAAGGTCAGCTGGTCAAAGCTGACTAAGGCAAAATCTCGAGTGGCTCCATATCCAGAATTGTTCAGAATACATTAGTCAACATATGTAACAATTTTGGTGCGTTTATGAAAAGTCGAACAATTGGTTTGCTATGCTGCAGTACTATAATTATCACCTTTTGCATAAGGCATAATGGAATAGGATTTTGTGTGCTTTTATGGCCCCTTATTAAGGGACCAACATTTCAAAATTGAGAACTGGTTTGGCATTATCAGATCAAGAAGGCAAGAGTATTAGAACTAGGAAACAGGACATGGAACCTTTGTCCTGGAGTCCTTTTATCCTACAATGACCTTTTGTCAAATATTTTCTCAGTATTGGTGATGGGAGCCAGGAAGAGATGGCACAGGGGCAAGGTGATCATGGACAGCCGCCGGATAATCAAGAATCTAGTTGTGGAGATGAACTGTGGTTAACATGGCCACCTCAATCTTGTCCTGAGCCTCCACCTTCACCACAAATGGAGGTGAGTGTAATGCTAAGAGCTCTCTAATTGATGAGCTCCCATTAATGTCTGACTTACTGGTTCAGAGCTCTGCTGTTAGGTTAATCAAGTGTCATTCCGCAGCCTATCGATAACGATTTCCAGAGGAACGTTCTCTGGACCTTTGAAGACATCCGCATGCTTGTTGGCTCAAATCTTCCCATATTTGGTGGGGGGAAGTACCCGGCTGTGAGCCTTCGACTCAGGTACTTGGTATATCTCACCCACATGGTTTAGCTTGTATGAACCGAATTTGAATCCATTAAGTTCACCTTATCACCATTTTAAGTGCTGTAATAGCTCAATCTCTTGTAATTATATTCCCTTTTGCTCTGCCATCTCACTTGAGCAAGACTGGTTAAACTTGCAGGCCAAATTTTAGGCCTTTAAAAAAATGTCCATTCCTATTAACTTGCTATGCCTTAAAAAAAATGGGTTTTTTTGCTCATTTACATCCAAATTGTCCACTTTTGCACAAATGGCAAACTTATCTTTTCAAAAGGTTAATTTTAATGGTCCTTTACAAATGTCTTCTCCTTCCGACAGGGACAGCAACAAGCCGATCAACATTCTGACCGGAATTGACTACTGGCTGGACAATCTGATGTGCAACGTCCCTGAACTTGTGATGTGTTTCCATGTGGATGGCATTGTTCAGGTCTTGCAACTATAGACTCTCCACAGTTTTTCACCGCCTACAATTATTTATGTCTCCGCAGCTGAAGGCCAGAAGCTTTATGTTTTTGGGTTGTTTGTCTGTGTGTGCATCCGTTATCGTTTTTTTGTTTTTTTGTTTTTTTGTTTTTTTTTTGTTACCATGATAACTTGAGAACCACTGAAGGAGTTTCAACCAAACTTTGCAAAAGTGTGAAATGTGATTCAAAGATGAACTGATTACATTTTTGGTTTAAAACATTTAAGGTCAAAGGGAATGTGACCTTTAATTGAAAATCAGTTTGTTACTGCAATAATTTGTGAACCACTGAAAGAACTTCAACCAAACCTGGCATGAGTATGGACTGCAATCAGGGATGGTAGAAGGACCAGGGGCATAGTTTCTTTGAGGGCATAAAAAATTTAGAATCATAGAGAAAGGTTGAAAGTAAACTGGGAAATTAAAACACATGGACCGAGCATTGAACTCGGGAAAATTAGAATTGTTCTCTTGCAACAGCAAACTCAGTTATACATAATTTACAAATTTGGCACCTTCCAGCAAAGTCTTAATACTCTTTGCAAAACACTTACAGGCCTTATCTTTACTCAAGAAAATATCAATCGATTCATATAAGGTGCGTTTTATGGGTGTAATTCACCCTTAAGCACCTGGGTAGGCCGTTAACTGTGGTCAATTACTCAGTGAAAGTAAGCACAAAAACAAAAAAAGATTTTCTGCATTGTATTAAACCACGAAATATCTTCTTTCTGATATATTTTTGCTTATTATCTGAATAATATCTGGAGATCAACAGGAAGTTTCAAATTGAAGGTGAAATTGAGGCCTCAAATGAAACTAAAAAGTGGCACTCGCGATCAAAATGGAAGTGCACTAGACAGCTGTTGCACAATAAAAGGTCCCAAAAAGTGACAGCACCCACATGCGGTGAGGTTATTTTAACTATTCACGATAACGAGAATTATCATTCACAAGTAAAAGTATCCGGCCCCCCGAACAGGAAAAGCAAGCAAAAGTATCCATCCCCAGTGACAGGAACAGTTTATGTTAAACAGTTTATGTTAATCTATAGATTTGAATTATTTCCTGGACTTTAAAAAGGTTAATTGTGTTGCACTCTTGGTTTCACTCAGAGCTGAAGCTCTGAGCTACTTATTCCGCCTACTGCAAAATTGTGGTGCAACATCGGGCAGTGGAGGTTCATTTAGTCTAAAAAGAGTGTAGAATACCTTGCTAGCAAAATAAAATTTGGCATCAACATTATTCATGCCTGTTCTCCCATCATTTCAAAAGTGAATGTTGAGCTTTTCAAATGCAGCGTGGGAAGCAGCTGCCTTAAACTAGAGACAGACGAACGCACGGACAGACACCATGGTTCTATGTGTGTGTGTGCATATATATATATATATATATATATATATATATATATATATATATATATATATATATATATATATATATGTACACACACACGTACACTTGTGGGGCACCTGTGGGAAACCCATGGGCATAGATATGTATGACATTTTGACCGGGCACAGGGAAGATGAGGGAGGTAAGGGGTGAGGGGTGGGAGAGTCCGATATTCTCACCTTTTGCTGAAACCGAAGCTTAAACCATCTTCTTGACTTCAAAAAATGAAATCAGATGTCGAATTAGTGTTAAGATAAAGCTGTGAGGGAGTCTGAATGGACTTCATGTTACAGGCCTTAATTTCACTTAAAATGCATTTTGTCTAAAAACGCAAATTTTCTTCCCATTTTTTTGCAACCGAGTCTTAAACCATCTTAACATCCATGAACAATGAAATCATATATCGAATTAGAGTTGGGATAAAGCTGTGAGGTAGTAAGAAAGTGCGAGCCTTACAAAACAGGCTGTACGAAGGAAACAAGATGGTGGTGATTTGATTTTGATGCCCCTCCTTGGGGGAAGCCGTGCCATGGGAAGGTCCTCCCAGTGTCCCAAATGGACAGACAGACTGACAGGTGAAGATTTTAGATGTATATGTATGTATGTATGTATATATATATATGTATATATATATATATATATATATATATATATATATATATATGTACACACATATATTAGACAACGATTAGTGCATTGCTAAGCACAATCGCTATACGTACTGTAGCTCTATGGCAACTGTAGGTTTGTCAGGTCGTGTCATTCGCTGCCAACTTATGTGCGGTGTTTTTTGGCAGCCAAAGGATATGATGCATTTTCAAAGTCTCTTCCACTCTGTTAGTTCAGCAAGGTTGTCTGACATTTTCGGGTGTCCGCATTATATGGCATCTTCTGTCCCTTCTGGCAGAAGGTAGGTGGGGAATTTCTCCCTTACCCTTCCCCGCTGATGAACATACAGAGATGAACTGATTCAATTTTTGGATTATACAGGTTAAATGTCAAACATCATGTGCCCTTTGAGAATGTTTACGCAGACCATAACTCAGGTCTGCAGACCATAACTCAGGTCAGGTTTACGCAGACCATAACTCAGGTCTGCACTCATTTACGCAGACCATAACAAAGGGCGGAGGAGCTCCTTGTGAGCCAACGGCCATCCATATCTAGTGCCCAACTGTGTCTGCGGACGTCCTCCTGCAGTTGGGTTACTTCTTATTAGGAGGTTGGTGGCAGGATTTGCACTCCAGCCACCGTAAAACGCTTCATTCCGCAAAACGCAAAAACGCAAAAAAATCTGAAAACCCACTCCGTGGGAGTACCTCCTGTGCAGCTTCCCTTCGCAGGGCAGCTCACCGGATGATGGGATTGGGGCAAAGCCTTCGGGACCCCCAATCTTTGATAGGAGGGAAACCACGGGGTAACATCCCTGGGTCAGATTGCGGGAGAGTGTGTCGGAGTGGTGCTGAGGTGTCGTCCACCAGACGGCGGTCTCCTTGGGTTAACCTGAGGCGGTCCCTTCGGGTGGGTGCCTGGAATGTCCTATCCCTAAGAGAGGATGATCACCTGTCTCTGTTATCATCTGAGCTCAAGCGTTTGGACATCGGGATTGCAGCTCTCTCTGAGGTTCGGAGACCGGATTGCGGCGAGATAATGGTGGGTGGTTACACCTACTATTGGTCTGGTCGCTCTGATGGTTACCATACCCAAGGAGTTGCTGTAGCTGTGTCCAATAAGCTGACCCCAATGATAATTGAGGTAACACCGGTCAACGAGCGTATTATGAGATTAAGGATTCGTCACTCCTTAGGTGTCATTTCCCTGGTCTCTATTTATGCTCCGACTGAGGCGAGTGATCTTACCGTGAAGGATGCATTCTACGCCACACTCGAGTCTGTGGTTGATCAGTGCCCCAGACGAGATACACTTCTAGTCTTGGGGGATTTCAATGCATCGACTGGAACTGATAGGGATGGTTATGAGGTGTGTGTTGGTCCCCATGGGTCAGGAACTATGAACCAGAATAGCACTAAGTTCCTTGACTTTGCAAGAAGTCATGGACTTAGGGTGGCTGGTTCATGGTTTCAGCGCCCGCAAGCTCATCGCTGGACTTGGTATTCCAACGCTGGCGGTGTGGCAAAGGAGATTGACCATGTCCTCATTGACGGTCGTTGGAGGATGATCCAGAACTGCAGGGTCTACCGGAGTGCTCAGTTCCTCAATACTGACCACAGGCTTGTTGTAGCAACTCTAAAGCTGCACCTTAAATCCTGGAGAATGGTACCATCCCAGCCTAGGCTGGATGTTGCCAAGCTCAGGGATGAGAGAGTAGCTGAGGAGTTTGCGAACAGGCTGAGTGGACACTTGGGGGGTCTGGGTGCTTTGGGGGGTCCTGAAGAGTTGTGGAGCACCTTCAAGACCACCGTCCTTGATGTTGCCGGTGGATGCCTTGGAGTTCACCGCAGGGCAAAGAAGAATTTTGTCTCTCAAGGGACACTGGATACCATTGACCAGAGTCGCAGGGCCAGGCTGAATGGCAGAGCTGAGCTGTTCAGGGAGCTGAGGCGTAAAACTGTACGTGCACTGAGGGTGGACAGGGAGGCCTATGTGCGAGGAATCTGTGAGGGGGTAGAGCATCACCTGTGGACAGGTGATTCTCGTCCCGCTTACAGGGGAATTCGCGCATTACGTTCATCCAAGCCCATCCCTCGGAGCACTGCAGTTCGAGCAGAGAGTGGTAGGCTCTTGACAGAGGAGTCTGAAGTGAAGGCCCGCTGGGCCGGTTACTTTGAGCGGTTGTACCAGGCTGATCCACCAGCTGTCGAGTTGGACGTTAAGGGTGTTACAATCCCTGTTGCTGACCCTCGAATCAACTGTGGTCCACCATCGCTTGTGGAAACACGGGCTGCGGTGAACCAGTTGAAACGGGGCAAAGCTCCAGGGATCTGTGGCATCCATGCTGAACTTCTCAAGGCTGGTGGAAATGCTGCACTCGCGTCGTTGCATGCAGTTTTGTGCTCTGCCTGGAACACAGGCATCATCCCAACTGACTGGAAGAGGGGCCTTGTTGTCCCTCTCTGGAAAGGGAAGGGTGATCGCCAAGACTGCAACAACTACCGAGGGGTGACGCTGCTCTCAGTGCCGGGCAAGGTCTTTGCTCGGATAATTCTTGATAGGGTTCGCCACCATCTGCTTGAGCACCAGCGTCCAGAGCAGTCAGGCTTTACACCAAAGAGGTCAACGATTGACCGTATCCTTGCTCTTCGTGTCCTCACTGAACGCAGACGAGAGTTTCGGCAGGGGCTGCTTGCAGCCTATGTTGATCTCTGTAAAGCGTTCGATTCAGTGAATCGGGATGTCCTCTGGAGGATTCTTGGTCTTCGTGGGGTGCCACCGAAACTGATCGATCTGATGTCTGAACTCTACTCTGGTACTGAGAGTGCTGTGAAGTGTGGTGGTACCGCCTCTGACTTATTTCCAGTTGTTACTGGAGTTCGTCAGGGATGTGTACTTGCCCCCACACTTTTCAGCACTTGTATGGACTGGATTTTTTGGGAGGATGTCGGAGAGATCAAGTTGCGGTGCATCGTTTGGCAATGTCAAGATCTCGGACCTTGATTTTGCAGATGATGCAGTCATCTTTGCGGAGACTTTAGACATCCTCTTGGGGGCCCTCGAGGTGCTGAATGAGGAGTCGGAGCCGTTGGGATTACGGATTTCTTGGGTCAAAACAAAGATCCAGGCTTTCGGTGACATCTTGGATGCTGCTGTCCTGTCTGTGTCTGTTTGTGGTGAGGATGTTGAGGTCGTGGATAGATTCACTTACCTTGGCAGTGATATTCATGTCTCCGCAGGTTGTGAGCCGGAGGTCAATAGACGTCTGGGTCGGGCCTGGGGAGTCATGGATTCACTGGATCATGGGGTGTGGCGCTGCCGGTACCTGTGCGGGAGGACGAAAGTCCGAGTCTTCAGGTCCTTGGTACTTCCAGTCTTGCTCTATGGGTGCGAGACTTGGACTCTGACCAAGGATCTGAGACGGAGACTTAATTCCTTTGGTACCAGGTCTCTTCGGAGAATCCTTGGCTATCGCTGGTCGGATTTTGTGTCCAACGAGCGGTTGCTGAGAGAGACTCGGATGAGATTTGTTACCTGCATAGTCCGTGAGCGTCAGCTGCGGCTGTATGGACATGTGGCTCGTTTTCCTGACGCTGATCCTGCTCACCAGATTCTCTCAGCGAGGGAGTCTCATGAGTGGAGGCGGCCAGTGGGCCGACCACGTGCCTCATGGTTGCAGCAGGTTGACCATCATCTCAAGGAGATGGGGATGGGCCTGGCATCTGCCTGGGGGATGGCCAGACGGAGGCCCCTGGAGTACCGGCGGAAAGTGGACGCAGCGACGCGCTGTTCTGGCACATGCTCCCATACCTGACCTGACCATAACTCAAGTGAGAAGCATGTGATGTTGTCTCTCTTCGACTTATCTCTCGTTTCTCTCTCTCGTGTGACCTTTAATTTTTCACATCATCTTTAATTGGGATCAAGCGTAACACTGGATTTACACCCATCACGGGCAGAGGCATATTCATTGACGCATTCACGGCAAATTATGTTTTCTAGTTACGTTCATATCTTTCGTAACCTGAAACTATAACTCACTTTTTAGCTTTTCTTTCTTTGCTTGCAACTATCATCTTTTCATCAACAGAAGTACGAGATGATAAAGACAGAAGACATCCCAAACCTTGAGACATCTCGATTTTCCACCAGGGTGATACGAGACATAGCTCAAAACGTGCTCTCATTCCTGAAAGCGAATTGTACTCGTGAAGGGCATACCTACTGGCTATTCAAGGGTAAGGGCTCTTTGCAAACACTGCATTGGCAGTTTTTTCATACACATCTTCATGCCAACACTGGCATCTTAGCTCAGCAGAAACAAGTGGAGAGGGGGTGGAAAAGAGGGTTTGAATGGAAGCTTCAGATGCCAAGCGAAGGGTGAGCTGGCTCACTGCCCTTGTCTCTGCAGCACAAAGTAATCTTTGACGTACTAAGAATCACGTGCCGGATATGCTTTTCTGTTACCCTGAGTAGCAAATGGTTGCTATTGTGCCGACCAATGTTTGAAAACAAAAATTGCTTTTTGCCCTTTCTAAGTTTAGCTTTTCCATGTGGAGCACCTTTGAGATGCTCAGAACATTGATGAGTGAGGCAATGCACTCACTGGTTCTTCATTTGCTCAGATTTATGTCACTAGACTTGCTGCTGTCCCATAGCTATCACTGAATGATTGTAAAGCCAATTGGTAATGCCTTCTTACACTTGAACATGAGTTCTCCCAAATACAAGTGGTTCTTTGTGGATTTGTTGTTTTTGTTATTGTTGATCACAGCGAGTGGAGATGATATTGTGAAACTTTATGACTTGACCACACTTTGTGAAGAGACACGTCAAGAGAAGAATGAAAATCCTTTTGCTTATCCAGTTGCTGTGCTGCTCTTCAGGTTGGTACATATGAAGGTTTTCTGAATGTATGTTTTTTTTTTGTGGTGATGTGAGAAAGGACAGGATGTGTTTGATGCTTGTCACTGCTTTTAATGGGGATGTGATCAACAATAGTTTCTTGAAATTGTAACTGCACGATCTCAGAGTGGCGAACAGCCTGGTGGGTAAGAAAGCTGAAAGGAGGAAAAGGCGACAACATAGCACTGCACGAACCTTACTCCAGAACTGCATCCGATTGCTGGACAAAGAAAAGCACCCACAAGTGAGAATGTGGAGGTCCCTAATCTGATAAACATGTATATCAATTCGTTTTTACTTATTTCTTTATTTTATTAATGCCCTTGCTGCTTTTTTGACCCTAGCTTCTTGCCTCAGCCAGTTGCATGCTGTGTGACCTTTTTCCTCTCGATGAGGGCAATTGGGAGAGGAGTTCTGGAGAAAAGGGAAGCAATGAGGTGGGAAAGCAGGATGAGGGTGGAGTTCATGCCTCAGAAGATGGCATTGGTGATAGGATAGCAAGCAATTGCCTTGATCCGATTGGCTGCTTTAGCTCTGATGAAGATGAAGATAAAGAGGAAAATGATGATGATGACACCGGAGATGGAGATGAGGAGGATGCAGAGGTCGGGTTTGAGAATGACATGTGCCGGCAGGAAGACCCTGATAGAGACAATGAAGAAGAAATTGTGGCTTCTAAATTCAGGGATTCAGGAGCAATTGTCCCTGGTTCAGACAGAGAGAGTGAGTGTGCGATTGCGGTCATCCCATCTGCTGAGGAGCTGTTGGAACCTGCAAAATACAAGACCTGGCACCCATATAAGGTATCGTGACCTTTAACCATGTGTGAATGGAAATGGGCATGGTGAGGATGAATAAGGTGATCTGTTAGCCACGTATACTTTCATTCATAAGTGTTCCTGGTGTGTTCATATAAAATAAAATCTTCAGCAAGGTCATTTCTCACTATTTGGTTTTAATCCATACCCATTTTCCCTCCACAGGCTAGTTCAGGCCTGCCATGTGGTAGTTTAGAGGAAAGCTGCCATGCTGTATTGACCCACGTAGCCCAGGTACGGTCCATGTCAAGGGAGTCATGGTTACGAACTTACAGCAATAACCTTTTTTAAAGATAATTTTTGCTGTGGTTTGACATTTGAAAGTCAATAACTCCTGTCACGAATAGGAATTTGTATGAATGAGTCAGGATAGAAGAATAATGGGGTGGGATTCTATCAGGCATTTGAACAGTTAAAAACGACATGAACTTTCTCACCCTCATCCACTTTGGTAGGCACTCAGATCTGTGGATTCGAGCCTACAGCAATGTGGACATCCATCTTTAGATCCATCGACCCCGATACCCTTGAAGTATAAACAGGCTCTGGACTTCAGCTTTGATCTCTCCATCACTGGTAACAGTTACCATCTCCCTGGCACTGTTACACATCGATAAATGGCACACGTTCATTTGTCTGCTAAGTTCCTCACTTCACTACATCTTAACTTTACTCTCAGTTAATGCAGCTTAATCCAAAAACATTCCACTTAATTTCTCATTTTGTTCCTTCTTTGTCAGCTGCAGACATCAAGCCACCCCCACATTGCCTGCCTGCTGGCTGTTGGCAGCAGGTGTTGAAGCAACGCTTGTCTCTGCGAGCAGCACGAGCTTACCATGGTCTAGCACAGGCAGCGACTAAGCGATGCCTGTTGGGTCGCTCATTAACTTTTGTTCACAATGCCCTACAGTGCCTAGGTAGAACTCTGTCACCCACTCATATACCTTAGGGCTAAGGAGATGCCTGAATGTGGATTTCTGATGCACGTGCACCATTTTCTTTCTGCTTATTCCACAGATGCTTGCAACTTCTTGGGGCAAGGGGAGTCCTTGCCTGGCATGCGTGGTTGCCTTTGTCGCTGCCTCCTGCTCTGTGGAGATTTGCAGTTGTGGATCGGTCCTGAAGGAATAGAAAATGGAAGTAATGGAGGTGGAACTAAATATGGAAAGGCCAATGAAAGCGGAGATCTGCCAGAAGTCTCTGATCTTAACCTCCAAATCCTTCAAAGCTTGGAGATTCATGCTGCTTGTCATGGTAATAGCAAGTTTACATCCATTCCTTTGTTCGTTTCATTTCGGTTTTTGCATTTCTTAAAATTCTTTACATTTTTGGTATCTACTGACTTTAGAGGAGAATTTGTAGACCTGAGATCATCCCCCCAAAACCCCCTCATCTCAAATAAGGTGGTCATGAGCAGTTTGTGGATAGCTTCTCCAAAAAGTGTGATAAATTTTCAATCAGCTTCTTGGCAGAAATGTTACAACTGATGGCTGCCAAAGGACATGAAGATGCGCTCGGCCACCGGAAAACCAATCTTTACCGATGAGCTGGATAGCTCAGTGGTGGCGTATTCACCTCTTATCTGCACTGTGTAGTCTGGGTTCCATGCTTGACCAAACTATAACTGTCATCTTGGTCTTTCACAGGCAGGTCATTGCATCATTGAACATGCCGTCCTTCGAGGAACATTAAACTGGGAATCTGTTTGTGGGCATGGTGAACATTAAAGATCCCATCGTGTCTTTCAGCAAAGAGTAGGCGAGTTATCGCCAACACCCTGAACAAATTGCAAATTCCTGCCTGAACCTAATCTTATTCCCCTCTTTTCCTGCTTGTGGAAACTCTTGCTCGTGAAACCTCAAACACATTCTTCTCACCAGGGCTTCAGGTTGGCAATCATCCTCCATTTCTCCCTGTAATATTTTCTAATCTCAATAACCGTCCCCTCTCTCTCCCCACCTATTTGCAGGTTGCTCTTCCTCTTCTCTCTCTTCCTTTTATTTGTTCATCCCCTTGCTGGGTCTGCATGTTACAATAACTTCCTGTCATTATGTTGCCTTATGCACTCTGTCACCTTGCTCATGCATGAGCCAAAGCTTTGTATAGAAAAAAAATAAAGTTACTGGAATCACTGCATGAGCGGCATCACATTCCATTGGAAATGACGCAACCAGCGGCCACATGCTGCGTATGCCTGGTTTGGACTTCTTGCATATTCGGTGAAAATTACCATCAGAGGAAATGCTTCATTCAGATTCTGTTTTCAGCTTTAGGAGAGCAGTGTGACCACTCCTTGGCTTTTTCACAAGATCTTGGCTATTTGTTGTTCACCTTGGTGTCTTTGTTTTCTATAGGTTTTCTTGGCGTATAGGTTTTTTATTATCATCGCTTTTCCGAAACCTTGTGAATTATTGGCTTTTTTCATTGGCTCACCTTGGCATTTATGAAAATGAGGAGTGGTCACACTGAAGGAGAGGAATAAAGGTTCCAGTAACCCTCTCTGGATATTTGTAATCCACCTTGCATAAACACCAAGATCATCATTCCATTGTCATTCTTGGAAACTTGTGTTAAATGCCATGTTTTTTCCACCAGTTTTCATTCTATGCAGGTACTTTACCTTCTGTGTCAGATTTCGTAGTTTTGAAGTGCATTGAATATATGATTTGTTTGAATGATACCAGGAGTAGCTGTTTCACGAGCATAGTTCCACCAGGGCGTTCGTTGAAGTTGATGAAAACTTTGTCGATTTTCCTTCGTCCAGGTTTCTCTTGGGCAACAGAAAACTGTAACAACCGCGAGACCTGCCTTGCATTGGCTGCCAGATGCTATGAGGCCTCTTGGAAACTGGTGCCTGCTCAGGCCTCATCTAAAGAGGCTTCAGGCCTGGACAGTGAGGTTGCTGCTGAACTTTTGGACGGTCCAACTTTGACATCCCACAGTGCGCTTGCCACTGCTCTTCTTAAGCGTTTGGGAAATGTCCGGAATGAGCTCGGGGTCCTTTGCATGGAGCGAGCAGCTAAATTTGGAAAACAAGGTAAGTATTAGTTGTACGTGTGGAAATTGTATGCATCCTTGGTTTTCTAGCGCCACTTAAACAAAGAAATTTCATCGTATTTTGCTGGATGTTGTCCTCAACCCATTCCTGAAAGCATATCTTCATCACCCCTGTCCTTTCAGTTGGCAGGACTTCAGCAGCTAAGCAAGACCTCTGGAGTGAGTGCCTTTGCTGTTTTGAACGAGGCTTACGAGACTTCACTGCAGCTGGCGACAAGAGCAATGCAGCACTATTGCTCTGTAACATGGGTCGTCTAATGCGCCTATCTGCACATGCACACTCAACACAAGAGCAAAGTCGAGGTTCAGCTGCTCCCCCACAAAGCTCGATTCGTCGTGGAGAATTTTCAACAGAAGAGGGCCATTTTTATGAAAAGGCAAAGAATGAAAAGCTTACAAGCAGTTTAATGCGAGCTGTGTGTCTCTGCTCTCATCTCAGTTTGATTGGAAATGATAGTTGGTTGTGTGTAACTAATATTTCTTGTTATGTATACTAATGTCACAAAATAACACTGCTTGGTACATACCTTCCAGAAAGTGGTCAGAAGGTGTCAATTTTTCACTTTGTTAGTTTGGATACAAAGAAGAGTGAGGGAATAGAGCGCAAAGGGGGCAATGCACTGAAACTGAGGCGGTGGGGCAACAGCTGGACATACGAGCAAGGGAATGATGTACAGGAGAAAGGAGAGTAGGAAATTCAGATATATAATGAAAAGGAGCAGATAGAGAAAGACAGGCAAATGATTACAGTGGAGAGAAAGAGAGATTAACAGATCTGTGCATGAGCATGCGGCTTGAACAGACACACACGCACCTAGTACAAAAAAAGCACACCCGAAGGTACGATCAACTCGATTGATATTAACAAAAACGGTCAAACACTGCACTGCAGCCACTACCTCAATTGTATTCCATCCCACTGCTTGAAGAAATGGGATAGCTTATATCCACTGAGCTTGAACCTGGTTGCAAATCACAATAGGTTATGAGCACTTTCATAGACCAACTTCGACATTAAACTATCTATTTTTCCATCTAATATATTGCCTCTTTCTCCTTGCTAGGCAGTGAATTGTTACCAGCGTGCACTGAGTATGCTTGGTACACGTCAGACTCAGCCCGTTATCTGGGATGCTGTAAGCTGGGAGCTTTCTTCCACCTACTTTACCTCTGCTTCGCTGCTTCAAGACTATGCCCCCCTATCCAGGAAGGCTCAGGAGCAGGTTGGTTCTTGGTTCAGACCTGTATTTTAAACTGAGACATGGATTTCAGTTTAACTTGATTGTGGGTCTTAACATTTTTTTTGCTCAGTCGATGTTCTTTCTGTTCTAAAACTTGGCTTGGTCTTTCCTCATTATAAGTGAAGATGTGCATTTTTGAAAGTGTTGGTGCACAACCCAGCTTGATTTGTACATTCCCAACCATCAGGTGGAGAATGAAGTCAGACACTTCATGCGGAAGGCCTTGCAGTTTTGTGAGATCCCTTCTGACTCACCCAAGCACCCACTGTGCGAATATCGTGCCGCCACTATACACCATAGGCTTGGCTCTCTACATCACAACTCCATTCGCAACCAGGTTGGTGGATTGGCTCAGAATACCCGGTTAACTGTGGCCGTGAGCAATACAATCCAAATACATTCAGGTGGACCCACTTGTCAAAAACAGATACCATTTAATTTGACGATTTATGGTAGCTTGCTTCCAGTTTATGGTCATCACACATTGTCTTGGTCTTCTCCAGGTGGGCAATGAAGTAAGCAGAAAGCATGCAAGGGAGCTTGCGGAGAAGCATTACGGTGCTGCTGCCCAACTTTTCCTAAAAACGCTGTCTCCCTGTGAGCTGATCCGTGTCCACCTGGAGCGCCTCGCACTTATGGAGCTTCGATATCAAGGTGGCTTTTACAATGAGCTTGTCACAGTTTGCCCAACACCTAACGTACAAGACCTCATTGCCAAACACACAAATTCCAGTACCTCTGAGCCCAGTATCTAATAACGGTTATCTTCAACAATGCAACAAGTCATGGAATTGAAAATTTGGATTGCGCTTTGGTTTAGCTCAGTTATCGTGAACGTTTCAGCATTTACTGTCTCATCTTAAAAATGATCAGCAAATAAATGCAACCCAAAAATGTCCTCCACCAGTTGACGATAGTCATTGTCGCATTTTCCCACTTTGTGTAATGGCAGTTGCATTCTGATTTGCGATCGGGGCATTCTGCTCCGTATGTTGAAATCTCTCAGCTATCCAACATCCCATGCAGACTTCAAAACAGTTTTGAGCAGTTTGAAGAGAACACTGTTGCCCATCATGGGGTCATTTCACCTTTCTATCAAGCTCTTCAAGCAGGTGTACCTTACCCTCCTTAACGAAATGTGTTGCCTTCGATCATGCACTTTTGAGTGGGGAAGATCTTGCCATTTATTTTTTTTTTGGATTGATATGTGTCTCAAATGGCTCTAAAAACTGGTGTTCCAAAAGGAGGCTGGATAGATTATGGAGTGAAAGCTACATGAGAAATATGGCCACATTTAACAAAAACTTGACTCGTCATCATGAACAACAACCTTGTCATGGTGTCCTTGCTGCACCCGAGGGCCTCTGATAAATCCACTGCTTTGGCAAATTCTTGTAAAGATGTCTAAGCATTCTGCTGGGGGAGGCATGTTCAAGGTGTAACATTGCAGAAAGTGTCGTATTAAACTTTTGGTGGAAGGGCAAAACACCACAATGGGCATATTGAAATAGGTCTTTGGTTTACATCATTTTCCTTATGGTTATGTGGCATTAAATATTACCATTTCCAACCTCCAACATATTGGCAGACCTCTGATCTACCACTGAAAATGCTACTTGGTGATATATTCCAGTTATTTTTATGGTTGAGTGTGTGATGCCGGTTTTAGGCCGAAGCAGCGTGATGGCAAAGCGCCGTGGCCTGGAAGCTTCATTGGATGTCCTACTGAGCACAGAACCAGCACTTTGTTTGCTTGAGCAGGTATTATTGTAGTGGAAGGAAATAGCAAAATATTGTGGAGTCCTCTTAAGTCAAACACGTGCGATTGGACCATTCGTCTTAACATCTTTGCCTAATGAGGAGTAAGAAATTAGATTTATTTTATTTTTTAAGATGTAGGCTATACCAAGCATAGCTTATGCTAAATTCTTCTTTTAATTGTGTCAATTATTTGCACCTACTTGTGGGGTCAGGTGGATGAGAGAATGGTCTGCCCCAAGTTTTTTTGAAACCGAGGCCCGATGTTCGACTGGCAGAAAATTAGAATGCTGGCGATATCTCACCAACTCTTTCTTTCCAAAAGATACACTGGGATCTTTGACGTCCACAGATGCCCCCAGTGTTAGCAGACGGGTCCTCAGTGTTAATGTCCCTTTGATGGATGGAATACACATTAATGCCTCATTCCACATGCGAAGCACCAGGGTGACAGTTTATATTTGCATCAAGATTCAGAGGCTCGACAGCAAAAAGGTAAATGCGTATAACTGTGTGCAATATACTTCGTGGAAAACATGCCAAACGAAGTCCATGGCATAATTAATGAGAAAGTGGACAATAAATTAATGGTGCCAACCGTAGTCCATGGCACAAACAAGTTGTCTGAGAAACGGCTACTTTACAAATATAAGAAAACACTACACAATCAAAAGTACAATACTGAATGCCAAAATACAAATAAACTACAAATAAAAAATCTATTGAGGTAGATTTTTCAGTATTTTGGAGTATTGGTGCATTCTGTGCAAACCTGCCGCATTGTAAGCAGGCGCAAAACTGAGAACACGATGTCAAATTAAAAATATTTTCTTACCCGAAAAAACAAGTGAAATCCTTCAATACAGCGCGTATGGTGAAGAAAATGAATACACCAATGTTAAAATATGCAATTTATGCTTTTTCAGTTGAAAAACAATAAAAAAGCGTACTTAATATTTGAAATGTAAAAATCTTGTTATTATTGTGATAAGCACCTTTATATATAAGAGAAGGAATGAAATCGTTCGATACAGCGTGGCAGGGGGCCGCAAAAGAATGATGTAAAATAAGAAGAAATTAGCTTTCAGCGTTCGGCGCGAAATGCCATGGTGGGCAGAAATGACATCTTTCGTTCGTTCGTACATGAGAGGGGAGCGTTTCTTGTTTTTTTTTTTTTCCGTCAAGCAATAAATTCAATGGTTTTCACATATATAACACATTAGTTTCACAAATTTCCATTGAAAAAAGGCAGTATTGTGTGAATCTAATGTGTAGTTCATGCGGAAACCGGCAAATTATTATTATTATTATTATTATTATTATTATTATTATTATTATTATTATATTGGCCGTCTCTTCGAATTTTTCCGTCAGTTGTCGGCCCATTAATACTCGGGTATTTCCATCAATTGTTTCCGTCAGTTGTCGCCATTTCCATCTAGGTTACGCACTGCCATCTACCGGGGACGGCCGTCATTGGCTGTCACTTGAGGCACGTGGTGGGGGGGGGGGACACCGGAGACATGGTAGACACCGGGGACGTTTCAAACTCGGTGTAATTGTATACCAGCGCACGCACTGTAATAAATAAAGACCGAGATGGACAAACAACCTTTGAAGCAAAGCCGAATGCTTTGGCATATTGCAGACGTAAAGCGAAGTTGTACCGTTGGGAACAAAGGTGTGTGGATGGAGGGAGTTATGCAACCAAATGGACATCATGAAGCGTTGTTCGTCTTATCGGGTTTTTGACTTAACAGGACTCTTCTGTACATTGGGCACTTTCATAACAATGCCTCTGTTTTAGGGAATGAAAATGACTTTGCACATGATGTTGCCACATTTTATTTTTAAGGAGACTGAGCATGAAAAAGCCAACAGAGGGAAGAGTGAAGGAGAGCAAGGCGAGAGAAAAACTACTGCTGAACAAGCAATCAAGACAAAGCATGAAGACAATGTTGCTGAGCCAAAGAGAGACAGGAAGAAGCCTGCAGGAAAGTGTAAAAACAAGGATGAGCAAGAGGGAGCATTTGGTCTGGAGAAAGACAGAATGCCTGAAGAAGATCAGATGAAGAGTAAGAGTGAAACTGAGCAGGAAAATAATGAAGTGGAAAGGCTTCTTGGCCTGTTGGTCAACAGGCTTGCTTCTGTACTGCTGCAGCTGCTCACACAGCAAGGAGGCAATGCACGGAAGAACTCCAGGTTTGTTGCTTTCATTCTCCTTCCTGTGTCATTTCTTGTATCTGTGATCTCCCACCACAACTTGGCACAATGAGGCCAACTCCTATGCTTGATATAAAAATACCCTTGCCTAACCGTCTTAAATTTCCTTGCCAGTATCCACTTGCTTCACCGCACACCATTGTCGATAAGCAAGTCTTCTATCCTTTGTCTTTTTCTCTCCACCATTAACTTCTACCTTTGAAGAAATCTTCTTCTTCTTTCGGCTGCTCCCGTTAGGGGTCGCCACAGCGGATCATCCGTTATGATCCGCATACTGATTTGGCATAGGTTTTACGCTGGATGCCCTTCCTGACGCAACCCTGGTCACCTCTTACGACACAGGGATAAGGATTGGGTTTCGCCATGATTCTGGGCTGCCCTGCACCCTCTCATAGCATGGCCCAGCACAGAGCTTCCGTCCACAAGCGATCCTCCAACCCAAGCCTCCGAGTAGCCGGATTACAGGCGCACGCCACTGCGCCCGGTTCGACCTTTGATGAAATATGAATGTTAAAAAGAAACAACTTTCGATTGGTCAGGAAAGTTTTCCCCTCTGCACTTTCCTCTTCATTCTGCAATACAGTATATGTATACACTGTATATATATATATATATATATATATATATATATATATATATATATATATATATATATATATATATATATATATATATATATATATATATTAGCGGGGTGTGCTGACACATTGCTTACATTGTGTAAGCACACGAACCGTGCCTCCCCATTGTCTCAGGTCGCTCATCTGCATTTTATTTTTCATTTATTTTCATTTTTTTGTTTGTTTGTTTTACATTTTCACTGATGGATGCCATCGGCACACAAAATTATCGTGTTTCCCCATTGTCTCTGGTCACTCACATGCGTTTTTTTTCATATATTCATGAATGGATGTTGTGCGACGATTGTGTGATTTTCCCGATGTACGGGCATCGACATCCATCAGCACACAAAATTTGTTTTCCACGTCACCCGCATGGTACTGATCTAAAATATCATTCAGTGAGTGAGTGAGTCAACGGTTAGAAAGATATATATATATATATATATATATATATATATATATATATATATATATATATATATATATATATATATATATATATATATATATATATATATATATATATATATATAGTTGCGGGTCAGGGACCGGTGGCGAGAACAACCGCTA
>NC_140962.1:129600169-129605169 GCF_056783735.1 Eptatretus burgeri
CCTCCCAAGAGCGTCCACATTCACCACGTCGCCAGATTTCCCCCAATCGCTCGGTGCCCAATCGACCAAGAACGGCCAAGATGGATGGCACGTGACAGCCGGACCCAACTCTTCTCGCCTAGTATTTACCAAAACATATTTCTTCGTCTTTTATAAACGTTTACTATATCGTTGAGCAAGGGTTTTGTTATATATAGGACTATGGGTATACTGTAGGCAATGCAGAGTCTGCTGTGAGTTTGTAGATTCATCACAGCAGTCTGGGAAAGTATTCAACAATGCAACGTTTGCTATGTCTCATGCTGCTGGGTGTGCATATTATGCACAAAAGTGAGATATTTTCAGATTTGCAGTTAAGTGTTGTACATAGCTATTTTGTGTAATAAGCTAGAAATGGGTGTTTGCATCTTGTTCCACAGAGTGCTGGATGGAACTAACTTATGATGATTAATTGTTGCAGTTTGGTTTGTTAATTATGTATTAGTTCACTGTTCACCGCTGGCCAAATGGGAATAGCAAGCCTGGGAAAATGCATGGAGGTTTCCCATTCTCCTGGGAAAGCTCTACGCGTTTGTGTAGTCGGTAAAAGTGACTGGGCACTTCGGTTGAAGTTAACAGCGAAAACATCAAAACACATTTAATCCGTAAATGTGAAAGTAAACGCGATCAAGGGAAGTATATCGAGAGAGGTAAGAGGTTATAAATTAAGGGGTATAAAGGGTTTGTGGAGGTAATTACTAAGGAGTTGACAGAAGTTGTCCTTTTGGTACAAGTTGTTGGATTATTTATCTGCAAGTGGAAGTGTTGCTGATGAAAGACAGGCAGGAGGCTTAACTCTCATTCCTTCTGCTACTAAAAGCCATATATTGTGCTGTGACTTAAGTCAAAAAAATGCACAGCTGATTGTGCAACCTTTCTTGACAAATGAGAATGGATTGTCAATTCAAACTTTTCACAAATTCACTGCTGAGCTGTGTTCGACACATTCTAAATTCTGTCATGTTATTTTAATGACATTGTTTTGAAGTTCATTAAAGCAGATAAATATCATGCGATGCCATACGCATGTTTCAGAATCATTGTCTGGTTCTTGCATCATCAAAATTTTTGTGCCCCAATTGCATCACAGGTTTGCATGACATCACCGGAAAAATGACGTGTCATTGTTCGGAGATATAACCCAGCACTTGGTGTTATCACAGCAAAAGTAGCTGATTGTCAGAACAGAGTTGCACAATAAGTTAATAAATAATGCAATTTTCATCATTGTCCTTGTAATCTACCACATGAATTCTCAAACATGCCATTCTGAAACATCCATTTGACCCCCTTCCATTTTCCTCACAAGAACAGAGTCGGTTGATTATCGAGTGCAGCCACTTCTTCCTCGATAGTCTTAATTATAGGGATTAAGATCTAATAATCACTGAGCAGAAGTGAGAAGTTTGAGAGTCTTTGCAGTCTTTTTCTAGTGCAACAAAAATACTTATCATTTATGAATTGCTGTATCTTCTAAGTACTGCATCTTGTGATGAGCAGATGCAACATCTCAAAAGTTCATTTCATAATATTCAGATCTTCTACACCACATCTCCAACACGTCATTTTGACGAAGGAGATTGAGGACAATGGAAAAAAAAAATTCTACCTCCACAGTTGTGATAAACCTTAAACCATATCTTCAGGCCATGTTCAGCATAGAGATATGAACATCACAGACGTCTTTCCAGGTGTCACTCACACTCCTTCCAGGCAGAAGATCACGATGAGGTGTCACCGTACCTGCAGGGTGCTGCCTGGAAGGCACCACTTGCCATACTTGGCTGTTTTTGAGCAGGAATAGTGAGCCAAGAGAATACGAGTAGTATGCAGCATCAAGCCCTCCAAAGGGATGATCACCTGGTCGTACTGGCAGGAAAAGTGAGACGAGAGGAATGGGGTGCCCAAAAACTGGCCTGCGCTTGTAGATGTCAAAAGCTGTTACCTATAAGGAAGAAAATTGTTAAATTTAAGAATTGTAGATAACGAGGTATTACCATGCTTTGGAATATGAGTACATGAAGAAGGTAATTTAAATTTAATGCAATTTACTTTTTTGTATCCCACAAAGTGTACAGAATTCTTGAAAGTAGGGATGCTGCAAAACAAATATTTCATTGCTACTGGTAAAGTACTGTGGGTGGTGTTTGGTTTTTATATAGCTGTTTCTGATTTCAGACTCGTTATATTTGAACAAAAGGAATTGCACAGTAAAGACAATGAAATAACATCCCTCACATTGTTCTCCTTGAAGAAATAAAGGTGCCGGTCTTCATGGTCAAAGTAGACTGTGTCAATTGGATAAGGGACGCCAGGGAATTCTTCAGGAATAAGACGAGGATAGGTCACGCCCTCAGGATCGACAGAATATACCTGATCCCTGCTGTTATCATAGCGCCAGTAGTATGCACCTGTGTGGATGAGGCAGTGAATATGTGTCAGTGTCTTGCATTCATTGATGTTTATTTCACATTTTCGATCACAAGCATTTTGCCTTGTTAGTTTTGATATATAGTTTAAGTATACTGTATATATGTATGTATGTATGTATGTATGTATATATATATATATATATATATATATATATATATGTATATATATATATATATATATATATATATATATATATGTATGTATGTATGTATGTATGTATATATATATATATATATACACACAGTCATGCGCCACTAAACGACGGGGTTACATTCTGAGAAACACGTCGTTAAGCGACATCGTCGTTGTGCTAACATCATTTTTTTTTCGTTTTCGAACATCGCACTTACACAAAACCACACACCTAGGCGAAATGGTATAGCCTATTGCTCCTCGGATACAAACCTGTACAGCATGTTACTGTACTGAATACTGTCGGCAATTGTAACACGCATCCAAGAGAGACGGAAGACACGTTAGTTTTACCTTTGTGCTATTCATGACGGCCATCAGTGTTGTTAGTAGCAGCTTACAATCTCCTCTCGCATCGATTATAGAAAGATGAATAAATAGCGTTTGGATTTTATAAATACGTAATCATTGCATCGATGTTATAATTTATAAATGAAGAAACGAGCTCCTGTCAATTGTGATATATATTTTCGGAACAGTGTGATTGTTTTAACAACATAAAAAGCTTCACCAAAAATAAACTTGTGATTTAATTTCGACTGTAACAACGATTTATTCGCGGAATTCTTCAATTCAAAGGTAATTTACTCGCTGGAAGGTAAACATGCAAACATTGGTTCAGGTTGAAAGCCGATTTCCTTGAATCCAGATTTAGCATGACCCTGCTTTTTTGTGATGACATTTTATGGACCTCAACGATCGCATTATAACAGGGCCACACTGTCGCTTATTATCATTATGAAGTATTATGTACTGTACAGCGTACATAATTGTACGTGCTATTTTTATACGACTGGCAGCGCTACGTCGGCTACATCACTCGGCTATAGGAATTTTTCAGCTACATTTTTTTCTTTTTTTTTTCATTTTTTTTTTTTTCAGAGCTGGCAGATCCGTCGTATAGGCGATCCGTCGTTGCCCGGAACGTCGTTAAGCGGCACATGACTGTGTATATATGTATATATATATGTTGTTGTTCATCTTTCGGCTGCTCCCATTAGGGGTCGCCACAGCGGATCATCCGTTATGATCCGCAGACTGATTTGGCACAGGTTTTACGCCGGATGCCCTTCCTGACGCAACCCTGGTCGCCTCTTACGACACAGGGATCAGGATTTGGGTTTCACCATGATTCCAGGCTGCTCTGCACCCTGCCCAGTGCAGAGCCCCCGTCCTCAAGGGATCCTCCAACCCAAGCCTCCGAGTAGCCGGATTACAGGCGCACGCCACTACGCCCGGTTATATATGTATATATATATATATATATATATATATATATATATATATATATATATATATATATATATATATATATATATATATATATATATATATATATATATATATATGAGCAGGGATACCCGTGCTCCGCACAGGAATCCCGTGGATGACGGCGGGTCTGAAGGAGTATATGTCACAGTTAATTGTAAAATTGTAGAGGCTGCCACCATTATTATTTTTTTTCATCTCCACTATAATATTATATTTTCCCCGCCATGTTTTATATGCAGAAGACTCGAGTTCAAAAATGTTAAGATTTATTGCCGCATCAAATAAAAAACCATTATGCCTCAACAATGTGAGGCTGGTTTCATGTCATCATTTGCGACTTAATTAATTCTCATTCTCCAGCAAATTCCGTTGGTCCCATGTCAATCGGCTGAACTTGAAAAATTAACTTTACGCAATCAGGTGATGACGTCATAATTCGGAAACCGGGAAGTTGGAAGTCATTGTCTTCAATTGACTGTAGCATTATTTTTTCACTTGCCGAAACCCCGTCACAGACGGATTCCGTTCATTCAACCACCCTTACCAGCTCACCCACACTCGAGGGACATGGACTGGACAGGGTGTGCTTGTCCCCGCCTACTCATCCCCTGCCCCTGCTCCATTTCCCCCCCCCCGCCTTCAACTTGCTTAACCCCGCCCAAAAATTTAATTACCCCGGCCCCGCCTCTTCACTCCCCGCCCCACTTACCCCCGCTCCCCTGTCCACCCCCTCACACTCAACCCCGCCTAATTCACCCCAGCCCCGCCCCATTCCCCCCCATCTCCCGCTTTAAATTTGCTTACCCCCGCCCAAAAATTTCCTTACTTTGCCCCCCGCCTTTTCATTCCCTGCCCCCATCTCTTCATCCCCCGCCCCCGCCTCTTCACTCCTCGCCCCCGTCTCAACGAAAAGTGTTTATTCTGCTTCAGAGTTGAAGGTTGACTATTGCCACTATGTGCGATGCACTCTTGCAGGTATGAAGTGTCTTTCAGTCCAGGTCACAGTACCGAGAAAAACGTGATGCGACCGCGAGGAGCACAAAATTGGTCCTTCAGTATTAATA
>NC_140962.1:129612669-129615169 GCF_056783735.1 Eptatretus burgeri
GCCGAAAGAAGAATATATATATATATATATATATATATATATATATATATATATATATACACATATATACATACATACATACACACACACACACACACACACACACACACACGCCTGATATTTAATGTACAGGGTGGCCATAAAGTCTGGAAACATAGGTGGATATACATTATATATGGTTTTGTGACATTACATTACAATACATATGTTCAATGGCATTGCCTGACATGTTCAATGTGTTGTCCCCAATGAGACCTTCTCCACTCCTTGTTGTTTGGTTGGGGAACGGGGAGGTGAACAATTCACATATGTGAATGGGGAGGTGAACGAGCAAAACATGTGATACTGGTTGCAAAACAATTCACACTGGATCCCCTCTACCAAACAACAAGGAGCGGCAAACGTCTTATGAGGGACAACACATTGAACATGTCATGTAATGTCATCGAACATATCAGGAATTGTAATGTAATGTCAATAAACCATTTATAATGTATATTTGCCTGTTTCCAAACTTTATGGCGACCCTGGAGACCTCACAAAGTTTAATCGCCCGTGAAATAAACATTGCAGATAATCTGCCATGTTGCCTGCTTGTCTGTGCACGCGTCAAGTGGACGTGACGCGGTCCACGCAAACGTTATACTTTCATTTTAAAACATCCATTTTTCACCAGATTTTCTTTGATTTCCTGTAGAGCAGGGAAACCTCCAAAAATATAGGCACTGATCTGGCAGACGCAATGGGTAAGCAATCCCTCTGGGGGACAGGGCGTGAAGTCTAACAGTGAGTGAATGCATTAAATCATAGAGCTCAATGAAACTGGTTAATTTTGGCACGTTCTTAAATTTTTTGTTCACTTAGTATGTCTCCAAACAGTAGAAAATGATAAGTTTCATGCTTTGGAAATTACACATTTTCTTGTGGAGGTATGGAGAAGGAGGGAACATAGCCTTACTTGCTCAAAGTAAATAGGTATATCGGCTTAGTTTTAAGACTCGTTATTTCAAAAAATGATCAGATTACACAACAGATTTTGACACTTATTTAGTCCGGACGATATCCGAGCCTCAAAACTGAAATAATATTTTGATGACATACTTTAATAAGTCCGTGAGAATAGATCATGGAAAATATTATCAAATAATGATTGAAATCGCTCCAAGCTCCTAATTTGAAAATTATAGCACTTACAAAAGTGATGCATACAGCGATTCATAGCTATGATGAACAGGCATTCATTATTATTCGTGAGGAAAGTGAAAAAAAACTTTATTGTGAAGAAATTGTTGCGGCCTGTTCCAAGCCAAGGTATGGTTGAGCAGGCCAAAAAAAACATGGTGGCTTCAGACTTCGGTTTAGATTACCCAGGAGACGCCTAAAGACCCCAAAGAGTGAGGTGGCCAAGGATGCACCTGATAAAGGGTATAATTAAATAAGGCCGTTAATTATCTTCAAAAGGGGTGTTTAAATTAACCCAAACACCCAATTTTCACTCATACACTTCCTTGGAGTTCCCTTAGGATGCATGCAAAATTTCAGGCTGCTAGATTTATGGTTTTGGAGTGAGGGAAGAGACACGGCCTGTTTTAATCATATCCTTCCTCATGCGATCCTCGGCCACCTCGCTGTCTGGGGTCTTCAGGCATTTCCTGGATAACCTCGCTGGGGTCTGAAGCCACCATGTTTTTTTGGCCTGCTCAACCTCACCTTGACTTGGAACAGGCCGTAACTTGGAAGAAGCTGTTCATCATAGCTTCGAATCGCTGGGTACATTGCAATGCTTATAAACGCCCGGAGACATCAGCGTTTGTTGTTTTATTTCATTTCCGCATATGCGATCACCATGAGTATCTCTTGAACTAAAAAGAATTACAAAATTTGAGCTCCAGAATCGAACTTACAAACAGTGCAGACTCCGAGAAAAGTGTGAATTTGTCCAATTCGGACAAGTGCGACATTTCGGGGGTCTCCAGGAGGTGTATGTTTAATATGACGGTTCGGTGTTTGCCAATTGCGTGCCAAGGGAGCCGTTTCATATCGACTGTTTTGTTGCAGTGCTTGCTTGAATGCTTAAGCCAATTGGCAAGCACTCTCCAAGCTGCTTGGTTGTTCGTTTCGGGAAAAAGTACACGTGCCTTCAATCTCACATCAATTTGAAGTACGCTTCCGCCTTTGTTGGGTCTCACAGTGCTGTGCGGTGGGTGCCTCGAGAGGTGTCTCATCCACTGAAAACGTGCAAGGGTCTATTTGTGCGATCTCCATTTGTAATCCAACTCTCACTTCGACATAGATACATATTTTTTAAAACCTTATAAGGTCTATCCGACCAGGTGTTCGCCATGTTTGTTCTTGCTATGAAGGCATAAAGTATGGATGGACATTTTGTGTTCTGTGGCTTGATACATTTTTGAATTGAATTTCACTAATTACCCACTTTAAATCCTCTTTCAAAGAACGCTGTTTCAAGGTAAATCTTTGAGTATGTCGTTTTTATTTA
>NC_140962.1:129620169-129627669 GCF_056783735.1 Eptatretus burgeri
TATATATTTTGGAATTAAATTTCTGTGCAGTCAGTCCCGTTACTTTTTAGACAGACCTCGTATGTTGATGTGTGTATACATATTGTAATATATATATATATATATATATATATATATATATATATATATATATATATATATATATATATGTATGCACCCATATACATACACACACAGCTGGTGGAAATTTGGTGGGCAAATAAATGGAAACACCTGGGTAAATGAGGGACACCAAGTATATTGAAAGCAACGGCTTCCACACAGGTGTGACTCATGTGTTAATTAAGTAGATGACATCCCGACATGTTTCTGGTCTTGTATAAATATGCTGCACAGGCCTGGTTGCCGATAATTATGGCTGCAAGAGGAAACCTTGGTGACATTGAAAGAGGGGTGATTGTTGGGGCGCGTTTGGCAGGAGCTTCAGTGACGACATCTCAACTTACTCTTGTTTCACGAGTAGCAGTGTCTCAGGTGATGTCGGCATGGAACTATGAGGGGATGTCATCATCAGCAAAGGGCAACAGTGGGTTGAAGCACATACTCCAGGATCGTAATATCCATGCATTAATTTGAAGTGCAAGGGAAAGCAGGCGAGCAACTGCAGATCACTTGACTGTAAATTTCAATTTGGTGCGTGAGCAGCCAATTTCATCAAAAATGGTCTGCCGAAAACTCCACAGAGCGGAATACCATCGTCGGTTTGCAGTGCTCAAACCACTCGTCATACCTGAAAATACAAGTTTGCGAGTCCATTGGTGCAAAGAGCACAGATAATGGACTCCCGAGCAGTGGAAGAATGTGATATGGTCAGGTGAATCATCTTTCACCATGTTCTCGAAAAACAGATAAGTGCATGTGTGGCGCCAACTTAAAGAACTCAACAACCCTGAGTGCTTGGTTTCAACAGTGAAGGGTTCTGGTGGTTTTGTTGTGTTGTAGAGCACATTTTCCTGGCATATTTTGGGTGCAGTCATTCTCTGAGAAGGCAAGGTCAATGCCAATTGCTAGTTAATGGTGCTGAGCGATCATCTTCACGCCATGTTGCAACATTTCTCTCCTGCCGGGAGGGGTGTCTTCCAGGATGACAATGCCCCCATCCACAGAACACGCATGGTCACCTAACGGTTATGAGGATCATGATACTGATGTTATCCATTTGTCATGGCCTTCTCATTCACCAGATGTGAACCCAATCGAGCATTTATGGGATATTCTGGAACGATGCCTGAGACAGCGTTTTCCAACTCCACCAAAGAGTTTTGAGTTGTTTGACTTTCTCATGGAGGAATGGTGCCGCATCACTCTTGCAGAATTCCAGATGCTGGTGGACTCTTAACCACGGTGCATACTGGTCATGGCAGCCCGACTCCCGATTAAGTGACTTTACATTGGTGTGTCCATTTTTTTTCCACTCCCTGTGTTCATATATATATATATATATATATATATATATATATATATATATATATATATATATATATATATATATATATATATATATATATATATATATACACATATATATATACACACACACACATATATATTGTTCCGGTTGTGGGGGTAGATGGAGGAGTTTAACCGGAAATTCAGGATTGAAGAGAATAGCTTGGTCCGTGGACATGTAGGAGACATCTCAATGCAATTAATTAGGGAAACTGTGAGTTTAAGTGTTACGTGTGACCACACGGGGGGTGGTGCGGTATTAATTAGCTTGGGAGTAAGAATAAGCTCCTCTAGTATGTAATTGCCCCCCGTGACTTTTCCCTTTGTTGTTATAACCAAAACTATGATAAGAAAGAAGCAAACGTGCCGAGCAGGCAGAAACCATGCCTCCAAGGGTGACGGCAGGCGAGGCCATGCCCCGGAAGTGGAGGATTGATGGGTGTGACGTCAGAGGCTAGCCAGGAGTGCCGATCGGGTGAAGACCCAGACTTCCCGGGTTTTGTGCGAGCAAGCCATTCCCCGGAGGAGGAAAGGTGGTTATGTGTGACGTCGAAGAGGCAGGGTTGGTTGCGCAGTAATGGCGAGAGATTGGGACGCACGCACAAAGTCAGTGAGAGTTGAGTTGAGGGAAGGAACACACGCAGTTGAGAAATAATGTAGCTAGGAGATGGCCTGTAAGAACCGGGCTTCACAGCTGGCTTTCCTTCGACACATGAAGAAGATGGCATGGATCTTGTGTTCGTGCTGAGTCGAATTGACTCGTGTAGTGAAGCAAGACGCTGGCCTTTGGCTCTTGGTTGGGACTTGGGTTGGTTGAACGGACCCCGAGCCTTGTGTATGTCAAATAGCGGGTCGGTGAGACCTATCGATGCATGAAGCAGCTGCACTGGGTTTCTGAGCCTTGGTGTTGAGTGCCGCTCATGGATTGCCTGGCGTACGTTTGTCCCGCTACGAGAGGAGCGACTTGGCGCCATTTTGCGCGAGTTCCACAAAGACCAGCTCTGGGCCAAGTTAGGTGCAGGAATAAAAGGAAGGATTTTCTTTTCTTTCATTTTCCCCTTTTTCTGTATTTAAGTCAGTATGTGGAGGCACCTCGACTTAGAGTTTCATTTACCTTACGTATTTATCATTATTACATTTATTATTGCCCTTTGTAAATATTTGTTTGTTCTCATTAAATGTGTTCATTTTAAGAAGCTGTATCCGTGTATTTGTCGTGGGGTTCGAGTGTAACCCCCCCCCCCCCCCCGTGCCACCCGTCACCATAAATTGGGTCGGGAGTTTAACCCCTAACTCTGGGCCGCCACGTGTGTGTGTGTGTGTGTGTGTGTGTGTGTGTGTGTGTGTGTGTGTGTGTGTGTGTGTGTGTGTGTGTGTGTGTGTGTGTGTGTGTGTGTGTGTGTGTGTGTGTCAGTCAGACATTTTTAATTTGGTGTGGGGGCAAGCACACAATAGCAGACCTTTTGAAAGGAACTGCAGGATATTTTGGGGCCTGTTCCTGTTCAATGGTGAGACAGCTGGCTTACTTACCCCTGTGAAAGGACAGACTACTTGGGAGGTAGTTTAACATTGACATGGACTTTTTTTATTCTTGAAAATAAAGTTGATAAAACTCCCATTGCTACACATACACACTTTTCCCATCAACGAGGTAGCACCTTGGTGTCATTTGCAGAAATATTTTGGATAGATATGCAGTCATTTAAGGATGTGTGCTTTGCCATCTTAATGATTCACCTTGATGCTACCCAGATGTTCTTTGTGTGATCTAAATATAAGAATACAAGCTGATAAGTCTGGACAATATGAGGGATAATTTGTAGCTTACCAGCCCATCTCTGCTTGAGTAGTACTCATCACATTTGCTGCATTATGGCGAGCATTATCATCCAGTTTAGGCACTACTTGAGACGGCCCATCTGGCCGTCGTCTGCATATTGCTGTTCTCTCATTATTGTGCCACAAATCATTATAGTGAATGTGCATTGGTGGTTTTCCTACAATAAATGGATTCCACTTGATTTAAACCATGAAGTTTCCAAATATGCTATCACCATAAGCTTTTCCAGCTGAGGTTGGACCTGAAATATTTTTGGTGGTGGAGATAAAGCATGTGGGTACTTCAAGAAATAATCTCCTTCTCTCTGGTTACATTCCAGAAGCTGTTACAACAGCCATACAATGTGCCTTTTGATCAAACACAAGGACTTTTCTGGTCCTAAAAATATTATATATAAATAAACTCTGTAGAAAGTGTTCAATAGAAACTGAAAACAAGTACTGGAGAAGATCTATACAACTTGAAGACCAAATTCTACAAAACACATTGTATAGAATGTCTGAATAATTTGTTCCATTGAATTTCTAAAGAATTTGTGCAATATATTTTGGTCCTCAAGTTGTATAGAATGATTTAAAAAATTACACAGAACAGGTTTGTAGGAATGGCTATATAAATTTGAAAGGGCTTGTTCCATGGAATTGTAAAATAAGGCTTTAAAAGCTTTGTGACAGGTCAGCAACCACCACAGGCCAAAAGAGAGGAATGACCTCAATGAGAACGTACATTTCTGCCCTACAGGCTTTATCAGCATGCCCTGACCCCATTCTACCCTGTTGGCGCAACAAAGCATCTTATTAAAGACCTTATTATATACAGTCATTCTTCGTTACTGTTGTGAGACAAGTTTTGTCTTATCGTAGCCATTCGACTCAACTTTTGACCAGCTTGTCATTCGCTACGCAACCATAATGCAACCATAACGCCTGCATCACCACAAATAGCCAAATGGTTCATTTATAAAGGAAGTTGGGAAATGATATGCAAATTTAATTCTGACTTCTGTGTGTATTTCCCATTGGAACTCGAGAGAGGTCCATAGATATCTATAGAATCTCGAGAACATTATGATTACATCATAATTTTTGAGAGTTCTGTAAAATCTCAAGAGGACATTTATATTGTATTGGATATCCTGTGTCGTATTCTGTCATGTTCTCCAGACCACTAAAGAATTTATGTTGAATATTTTGATTCTATCGAGTTCTCTACACTTCTGTGGAATTTCCGTTAAAAAAAATACATTCATAGGAGTGTGATGCATTCATATCAACCTTGTATACATTCATAACAACCTTATACTAACCTAATCAATATATTGAATAGGCTAATGCTGTCTGTCTGTCTGTCCCACCCAGAAACATAGAAATGCTCATCAGAGAGAAAAAATATTAAGGAAAAGTTTTCACATTCATCCAAACTTACAGGACAATTTTAATTTTTTTCAATCAGACAAAAAAATTGAACCGGGCAGTGGAAAGGCAACAGACCACTGCCTTGATCGCTCCAAAAATGTTTTCTTGGCTGTTAAGAAAGAGATAACCTCCCATTTTTGAGTTCTTTCAACCAGCACAATAAAAAGCTTCCCTTTTTTTTTTTTCATTTTTATATCAGTATTTTACCGCGGGCTTCCACGCTTTTCATTTTCAATGAGAATTAATTAATGTTTCCACATTTTCAACATTGCCATCCAATTACTGTACTCTGCAATTTCACATATAACAATCCAGCAATGCTCTGAAATTAAGTGTTGCACACAATTAATGTTTACTTGAGTGACAGCAGTTTGTTGCATGTGAACAACAGTAAGCTAACGATCACTCACCATTTCCTAAGAATGCTCATGATAGCTCAACAATTCTCAGGAATATTCAAGATGGCTCATTAATTCTATTGTGCAGACAGTCTCCTGTGAATTTTGGTTGATTTGGCATCAGCCTTCACCAGGATCTTCATGATAAACTGTTCCACAGCACATATAACGTGTTGGCTGCCATTTTGATTTCACACAGAATTCTTTCATCGGCATTAATGTCACTTCCTGGATAACTTGCTCAGGTTACACAATATTTTCATAAGATGTCAGCATTAAATAATTGCTTTTACATCTTCCACAACAAAAAGCCCACGTCAACCTCCAACGGTCCTCGTATGAGGAAATGTCATACCTGTGACGCATTAGAATGACAGCTGGGTTGTAGTTTGATCCTACTTACTTTGGAATCAAACCCAGAATTGAGAGCTCAGAGGGAAATTTACTAACTTTGAGATTTTCAGTCTTTCACTTTTTGATACTTGGAGGTGAGAAAACTTACCACGCTCAATAGCATCAAGTTACCTTTAAAGAAGTATGTGCAGTCTTGAGATCCCATCCACACATGCGCGAAGCCATCAATTTGTGAAATTGGTAAGCCCGGCCAGCCTGCAGATATGGGTAGTGGATCCCCATGGCGTGGGCGACCTTTTCTGTTCTCGTACATCCAGTACCAACTGTTGCGAAAGATGTAAGTGTTGAAGAAGATCACTGGACGACCATCAGGTTGGCGTTCTGAGCGAACCCAGTCGAAGATGGTGTCAAAGGGGGAATTGCAGATTCCTGGGTTGGTTTGGGATTTTGAAATATATTTAGGATACTACATTTTTAGACCTCCTTGAAGTACACGATGCAGCCAGTCCTATTAATTGCATATAGTTGAGTTTAATTTATATCTATATTTGTTCAATAAATCCTGAAAGTTCTTTTCGTTATGAGTTTGTAACATAGCTAAAGCTTTAAATAATGTTTGTGGAGCAATCTCGATTGCCATTTTTGTTTTTGCATCTTCAGTTACAAAAGGCTCAGATATATAAGTGAGCTATTTACAACATGTGCCCTCATGGGTGAAGACCTGATTGGATTGGTTTAAATTTGATGGAAATTAAATAATCAGGGGTTTTCATATTTTATTTTATTTTTGGTTCGACTTGTCTGAGCGGTTTTGCCTTTTTGGAGGCAGCATTTTTATGGTCATCACAGCTCACCCGAATTGCATTTAAAGTCAGCTATTAACTTTGTACGAAGATAAATTAGCATTCCATGAAGGTCATTGGTCAGCCAGCCTGGTTGTTATTAGCAATCCAACTGTAAAATGTTAATTCCGAGAATAGGTCGACATGCATTTATCTCGAGCTTACAGTGCACCTTGCACACAACGACATTAAGAGACATAATTGTAATTTAACACGTCTTGCAAAGACATTAGCAAGCAATGGACAAATACATGAAGCTGTGATTTCATTAGAAGATGACAGGCGGTGATTTTCAGTGTCAAAATGATGTATATACCATGTACAAGTGGGGCATACTTACAGACTGCAAGCAGATACTGGGGTGCATCTTATGTGCAGACATAGGCAACACGAAAAGGTGCCTCTTCCTCAGCCACTCAGATGGATTTGTATTGGGAGGTATATTTTGCCACCAAGGTGATGCAAAAACGCATGGGATAATAAAAAGGTTGTTTCTGTTGATGTTTTGGAAAATTAATTTTGGTAGTCTTACCTGCATATCAATCATTATCGAACGTAGGACTTTGTGCATGCGTTCGACTTCCCAGTACAAGGCAGTCTTTCTTTATATCTGGGTTTTCCAGCAATGTGGTATCATGAATACAGGGAAAATATGTATGAACTTAAAAATGTTTGAAATATTTGTTATAATCAGGGTTCCTGATACATATATTGAATATGTAAACATGCAATACCGTACTTAAAATATATACTGCAACACTTACCGCAGTGCACCGTCTGTAAACGATAAATGTTTACAACTTCCTACCACTGTACATTATCCATTCATGACAAAAACCCACAGAGACATCTTCAATCGTACCGCCATAAAACCGAGAAACACCCACTCCCTTGGGGAGCGATCATGGCCATGCAAGATCACGTGAGCAAGAGCAGTGCAACACAGGCAGACTTTTGTTTTTGGATATTTTCGTTAACGGTCATTTTGAGGACTGTTTTGTGATTTTTACCGAAGCAAACAAAGATGGACTGAGATTATGTTTTCACTCCCGTCTGTCTGTCTGGATGTGTTAGTTTGCTTATTAATTCCGAAGGTTTTTCAAGTATATTGGTTGTTCGTGTGCATTATTCTGTCCGTCTATCTGTTTGTTTGTTTGTCTCTTTGTCTGTAAGTCATTTGGCTGCAGGTCACAATGTTAAAC
>NC_140962.1:129635169-129742669 GCF_056783735.1 Eptatretus burgeri
TGTCCCCTGTAGAATTTTTATTAAGCAGCCCTGTGCACTGAAGCAATTCGTCATCCGTGGTGATCTTGGCCAATTCACCTTACTCACTGGGCGATTCAAGAGTAACCCCACAATTCAGTGTATATTCAATGGGACTTACCTGCGAATACCATTTTTTGCCTGAGAACCTCCCCGTGATTGGTCTTGAATGAAAAGTGTTTTATTTCACATGCTTTAGCAAAACTTGACATCACATCCATGCTTCTCATGTCCTGAGGATCACTTCGGACCCTCGCCTACTCTTCCCAGCTAACTCACCTTCTCTTCCCAGCAACATGAGAGACCTGCTCAGATTGGGATACCAACCAGGTTAAAATTGTGCATTTTGTACATCCATCAATCTATACAAGCATGGCAACAGCAAAAAGTTCCAGCTCACCAGTTCCAAATCCCAGCTTGATGTCGACAAAAGCTGGAGGTGACACCAGATCTTCTTGAAACTCCACTGGTGCAACTTCGCTCCACATACGGAAAGCAAGCTTTAAGACCTGCCGCTGCTCTCCAATGCTCAGCTGAGAGCTGTAGCCCTCACCAATAAGACGCCATCGGAGGGGTCGTCGGCCAAAGACCACCTGTCCACCTGAGCGATGTCCAAGGATAGCACGTTTTGTTCGCTTTCTTTCGGCTGCTTGCAGAACATTCGTGTTTATTTCTTCCTCCTCATTTGTCTTCTGAAGAGTGCGTCTTGTTCTGACTGGCTTTTCCTGTAGCCACTGGAGCTTCCTTTTGAGACGTATCCGTCCAATGTTTGAGTGTTTAACATCCCTCCTCGATTTACCATCCGTTGAATGATGCAAGTCCTCTCGAGTTTGTTTGGTTTGTGTAGAATCGGTAAAGCTTTGCGATTGTGTTGTTGGGTTGTCCATTGTAGGGGGGTATGTAGTTTTGTCATTCTTCCATTGGATGTTTTCTTCCGAGTAATTTGCTTTCTGCATGGACCTTGAGTCGTCTTTGGAGTAGTTTTGAACAGGCTGTCCCCATGTGTAGTTTTGTCTCATCACTGGTTCATCTGTCTGGTTGTGGCCCTCTTCAACGTCTACAATATCTGTAATATTGCTTTGGGGTGACAACGTTTTATGGAAAATGGTGTTGGTCATGTTCGGCTGTCGTGTTTCACTGGTTTTGTTGAAAGCGGCATCACGACTAAATTCTGGATTTGATAAGACGAGTTCATCACTCGATGTTATGACATCATCGTGAATCTTGTTCTTAATCTTGACCTTAGCCTCCGCTCTATGGTCATCTCCATCTCCAACTAATTCACCGTCGTCTCCATTGCCGATCCCATCCAGTGCTTCATCGTCACTGTGTGCAGCTTCAACTTCACCGATCCAATCCAGTGTTTCATTGTCGACCACAGCTATGTTCCCATCCTCTTTTTCATCTTCCTCTCGTGCTGTTAACCCTAAAAGGTGATCAGGAACACCACAACGCGGTGAGTTCAGAAAAGACAATGTCTCTGAATCCAAACGCCCAGTCGCCGGAATCGAGTTTGCTTGTTGAAAGCGCTGCAACGCTGGAAGAAGATCCTCACGAATTTTCGGTTGTACGGTAGTTTTGGTGCTCACAGTGGTCTGAAGGTGTCGATGCTTCCATTTGAAGGTTCTTGAGGTTTCACCACCTTCAAGAATTTCAGGCAATGTGAGGCGTTCACGATCAAACGTTGAAGTGATTGCTGGTTCCGTTGGCATCTTTTCCCAGGCAACTGGGGCCAGCCATCCGTATCGACGCAGGTACATCTGCCGTTATATGATGTGCACTGTAAACTGTGATGTTCCTGCTCTTACCATTTGTAAAACAGTGCTATGGTACATCCAAGAAATGGCGTTTTGATTTATTATTTTTTTTAAATAATGAGGAAGAATAATTCCTTCGGCACCTTTGGCTGCAGAGGCACAAAAACATTTCCAAATCACAGATACCTGTATTATAAATTATGAAAGTTTATGTTTCTTGGACAATTGGATCTCCTTCGAAGGATATTTTGAAAACCCCTTGTCCAAACACATTAAACACCCCAAAGACACAAACTTTAAGCAATGCAGTTTTATGAAACAGTCTTATAGTGGGGCAACTTAACTAAATATAGCATAACAATTGTGCATTTTGTGAGGAAAGCACCAAATTTGGCACACTAGTCGCCTAACATATTATGAACAGATTTGGATATTGGGCCATCTCAAATTCAGCCGCTGATGGCTGTGGCAGCCATTTTCCACTGTCATCAAAAATTTTGAGATGGCCCAATATCCAAATCTGTTCATAATATGAGAGGCGACTCGTGTGCCAAATTTGGTGCTTTCCTTACAAAATGCACAATTCTTATGCTAAGTTGCCCCACTATTAATGAAATTCATAACTCTCTCTAGTTGTGCGCTGTGAAGGAAAGATGCTCGGAGAGTACCTCGACTCCTGCATCCCCATGTACGAGTTCTGCACGGTGCGGGGACCTTGCTGCAACTGTCTCCAGGAGAAGGAGCAACCAGTAAAAGCTTGGCTGGAGAAAGGTGAGGGTGCATGCGATGCACAAGTTTGGCATTGCGAATGATTGCTGATGTCGAGGGAGAACGGTTGGAGGAGAGAAGTGACTTTCTTCCGAGATTGAGGCGTGAAAATTGGGGAAAGCAACTAATTGTCTCAGGTCATTGGGTCAGCGTGACCCTATCTGCAGCACACGTAGCATTGTAACTTAAATGATTACCAACAATGCAACACCACATGGTAAACTTCACAAACGGGGCATGAGAGGTACATATACTATACGCTGCACTATCTCACATCCAGGGCCAAGTCGAGTTCAGCACATTGAAGTAACCTTTCAAGATCGGTACACTTTTGGTGTGAATGGCAGTTTGTGTTTTCACCTTGCATGTGAGCAGGATATTTCAAAAACTTGTGGATGGATTATGACAAAGCTTGGTGGACATGTTGGGTGTGATGAATTGATTGGATTTTGGTGAGGATCAGAATCCCAGAATTTTTAAAAATGACTTCACCATTGAGAGATAGGGCCAAAAGTGATAAACTGTGTGGCACGATATTTCAAAAAGTTGTGGCTGGGTAGGTGACAAGAACAAGCCCATTAGATTTTGGAGGTCCGGTTCGAGATCCGACCTATCAGTGGGAAACAAAACGTAAACTGTTCAGCCTGGTGGAGGTATGCGCTCTCATGAGTGCCCTTCTAGTTTTGAATGTGATATTAACGTTTGGTCAGTGGGAGTTTAATGGCATTATAAATGGCAAACTGAATCTTTGAAACTCTCTCGAAAGTTGCATTGTCCGTGTCACCCACTTCACTCCTCAACAGGTGCAAATACTGCATAGAAATGTATTTTAATATCGTCTTGACAGGTCTGTGATGTAGTACACAAATTTATTTTATGGATTCAACAAACATTTCACTTTAACAAGATACTTAATAATTATCAATGACATACAAGTAAAAATAGTTGATAAAATATTTATTGTAATACCAAAATATCTTACCTGTCATTGAGAATTCCAATTTGGTTGGCGGATCGTTAATTTTACCTGTCTTGAAGTGCTTGGTATCACGTGGTTACCTGTCTGGTCATGCTTTATCTTGGCTAATCGGCTATGTCTTCCCTTGTCTGTTTGCACACCTGACCGTTTGGCAATGTGGCTCACCAGCAGTACTATTCGCTGATGGTTTCACGACAGGTATTTGAGGTGCTGGGGTGGTTCTTGCCATTGCTTCAGCCAATGGGAAAGGCCACCCAACCCCACAGCTACCGTCTCCCTCACTGTATTTTGCATATCCATCTCCCTTTGTTTTTGTATCCTCCTTCACTTTCAGCTCAACTACTTTCAACTCCTCCACTCCCCTCTCTCCAATCACATGAACCTCCACAACCTCATCCCTAGAATTTTCATTTCAACATACTTGATCACATTATTTTACCCCCATTAACCACTTGTGCCAATGTCATTGCAGAAATTACTCCAAACATGTATTTGGCGTGAACTTCATTTGCCATGTTGTACACTAGAATGTCGTGCTTTACGCAGCAAGTAACATTATTCCCCCCTCCCTCATCCGCCAAGCCCCTCGTCCAAGCAGTCCCTCTCAAGATCGCACCTGCCCATCACACTCACACCCCCTCACATTCCTGAATTTGTCGACCCGAGTGCAGGATAAAGTTCCCCATACGTAACAAACCTTGTTTACTACCAGAGCTTGCTGAACATGCTCTGAAGGTGGAACTCTGCTCAATATTTAGCAAAGTCAGATTACAAGTCACTGAAAACCCTTCATATATGACTGTGAAACACATGTACAACTGAGAAGTTTTTAATCAGTTTAATAAAAGAAGCGATCTGTTATTTATACCTCCTCAACATAATGTTATTGATACCCCCCTCCTCCATATTTATTAAAACAATTGTATCAGTGGCATGGGTATGGAGAATCAGAGCTGTTACCTTTATTACATGAGCATGGAGTGGAAAAGAGGGGGGAATGAAAGAATTAGATTGACAAAAAGAGATGAGATGACAGGAGAAAAATAAATCAGGGTTGGGTGAGTGGCAAGAGAAATGGAAATACATTTTGGGGGGATAGGGGGGGGGAGAGTGAGACAGACAAATAGAGAGCATTGATGAGCATATGGAGGGAGAGTGGATCAAATTTGCATATTGCCTTTTTTGGACACATAATAAATAGACGGTCGTATCGTTATGGGTGTTGCCATTGCTTATTACTGTGATGTCCCGTTTGCAATGGCGACAACGAGGGCACTCGGTGTGGGATGAGAGGCTTTGAAGCAGGCACGTGAGCCAGCAGAATCCAACGCTCCGGCAGTGGTGTCTCCGATAGCTGCAAACTGTGGGAGGGTTAGGAACATTGGAAAATACTTTTCTTTTTTCCTTTTTAGTGAATCAAAACATTGATAGAGATATTGGTCGACAAAAACATGCAAGCTACATCAAAATAAAAAGTTGGATCCTTTACATTTCTTTCACCATGTCTGTCACCACCTTTTTAAGTGATTTCATAATTGGTAAGATTCATTCATTCATTCATTCATTCATTTTGCCTGGTGTTGGCTTAATGGTGAGGGTGGTGGGCTTGGGATCCTTGGATCCTGAGTTCCAATCCCACTTTCTGTTGAATTAATACCAGGTGGGGTTGACTTTGCCTGACATCCTTCTGAGGTCGGCAAAATGAGTGCGAGCTTGCTGGTATCCTGTGTCGGAGTGGCGACCCATCCAGGATTGTGCCCAATAGCCCAGGAGACTGCTTAAGCAGCAGCAACGCTCTGCACAATGTGTGGTCCCAATGGATGGATGGATTCATTCATGCACAGCAACAGACTGCTGGTTGCCTCATTTCTGATGGGGACCCATCCTCCATGATACTTTTGATGAAGGCTTTATGCACCACAAGTGGGATATGCTGACACATTGTAAGCGATAACGAATCATGCTTCATGCGTAGGTACATAGTAAATAGCAGTAGTTGCAGTATGATCTTCTGTTGTCCCGATTGTCTCGGGTTGCTCAACCACAGTGAGCACAACAAAGCTGCATATTATTTTCGGATATTTTCATTTTGCAGACACTTTGTGACAGTTCTGTGATTTTTTTCCAGTGTATTGGCTTTGATGTCCGTCAGCACGCAACATTTCAGCTTTCTACGTCACCCGGAAGCTATTGAACATTAATATCTGTCAGTGAGTCCAGTGAGTGATTAGAATGGGCTTTATACAGTATATTAGATCATGAGCTCTGAGTGGCTCAGAATAGACTAAGCTCTCCCAATAATTTTGATACATTGGTCTCTCTTGAAAGTCACTTTGGAGATGAGATCTGCCCAAGACAAGTTGTTATAGATAATGAGATCGAGGAGCTACAGGGACTGCATCTTTTCCAGGTGTTGGCCAGAGAAGTGAACTGGGAGGTTCGAAAGTCATTCCTTGCTGAGGCACCGTGAGAACATGAGAATATCCTGAGTTGAAAGCCAAGTTCCAGGGAGCTGACCAACATCTTATGAGTATTTTCTTCATCTTCAAATACTATCTTTTTCTTAACCTTCAATTAATCATCCCGTTTTATATCACCAAATTTTATTTTATTTTTTTTTAGTTTAAAGACATCCATCATGACAAGCAGGTAAAGGATTGATAGACCTTTGAAAAAAGGTTTTCTTTTGGAACGATTTAAAATAATGATAAATTAAAATGAAGGTAAAATATTTCATTTTATTTCATTTGAGAGAAATATCCAGCCTACCTTTATCCATTCAAAACTGTCCCCTGCAAGAGAGCAGAGGGTTTTCAGTGCAAAGCGCACCCCAGAAGGGCTGAAGAAGACCACAATATCTGGTACTCCCTGGGGTTGGAACAGAAGGGGAGAGGAGGGTTGTAATTGACAACTTTCAGCTTCATCAACACGACAAGTGAAATCTCAACATTATTACACCTGGCTGTTAGTCCAGCTTCCTGACCGGTGAGCAAACCTATCGAGCAAGCGAAAGATTGTTAAATCTGGGGCAAACTTTGGCAAGCTTTGCCAAAGGCCAGAGCTTAGCAGCAAACTCGTGCTGCCCCAACCTTTGCTTTTGTTTGCTTCATTCCAGAGAAATATTTATCTCCAGATTCCGTGCAAGCTGGACAAGCACAGCGTCTGCCTGGTAACCCCAAAGAACAATGTCATCGGAATGAAGCCATTTACATCAGAAGCATTTCCTTTAATTGCTCAATATTTATTGAACTTAAGTCAAAGTCATTTTTGCTTTCAGTTTGAGGATTTGAAACTTCAGGATGAGATCAAAGTCATCATTTCCGAGTCATGGAGACAAGTCCAGGAAATGTTGAAGCCATCGATACATTTTGGAAGAAAGAGTGCTGGAATTTTGAGCCCACTTCATTTCCATTTCTTCTCCACCATTATTATTTCCCAACATTATTTTCCTTCTCTCTTTCATCCTCATCAAACGATTCCATGCTCTCCTTTCTCACCACCCCTTTATTTGTTTTTTTTTTTGCAATCCTCATCTTTATTTGTTGCATATGTATTATGCATGTGGCTCTTTCCCCATCAACGAGGACAATCTAGGAGACTTTGCACACAAATCTCAATAACACGAAGTATAATAGTTTATCTTCAAATTCGAGTGTTCCGTAGCTGGTGGACATGTGCCTGTGATGTTAATGTGTCCAGCAAAAATACCTGTTGCAAGAAGTACAATTCGAGGTTTGTATCTAGCTCAGAGTGACGTTTTGTCTCATAAACCACCAAAGAGTCAACGGAGATACCTAAAATGAGAGAGACCACGGGAAGGATTGAAAACGAAGAAAGGTGGACAAAAGGAGAGTTTCAATAACAACAAGTGAAATCCTTCAATACAGCGCATGTGGTGAAGCAAATGAGTACACTGATGTTAAAATATGCAATTTATGCTTTTTCAGTTGAAAAACAATTAAAAAGCGTACTTAATATTTGAAATGTAAAAATCTTGTTATTATTGTGATAAGCACCTTTATATATAACAGAAGGAATGAAATCGTTCGATACAGCGTGGCAGGGGGCCGCAAAAGAATGATGTAAAATAAGAAGAACTTAGCTTTCAGCGTTCGGCGTTCGGCGCGAAATGCGATGGTGGGCGGAAATGACGTCTTTCGGCACGAAATGCGATGGTGGGTGGAAATGACGTCTTTCGGTCGTTCGTACATGAGAGGGCCGCGTTTCTTGGTTTTTTTTTTTCCGTCAAGCAATAAATTCAATGTTTTTCACATATATAACACGTTCGTTTCACAAATTTCCATTGAAATACTCGGGTATTTCCATCAATTGTCGCCATTTACGTCGAGGAAATGGTTACGCCATTTCCATCTACCGGACGGCCGTCATTGGCTGTCTTGAGGGCACGTGGGGGGAGGGGGGGTACACCGGAGACGCGGTAGACACCGTGGACATTTCAAACTCGGTGCAATTGTATACAGCGCACGCACTGTAAAAAGGGAAGGTTTTGTCTCATTCACATTTTTTAGCTTTTGAATTATTCTCTGACATTATTTCTCAATATGACTTCCACACTCAAGCGTCTTCAAAACTCATTTAAATTCCATTTTTTCCAAAACTTATAAAGCTCTTTCAATTCTACTTTTCTCAAAGAACGAAGTCTCCACTGTACCCACATTGCCCCCACCCCCACCCAACCCTCACCATACTGCTGCAGCTTGTTTGGGAGTTCCTGCCTCCTCAATGTTCCACAGGGAAACAGAATTGGTAGAGTGCAACCAACAAACTCTGCAAAAACCAAGAAAGGCAACAGCAAATCATAATGACAATTTTGTTTGGAATAATAGCAATGTCATAATTTATAATCATTAAGCTGGGGTGCCTTTCCAGAGTACTACTAGACAGCATACTATGAGAACTTGAAAGAAAAATCAACTTCGATTCTTGTTGTATTCATCATGTAATGTAGGTCTGAGCTCTTCTGTGAACCTTGGCAATTGTACAAAAGGGAGAGCATCTGTTGTATCCGTGTCAATTAAATAAGAAAAAGCTGAGGAATAATGACGAAAATAAATTTTATTTGTGCTGACAAATTTTGTATTATCTTATTTGACTCATTGGAACATCAGACAGTTTTGAAAGGATGCTTCAAGATTAACTTGCACTTTATTTTCATCATCATAAAGAAATGACGGATCACGGAACGTTTGTGGAGTGGTCGTAGCAACATCTGGCGTATCCTGTTTAAAGTTATATCATAGGTGAAAAAAGCATTCTGGGTATTTTCAAAATAGCTGCGACAATGAATCGTGTGCTGAAGAAGAGTTGTGCAACAAAGTTTCTGGTGAACAAAAATATTAAGCAAAATTTTATAGGACATGAGCTGTTCACTTGAGTGATGTGTCACATCGGTTAATATTGATTTGGAAGACAGGTGCATGGATGCTTCCCTTGGAGTGTCGTAATCAGCAATTTTCAGTCCACTGCTGGAATATATATATGACTATGTATGTGTGTGTGTGTGTGTATATGTGTGTGTGTGTGTATATATATATATATATATATATATATATATATATATATATATATATATATATATATATATATATATATATATATATATATATATATATATATATATATATATATATAAAGCCTGGTGTTGGCTTCGTGGTTAGGGTGGCTGGCTTGGGACCTGTTTTTCCACTGAATTAACACCAGGGGGTTGACTCAGCCTGTCATCCTTCCGAGGTCGGCAAAATGAGTACCAGTGTACTGGTCCCGGTGGAGGCCCCGGTTAGAATAGGTGTACCATATCCCTGTGTGTCATAAGAGGCGACCAGGGCTGGCGTCAGCAAGGGCATCCAGCCATAAAACATTGTCTCAAGAAGGGAACCATGATTGCACGGAACTCACAAAAAGCTAACACCAACTCAGAAGGGAAAAATGGCTGTAAAAAGGCTGTTTTCACACACACACACACACACACACACACACACACACACACACACACACACACACACACACACACACACACACACACACACACACACACACACACACACACGGTACATGTTTTGTTTGGAATCAGACTCGGCGGGGTAATGGTGAGCGTTCACTCTTGGTCTGGGAAGTCGGCGGTTGAAGTCCTCGCAGAGTCGCAAGAAGGACATTAAAAATGGTGCATGCTGATTTATTGCTCGATGCTCAGCATTTTAAAAGATAGCACATGGAAAAACAATGCTGGGAAGGCAATGGCAAACCACCCAGTATAACCCTTGCCAAGAAAATGCTACAGCAGCACCAACACTCTGTAATATAAAGAGTCAGGAAATCAATTCAAATGTGTTCTTGGGTACAGTGAACACAGAAATAATTCTCCAGATATCTTACACAGGAGTATTTAAATATGAACGCAAGTGAATGCAGGTTAACCTTTGCACTCTCCTTGGATGGAGCTGGAAGTAAACTGTTGAGGTTTTGACCTTTTGAAAAGACAAAACATCCACAAACAAACGTGTATATCTGGCTTTAACAAAGATGTAGTTTTACTCCTGACAGTTTTTGGTATAATTTTACAAATGAAGAGTAATCAAGTGAAAATAAATTTGGACTCCAACAAAGTATACTCATGAGAAAGGAAGAAAATATATCCCTTCTGGTATGCTGGCTGCAATGTGGCATGATGTTATATCACTCCCACTGACTCTACCATTATCTCAGCCTGTCATTGACACTTCTTGATGCCGTACAGTAAATGGCACTCATAATCCCCTCTCCCCCTCTTGTGATACATAACAGAGGTTTCAAATCACCTCCAAAAGTAAAAACAACTTTACTCATCCCTAATCATTGCTACTGTGGTATACTGTGAAATAATTAAACAATGAACTCGCATTCAGTAAATCATGCAAGTTTTCTGCACCCATTAGGCCGAGATACTTTGGATGGTGTAAGGTGAGAAGTTTGTGAATTAAAGAGTATCAAATAAGAAAAAGTTTTTATCATACTGAAGCTGCTCATAACTCTGGGCATACTTTCAATTATGACATCCGCCAACTTGTCTGCAGACCCACAATCTTGGCCCAGTGGATTGAGACCGAGCTCTCTCACTGTGGAAAGGAGGGAACAGATTCATGAAGTTAAAGACTGATAATGCTGTGATTGCATTGAACAACTCAACCTTTGCAGAGTACTATGCAAAGATTTGGGTTATTCTAATGACATTCAGACTGTATGGTAAATTCGTCAAATAGTTATCAGTCATAAATTATATGTGATTATTATTGTAAATCAACAGCCTTTATAAATGCATGTATCAGCCATTGTACTAACAGTCAATAATTTGTGTCCACCCTTTGCCTTCTTGAGTGCCATTACTCTTTTACCCATGCTTCCTGAATATGACTGAAGGACTCTTGCAGGAAAATTGTGCCAAATATATTGAAGTACATTTCACAGTTCTGTAAGGTGAGATGGGTTCCTCCTCTTCGCTCTGGTTCCAGGTAATCCCATATGGCCTTGATGGGACTCATGTTTGAATGCTGCAGCACTTGGAGGTGGCCATTCTAACACTTGGAGCACACCAGTTTTAACCTTGTTGTCAAAATACTGTTTTACTCTATTGGAAGTGTGTTTTGGATTATTATCTTGTTGAAAAATGAATCCTTTAATGATTAAGCAATCTCCACTAGGAATTGCATGGTGCTGCAGTATCTGCTTGGACTTCTCTTTTGTTAGCGTCTCATTGATTTTGTTTGTGCTCATTGCTGCAAAACGAAACAAGGCAGGTACATGTGTGTGTTGCCTGACGCACAGGTGGCAACATTGCAGAAATGCGTGTGCGAAGTCCAGAACTGCGATGAGGGTGGGGGAGGAGGGGTCCCTGGATCAGATGACATCAGAGCCACGGTTATAAAAAGCATTGGACCAGGAGTTGGACCCAAGCCCTGAAGCATACAAGCCGTGTTTGAGCATATTAGCAATTCCAACAGTTACGGTCTGGCTTTTGGTCCCACAGCATTGCGGTCCCAAATTCAGTCTATGTGGAAGGTGAGCTAATGAAGTGCTGAGGCAATCGCAGAGCCATTCCAGCTGCAGTAAAAATTCTGGGGCCACTATCCTGCAATCTATTCGGCACACCATGCTGTGTCTCCTGGGTTCTTCAAGTGGATCCCTCGACATCTACCTCCCACCCCTCCCCAATCTGTCTCCTCTTGCATCTGTCCTGTGTCTCGAGACGAATGTGTGCGTTAAGTTTAGTTTAAAGTTGAGGCATGTCGATTGTTTCTGTCCAGTTGAGCATGCCGGAGGGTTTTCCATATTCCTTGCATACTATCTTGTCCATTCAGGTTATTATCTATTCAAGCTGTTGGTTTAAAAGCATATTTTGAGTTGCTGAATTTCCCTCCAGCACAACCAACCTCCCCTGTAAAAAGGACCATGCCGCCAAAAATGCCGCATGGCCAAATTAATTAATTACTTAATCGTGAACCGCAGAGAACTGCATGTGAAGAACGCCTCTGCTCGGCGTCTTGGGAAATAATCTCTCGTGTTCTCACGTTACGAATATATATACATACACATTCCCTCCAATTACGGGTGAGCGACGTGAATGGGTCTTGTTATTGATATGTTGACTGCTGTTGACATGGCAAATGGCACATGCTTAGGAGCCTTGGTGGTGCATGTTTCTGTCTGTCATCGCTGATAACCTGCCAATAAGTGATGAAACCGAACTAGCGGCTGAGGGGGTGTGTGGCATTGGGATTCTCATTTATGTCCCACTTGTGAATGTTTTGCAGCTGTTCAGCACAGCTGCCAAACAGCCGCATCTGTTCAGAAATGCAAGTCCAGAACACCCCCTTTCCCTCCCCACTTCACCCTTCTTGCTCCACCATCCTCTTTGCTTCCACCCCTCTCCGAACCCCCTCCCCCCGACCCCCTCTCCCCATCCTCCCTTGCCCACTCCCCCACTCCTCTGTCTGTCTCTCTCCCTCCCTCTTTTAATATTCCCATCAGGGAAGCATTTCTGTCTGGAAGCTCTCCAACCTTTTGAATGAACAAATGTGTGTGTGTGTGTGTATATACATATATATATATATATTATTTATTTATTTATACAGACGAAAATACATATATATGTACAGTATATATTGTTGCGAATCTGGAAACCACGATCGCACTCAACATTCAGGTCCTTTTAGCTCAGTTATCTCGGTAAGTACGTGTTCTATAGATAGCTCGCCTTCCATTGTTTAATGGGTAAATCTGTGTAAATGCGCTGTGATTCATTTTAATAGTTTGGGTTCAATCAGAACAACAACAAAGAAGAACGACCCTCCCCTGCAAAGAAGAAGAACCCTCCCGTCCCGTGATTCAACATTCAACAGCGTCCCATGATTCAACAGCTGACTCAACAGTGTAAACAGGAATGACGGTTGGGACGTTTCAGCAGAAAGCAACGTAAACAGCCCCCACCTGCGGTTGCGGGGGGAGGCGCATGAGGCCGAATGAATCACGCCAGAAGCGAGGCGGGGCTGAGAGGGATAAGAAGGGGACCCTCTGCTTGGCTTGATGGTTGTTGTTCTGGTGCTGGTTCAGCTCGGCTGGAGTAGTTGGATTTTCGGGTGGCTTTTGTCCTGCTTCGTGGCCTCATCTTGGTTCGGCTGGCTCTTCTTGGTGCATGGAGCTCTTCGCGGTCTCTGCTTGGTTCCTGGTTTAGTGCGACTTCTCGGCCTCATCTTGGTCGGTGGTTCTTCGGGGAAGCGACGCATCGGGTCGGGAAGGATTGGCGCCTCGTCTCACCAGCACGTGGTCCGGAGCGCGAGGGGATCCGCCGGAGCTCGGAAAGGATCGCGGCTCGCGGTGAATAGATCCAGCTCGCCAACACTGGTGCCTGGTCCGAACAGCTTGAAGACCACACGAGGTGGAAAGGTCCGAGGCAGACCCTGGGCTTCAGCTCACCTTTCCCTCCGAGCTGAAGTCCGCATTAAAGGCATCAGCCACCATTTCTTGGGTGTGTGTGTGTGTGTGTGTGTGTGTGTGTGTGCCTATGTGTGTCCGTGGGCCCGTCCAACAAGTAGAAAACTGTTAAGTGCTTTGTTCGCTGTATATACTTGCATTTATTGTATTCGGTATAGTTCTGCTCTTTTGTGTTCCCTAGTTCCCCATTATTACTGTATAAATAAACCCCAATTGTTGAATGTATCAGCTCGTTTTGTGTTTCTTGCATTGGCTCGACATGACGTGTGTTTGAGGATTAGTGTTGGTAACTTGTTCATTTGGTCCGGCCCGACTTTGGTAATTCTGCTCGGTTACGCCGGATCCGAGTCTGCGATCGCGACTCGACTCGGACAAAGTTGGCCGAGGGTGAACTTCCCCGGTATTCGGAGCACGTGGGGACTTTGGTAAATTGAAAAGTTGGCAATCGACCCTACCCCACGTGGTCTATCCATTGGCGAACTTCGGTCCAGTCAGGACCCGTCTGCTCCAGACTTATCCGGGGCGATGACCTTTACACTCCGGGCGATCGGTCGAGCTGGCTCGCGGCTCCATCTTGCAGTCGTGCACACGACCGACCCCCGGCACCGTAACAATATATCTTCTTTCGGCTGCTCCCGTTTGGGGTCGCCACAGCGGATCATCCGTATGATCCGCATAGTGATTTGGCACATGTTTTATGCCGGATGTCCTTCCTGACGCAACCCTGGTCGCCTCTTACGACACAGGGATATGGTACACCTATTTTAACCGGGGTATACACCGGCCCAGTATACTGGTACTCATTTCGCCGACCTCGGAAGAATGACAGGCTGAGTCAACCCCCTGGTATATTAATTCAGTGGCCCAACGGGGCTTGAACTCAGGACCTTTTGGATCCCAAGCCGCTGCCCTAACCACTGCGCCAACACCAGGCTACCGTAACAATATATACTGTATGTATAAATACATGCTTCAAAATGTATATTCCTGAAACCACACCAACAAATTTTATCAGGTGTAGAAAAGGCATCACTTTGAGTGTGAGTATATCAAAAGAAGATTTGAGCAAGATTTCAAAAATGTCTTACCAGCCACTGCTGTTGCATCACCAACTGCAAAAACTGCCCGGGAATCCCAGCCCATTAGCTCTGAATTAAAGAAAGGACAACAGATAAAGTTAAAGAGGTTACATTCGTATTTCCATATTCGACTAATAGACAGGCAGAGATATGTTGAGACAGTCAGCAGACCATGTGATAGGAAGAACAAGAGGAAATGATTGGTTAAAAAAAAAGTCATGCTTGTGAGAAAGAGAATACACAGTGCCTTCAGAAAGTATTCACATCCCTTGACTTTTTCGCATTTTGTTGTGCTGCAGCCTGAGTTTAAAATGGATTAAATTTAAAAATTGTCAACAATAAACACAAAATACCCAATCATGAAAGTGAAAACATGTTTTTAGAATTTTTTTACAAATTAATTCAAAGCGAAAAGCTGAAATGTCTTGAGTCAATCAGCATTCCAGTCCCTTTGTTATTACACTCTAAAATGAGCTCAGGTGCATCCAATTTCCTTTGATCATCCTTGAGATGTCTCCACAACTTGATTGGAGTCCACCTGTCGCCAATTCAATTGACTGGACATGATTTAGAAAGAAACACACCTTTCTCCACAAGATCACACAGTTGACAGTGCATGTCAGAGCAGAAAGTCGACAATGAAGTACAAGGAACTGTCCAGAGAACTCCGAGATATAATTTTGAGGAGGCATAGATCTGGGGAAGGACTTAAAACAATTCCACTGGTGTTGAAAGTTCCCAAGAGCACAGTGAGCTCCATCATTAGGAAATGGAAAGAATATGGAACTACCCAGACTCTTCCTAGAGCGAGCTGGCCGTCCAACCAAACTGAGCAACTGGGCAAGAAGGACCTTGGTCAGGGAGGTGACCAATAACCCAATGACCACCCTGACAGAACTACAGAGTTCCTTGGCTGAGATGGGAGAACCTGCCGGAAGGACAACAGTCTCTGCAGCACTTCACAAATCTAGGCTTAATGGTAGAGTGGCCAGATGGAAGCCACTCCTGATAAATAGGCACATGACAGCACTGCTGGAGTTTGCAGAAATGCATGTGAAAGACTCTGAGAGCATGAGGCGAAAGATTCTGTGTTCTGACGAGATGAGAATTGAACTCTTCGTCCTGAATGCAAAGCGCTATGTCTGGCAGAAACCGAGCACAGCTCATCACCCATCGAACACCATCTCTACTGTGAAGCATGCTTTTCATCGGCAAGGACTGGAAGACGTGCAAGGACAGAGGGAACAATGGAGATGCTTTTCAGTGGCAGGGACTTGGGGACTTGTAAGGATAGAGGGAACAATGAGTGGAGCCAAATACAGGCAAATCCTTGAGGAGAACCTGCTTCAGAGTGCAAAAGACCTTAGACTGTGGCGAAGATTTACATTCCAACAGGACAATGACCCCAAGCATACAGCCAAAGCAACATTGGAATGGCTTCAGAACAAGAATGTGAAAGTTCTTGAGTGTCTCAGCCAAAGCCCAGACTTGAATCCCATTGAGAATCTGTGGAAAGACTTTAAGATTGCTGTTCACCGATGCTCCCCATCCAACTTGACAGAACCTGAGCAAATCTGCGAGGAAGAATGTGAGAAAATGGCCAAATCCAGATGTGCAAAGCTGATACAGACATACCCAAGAAGACCTGAAGCTATAATTGCTGCCAAATGTGCTTCTGCAAAGTATTGATCCAGGGGGTTGAATACTTATTGATGATTTCAGTTTTTCATTTTTAATTAATTTGAAAAATTCCAAAAACATGTTTTCACTTTGTCATTATGGGGTATTTTGTGTAGATCTGTGACCAAAAAATTAAAATTTAATCCATTTTAAATTCAGCCTGTAACAACAAAATGTAACCAGAGAGTTGGTGTCAAAGCCACCCAATGCTCGCCTGTTTATACATTTATCGTTTTTAAAAGACTAGTCTAATAATTAATATTTTTTATAAAGCATTGCTGTGAAGTATAATTTTAAAGCAATATATGTATTTGTATCTTGTAATCAGTAACAAGAGCGCAAGTGAGCACAATACATGCCCGAACAAGAAGGTATACACAGAATTGTGCTACTACATGGAGAACAGCATCCTGGTTGCCATGGCAACCACTTTAGATGACGAACGTATGTTACAACACACCGTCTCCACAGTCTGTACATATGTACCAAATATGAAACGTGAAAGTTGAAAACTTTGGGAGTTAGAGTGCGGACAGGAACGGATGGACGGACGGACAGACGGACGACCGGTATCACATAATACGCCCCGATATATGTATATATATATATATATATATATATATATATATATATATATATATATATATATATATATATATATATATATATATATATATATATTGTTGTGGTTACCAAATTCGCAAACCACCATTCAGGTCCCTTAGGTGAGGTATCTCGGTAAGTACATGTGTAGTTAGGTCCAAACCCGTTGTCTAGTGGGAATACATGTCATTTATGCGAGCTGCGACTCTTCAGGATAGCCGTTTTTCTTTTACTATCTTTATTTTGGACCAACCGCCATGATTACCACCACAACCACAACATCAACCACCAACCACAACGCCGCTTCACCACAACCGCCACGACCTTCACGTCACACCTCGCAACCGTAGCATCGCCACCGTTCTTGCCCCGCTGTGGGTACCGGTGTTGGACTCGTGCAGAGCGCGCGTCGAACAGCGTGTACAAAATCACGGATTTTGTGCTTCAAAAACGGATCAAAAACGACACACGCCCACTTTTTGCCGTCCAATCGGTGAGCGAGGGGCAATTTGGCCCCGCCTCCAGGACGATCGATATATGCAAATTTGTGGATCAAAAAGCCTTCACGCCCACTTTTTCTCGGGCCAATGGGGAGCGAGGTGAAAGGTCAAAGGGAGGGGGTCAAAGGCGAAGCTACGGGGGGATAAAAGGACCGTGTTCGTCAGTCAGAGCCGTGTGGAAGTCTGGAGCCCGAAGCCTGCAGTAGCTGGAGAAGCTGAAGAGAGTCGAACGAGGAGAGCCCAAAGAAGAGTCCAGGGTGGAGAGTCCAGAGGCGGAGAGGCGGCAGCGGCGAAGGCAGACGAGGGGGTGCTCGCGACGGTGCCGGGAGCTGCACGCCCGAGGAAGGCCGGCAGCGCGACCTGGCCGAGGTGGAGACGCACACCAGGGATAATAAAGATCCTCTATACCCCGAGCATCAGCAACCCCCTCCTGTTTCCCCCCCGCGCTGAGATAGTGCGACCAAGGGGGCCCCTTTCCCACCCCCTGCCAGACACTGTCCGCGAGGCCCGCGGAGTGAGGCGCCATCGCCGCTCCGCGTCTCATCACCAGACGGGTAGGCGCGACCCGGTCTCGGCCTCAGGCCCGCCTCATTCTTGGGGGTATTCTTTCCTTGGTTTTGGGTATGTGTTGTCGGCGCCGTCTGTGAAGTAGAATTGTATAAGTGTTGCCGTGTGCTCGGTAGTCGGTATTAGCTCTGCATTGTGTTTTCGCTTTTATATTTGCTTTTTGTGTAAATGGAATTGTGTTTTTTCTGTGTGCTTTTGGTGGAATTGAATATGTGTGCTTCCCGTGTGCCGCGAATAAATGTGCTTTATTATTGAACTGTTCTCCCGCTTCGCTTCGTCTTTTTCTCCCATTGAATCCTCATCTTGCTTCACGTAAAGGGTTGGTAGTGGGCTGAATACGCCCGATAATTAATCGAACCGTCGAGGTCGACGATAACACCGCTCGGTTATTCTGATAGTACGGAACGGGTCGCCTAAGTGGCCCGTGTCCGAAGTCGACCTGCGGCGAGGTGCGATCGCCCGGTCTACCCTCCGCGTGGGTACTTAGGTAGGTCGAATTTGGCGAGCAACCCTATCCCACGCGGGGGCTGATTGGCTCGATCGCGGTGAGACCGAAAGGTCCACCCGTGACTGGTTCCCGGCGTTAGTCCGAGAGGGTCACGACTGGATTGTCCGTCCGGTGGGCGACGTGCCGCGATTCGAGTTACGTGGCCGTCAGCACGCCGGCGGGCGCGAATACCGCAACACTGGTGTCAGGTCGTGCGATACAAATTCATCGCCCTCCTCGTGGCACTGGTATCGGAGAACAGGAAAACAGGCTCTCCTGTCTCCGGCTAAATTCACCGGGAATCGGTCCAGGGGTGAGAGAAGCGACCCCCGATTCCCTCCAAATTACGAGCGAGCAAATTAACCCTTCACGAGAAGCAAGATGGCGTCTCAAGGCGAGCGGGAGCCGGGGGTATTAGAAATGGATGTAGAATGTGTAGGATCCATGGTCCAGGATGGAATCCCCGAGCAGGAAATGTTGATTGTGCAGGAACACGGACTCGCCCAACTGAACCCAGAGCCCGAAATGGGTGCGGCAGCGGCCGCGGTGTATGACACCTCCCCCCCCCCTCTCCACCAAAACCCTTCCCCAACCCTTGCCGAAACGGCTCAGCTGAGTGCATCCAACATGGCCCAGCTATGCGCCATGCTGGCGGCAATGAACAAACAAATGATCGAAAAAATGGATGCGAATATGAAAAAAATGGATGAAAAGATGGATACAAATACAAATGAAGTGAAAACGACGATGGATGCGAATACACAGCAAATGAAGGAGGAAATGAAAAAGTTCCGGGGTGAGACGCAGAACATGGGCCGATGCCTGCAGGCGGGCATGAAGGCCGTGACAAAGGAAATAATAGTTGAGACAAGGGAGGTAAAGGGTGAAGAGTTGGCAGAGACACGGGAGATAGAAAAAATAGAGGAAAGACTACACGAGGAAGACGGGGTAAGTGACGCGCACACACACACGGAGGTAGTGGAGGATAATGGGGGTGAGCTCGCGGAGCGTGCAGGGACCTGGTGCGAGCAGCTGGATGGCCTCCTCCAGGAACGAGGGGAGGGAGTATGCCCCCTTGAGGCGAGTCACGACCAGGTGAGTTCGGTCGTGCTTTGCGAGGTTGAGGGGACGGGTGCTGTGAACGAGTGCACGGAGAGCTTGGGGGGTATAGAGGCCCCGGAGACCCTTGTGGGGACACGAATCCCCAGTGTGGTTGTCCCTGTGTGTGTGGTGCAAGGTGTGAGTGCGTCCCCGTGTGTGGAAGCGACCCCGTGTGTGAGTGAGGCACGGAGTATGGATGAGGCACCGCGGGTTAGTGCCCCCGCGTGTGTGGGTGAGGCACCGTGTGTGGAAGAGGCCGTGTGTGTGAGTGAAACGGCCAGTATGAGTGAGGCACCACGTGTGAGTGGTGTGGTGGCGATGGTGCCGGAGTACGTGCTTCCCAGCACACCGTGTGTGGATGAGGCACGGAGTGTGAGTGAGGCACTGCGGGTTAGTGCCCCCGCGTGTGTGGGTGAGGCACCGTGTGTGGAAGAGACCGCGTGTGTGAGTGTCGCCGTGTGTATGAGTGAGGTACCGCGGGTGAGTGCCCCCGCGTGTGTGGATGAGGCACGGAGTGCGAGTGAGGCACCGCGGGTGAGTGCCCCCGCACGCGTGAGTGAACGGCCGTGTGCAAGGTCGCTGTGTGCCAGGGAGACCGTGTGTGTGAGAGAGCGGTATGAGAGGGAGATGTCGGTTGGCATGCGGGAGCACGCAGCCGCGTCTCCCCGTGTGAATGTGATGGAGTGGACTGTGTGCGTCGTAACACGCAGGTATGCGTGTGTGGAATGGAGGCGACGAAGGCGACATGTAAAGAAAGAAAGCCGAGTAGCGGCTGTAGTTGTTTCGGGGACCGTGCCGGGTTCACCCAGCAGGGAGCACGCGGTTCGTGCTGTGCAACGCACGAGACCACCACGTGCTCGCTTGCGAGAGTGAAGTCCCGGTCCGGAAACGCCAGCGGTGGATTTGCCGATCCCGCGGACGGACAAAGTTTAGGCAGGTAAACGGATTTGGACCGGACGGGTTCTCCACGCGATCGTGTGTGTTAAGCTCCAACGGGCAAAGCACATGTGTTCGCGTGGGGAACCCCTCGAGACGTGGGGCTTGTGTTTTTTTTTATGCGCACGGTGACGTCATGGCTGCACGTGTGGTTGGAATCCGGCAGGAGGGGTATCCCGGCCGGATGGTACCGTCCAAGGAGGGACGAGGTACACGTGCAGCTGCATGACGTCACGGGCAGGTGTAAAGTGCGCGAGCTCTGAGTTGCCGCGCAGGTGCTGCGCATGAAAAAAAAAAAAAAACAGCAAGCTTCACTTTCGGGTGCACAGGATTCCTGGGCAAGGGGTGGAAGACCCCCTTGACCTGGGCACAGGATGGAAACTAGTTAGGGGGAAGGGTTAGCTTAGTTAGACCGACTTCATGGGGCAGGGGTAAGTCCTCATGGAGTCCGTGGAATGGATTAGTTAGAGGGATTGTAGCCAGATTTAGGTTGGGAAATAAAATGATTTATTTGGAGACCGTGACAGACTGGTGAATGTGTAGAGGGGACGAAGCTTAGCTTCGTAGTGTTAAAAGGAACGTGCTATAGTTTAAGGGACGACGTGGGAGCACGAGTTAGTTAGGGGATGTAGTTAGAAGGATGGCAGAGTTCAGCGGTGTGTGTGTTGAAGAGTTGAGAGGTGAGTACATGATGAGTGAGTGAGGCCAGCGGGTCTGTGTGAGTGGAGCGAATGGGGAATGCATGGTGCGATGAGTGATTGGGGGGAGGAGTGACTCCCGCCCAAGGGACCCCGGGGTCAGAGTAAAGTGAGTTAGCTGGGTTAGTCAAATTGAAAAATGGAGGTCGTTTTGTTGTTGGTGGGAGTGTAGGCTCGAAACCCGTTTGGAGGGGTGCAGGAGCCCTGTTGACGGGCTTGGGAGCGTGGCTGCGAAAGGTGAGTATCGCTGAGTGGGTACCCCGGGCACCAGGCTAGTCGGCCGCGGTAGGCCATGGGCCCATGGGGGGCCGGGATAGAATAGTGGGCACGGGTGCGCCTGCTTGGTGCGGGGGCCCGGGGCGCCATTAGCCGCGTGGGCAGTGTTGTGGGCACGGGTGACCCTCGGAAAGGGGCCCGGGAGGCCGGCCTGCCACGTGTGCGTTTCAGGGGAGGTGCCATGGGGGGCACTCCCCGGTGTTAGGGAGCTGGTAGGCTCGGAGGCAGTGTAGTGCCCGGGGGTGCCATAGCGGGAGATTCGGCAGAGGGTCGTGCCTGCCAAAGGGAGCCACGTGTCCCAGCCAGGAGACCGTGTGAGGGCACGGAGAGAAAATTGGGGGGCGAGGCCCGAAATTGTGAGGACACCAACACAGGCGACGGGAATCTGGGTTGTTAGAACCAATAGTTTAAGCGAGAGGCGCTTGTTGAAAGCCCCGGGGTAGTTTAACAGTTAAATGGTTAGGGTAGATTAGGAGATGTACCCCTCCGCACCATCCATCCCCTCGCTGTCGTTGTGGCCCGCTGGACCCACTTTGGGTTAGATCGCCGAACTCTGGGGAGGCCATTCTGAGGCTTCGTTGGGCCTCGACACAGGACGTTAGCTCTCCCTTGTTCCCCTCTGGGAAGGGAACGTAGGGGTTGGGAGTAGGCTAGGTGACAGGATAGGTTAGCCGAACAAGGACGATAAAGGGGGTTAGGGGACGATTTATAGTGGGGAAGTAAAAATAAAAACAACAAAAAAATAAGTTGGGGCTAAATTGGGGTTTGACAAATTAAGGGAGTGGGTATGTACAGTGACAGGCAAAGGCGATAGGTGGGAGGGAGACAGGTAGGTAGGTCCGAGCCCGCCTTCCAAGTGGCCAGCACCACCGCACTCCCTCCACCAACCTCCACTGAACGGCAAAGGCTGGCCACTTCATCGGCTGGCCGTGTTTTGCTTCAAGGCGGAGGCCGGCCAACTTCGTCTGCAGCTGCTGTGCTGCAAGGCCTGTGCCGGCTGGATCGTCGGCAGCTGTTGTGTTGCTGCAAGGCCTGTGCCGGCCGGATCATCTGCAGCTGTGGTACTTCAAGGCCTGTGCCGGCCAGTTCATCTGCGGGCTGTGTTTGCCTGCTGCCTTTGCCATGCCATGCCCACTGCCCACGTTCACCAGCCCCGTTCAATTTTTGCTTTGCCTCCCCCCTGTTCGTTTCCATGTGCGCCAGGATCAGAAAGCAACAGTTTGCAAGCTGCAAGAACTGCCCTGTTGGCAGCTACAACACGGGCCTGCAGTGGCGGCCCGTGCACCGTGTTTGCGTCCATCCATTCATGCATCCATTCGTTGTGTTCATTGTGTGTGCCACTTGAGCTGGCACGGAGACTGCGTTTGTGCAGCCCATGCACCGTTGTGGTTCACTGCGTTCAGTTCAAAAGGGAAGGCCTTGGACTGCGTGTGAGCAGCCAGCCACGTTCCCTGTCACCTGCATTGTTTGAGCCAGAGACTGCATGTGGGCAGCCTGGCTCCCTGCTAACTGCTTTTCTTTGCAGAGTTCAATGATCCTGGGCCATGGTTTAGTGTAAAATTTGTATGTTAAGGTTAAGATGTACTGTAAATATGAGTGCGCCCCCGGCATGTATGTCTTAGCGCCGGCAATTTTATTTAAGTCGTCCGTGTGAGTGAGTTTGTTTAGGTAGTTACGCAGCCCTCAGGTTATTTATTTTGGGGACACGAATACCATGAATGTCGCACTCAGGGATCCGTAGGTAAAATGTACTAGGGGAAAACTACACATGATGGCACACGAAAATTTGACGACTCGGGACGAGTCTGTAAAAAGGGGAGGGGGTAGTGTTGTGGTTACCAAATTCGCAAACCACCATTCAGGTCCCTTAGGTGAGGTATCTCGGTAAGTACATGTGTAGTTAGGTCCAAACCCGTTGTCTAGTGGGAATACATGTCATTTATGCGAGCTGCGACTCTTCAGGATAGCCGTTTTTCTTTTACTATCTTTATTTTGGACCAACCGCCATGATTACCACCACAACCACAACATCAACCACCAACCACAACGCCGCTTCACCACAACCGCCACGACCTTCACGTCACACCTCGCAACCGTAGCATCGCCACCGTTCTTGCCCCGCTGTGGGTACCGGTGTTGGACTCGTGCAGAGCGCGCGTCGAACAGCGTGTACAAAATCACGGATTTTGTGCTTCAAAAACGGATCAAAAACGACACACACCCACTTTTTGCCGTCCAATCGGTGAGCGAGGGGCGATTTGGCCCCGCCTCCAGGACGATCGATATATGCAAATTTGTGGATCAAAAAGCCTTCACGCCCACTTTTTCTCGGGCCAATGGGGAGCGAGGTGAAAGGTCAAAGGGAGGGGGTCAAAGGCGAAGCTACGGGGGATAAAAGGACCGTGTTCGTCAGTCAGAGCCGTGTGGAAGTCTGGAGCCCGAAGCCTGCAGTAGCTGGAGAAGCTGAAGAGAGTCGAACGAGGAGAGCCCAAAGAAGAGTCCAGGGTGGAGAGTCCAGAGGCGGAGAGGCGGCAGCGGCGAAGGCAGACGAGGGGTGCTCGCGACGGTGCCGGGAGCTGCACGCCCGAGGAAGGCCGGCAGCGCGACCTGGCCGAGGTGGAGACGCACACCAGGGATAATAAAGATCCTCTATACCCCGAGCATCAGCAACCCCCTCCTGTTTCCCCCCCGCGCTGAGATAGTGCGACCAAGGGGGCCCCTTTCCCACCCCCTGCCAGACACTGTCCGCGAGGCCCGCGGAGTGAGGCGCCATCGCCGCTCCGCGTCTCATCACCAGACGGGTAGGCGCGACCCGGTCTCGGCCTCAGGCCCGCCTCATTCTTGGGGGTATTCTTTCCTTGGTTTTGGGTATGTGTTGTCGGCGCCGTCTGTGAAGTAGAATTGTATAAGTGTTGCCGTGTGCTCGGTAGTCGGTATTAGCTCTGCATTGTGTTTTCGCTTTTATATTTGCTTTTTGTGTAAATGGAATTGTGTTTTTTCTGTGTGCTTTTGGTGGAATTGAATATGTGTGCTTCCCGTGTGCCGCGAATAAATGTGCTTCATGATTGAACTGTTCTCCCGCTTCGCTTCGTCTTTTTCTCCCATTGAATCCTCATCTTGCTTCACGTAAAGGGTTGGTAGTGGGCTGAATACGCCCGATAATTAATCGAACCGTCGAGGTCGACGATAACACCGCTCGGTTATTCTGATAGTACGGAACGGGTCGCTTAAGTGGCCCGTGTCCGAAGTCGACCTGCGGCGAGGTGCGATCACCCGGTCTACCCTCCGCGTGGGTACTTAGGTAGGTCGAATTTGGCGAGCAACCCTATCCCACGCGGGGGCTGATTGGCTCGATCGCGGTGAGACCGAAAGGTCCACCCGTGACTGGTTCCCGGCGTTAGTCCGAGAGGGTCACGACTGGATTGTCCGTCCGGTGGGCGACGTGCCGCGATTAGAGTTACGTGGCCGTCAGCACGCCGGCGGGCGCGAATACCGCAACAATATATATATATATATATATATATATATATATATATATATATATCTATATATATATATATATATATATCTATATATATATATATATATATATATATATATATATATATATATATATATATATATATATATATATATATATATATATATCTATATATATATATATATATATATATATATATATATATATATATATATATATATATATATATATATATATCTATATAAATATATATATATATATATATATATATATATATATATATATATATATATATATATATATAAATAGATAATATATCGGGCGTATAAAAAATAGTGAGCTCGATAAAAACATTAGAAAGGAAAAAATGACTTGTATCAAAAACTTTAACATTTTCACACTCACGCTCACGCCGGGGGTATCGCGATAGCTCTCTGTTCTTCGAACAGGCGAGCTAAAAACGTCAAGGGATGTGAATACTTTCTGAAGGCATTGTATTCAACACATTTTGGTGCTGTGTTGTGAAGGATAAACTATGAATAAAAACTGACCGAAGGGATTAACTTGGAGGATTATCGGGAAAAGAAAGATGAGTTTTTGGGACACCTTGAAAAGGGAAGAGGAGTTTGCGAGTCGTTCAAAGGATTGAGTGTCTGATATAATCAAAGAATGTAAGAATGTTTTCATTCGAAGTAAGGAAGAATTTTCGTTCTGTCTAATAATGCATGTGCAATTTAATCCGAAACACTTCCTTTCTTGCTTTACAGGTGATTATGTGGGTTGAGTTACAGAGTATAAATTTGGTTTGGTGGGAGAACCAAACACTGCTCGAAGGGAAATGATCTTACCATTTGTGACAGCGTGTTGCCGTAAACTTTGTTTGACTGCCTGCACCGCACGGGGACTTGTAAACACAATGGATGCAAATTTCTCTGGAGTATATACCTGTGAAGAAAGTGGTAATAGTTCTGAGAATTTGAGTGAAGGAGTAAGTACTGGATGTATATATATATATTATATATATATATATATATATATATATATATATATATATATATATATATATATATATATATATATATATGAGTTAAAAGAATGCAATTTTGTAACATCGAGAGGGTGGACAGTCATTCATTTTTGTACCATGCTCTACAGAGCGCCGGTCCTGCCGAAGCATGCAGGGTGGACATTGAGAAGCAATAAGGGATGGCTGAAGAATCGAAAAAAATATGATGCATGAATATGGAGGAAAAAAATTAAAATGAATAATTTAGAAATGGGGAAAATAGGATGTGAAGTTGAAAGAAAGAGAACAGGGAAATGATCGAATAAGGATAAAACAGGAATCATGGGAAGAGAGATGTGGAGGTATCCAACCAAATTTTCATTCATCACCACCTTCGTCCTCAGTGATTCAAGGTTGATGAAGCTGAATTCCAATGCCGGTACGACTGTGGCCTCCATTCCCATCGTACCAAACTCCTGAGAATACAGAGAAAGGGGTCATCTATTTATTGCGTATGCAAACATGACTACATTTTAAAGAAATCCCTCCCCTATTCGTATCAGCTATTCTCAGTCGGAACATGTCGGTCCAAAACTCTTTTTTATGCACAATAGATGGATGGCACCAAAGTCGAGCTGTACTGCATCAGAACTGCCACAGCACTTTATGGGTACATACCAAATTGCTGAAGAAAGATGGAAAATTGAAGAACTGGAGAGAATGAGATGAACATAGTCAAGAGTGGAGAGAGAAGAAACAAGGAATGAGACCCTCCAAAGTGTTGGGATCACATGGTTGCTTGACAGACTTGTCAATGATGGGGGTCGTTCTGGGCTGGCATGATTATTGTTACACTATAATAAATAGAATGGCACTCAATGGAGCACATACCTGTGCCAGGCTGAACAGTTGATGTGTTGTCTTCAATCTGAATACGGACCTCAACCAAAATCTATTTGACTTGTCAATGTCACCTGCTCAACTCGTCCACCAAATTTTGTCATAATCCATACACAACTTTTTGAAATATCATGCGGTATATTGTTTTTGGCCCCATCTCTCAATGGTGAAGAATCACTTTGAAAATTGAAAAATTCTCAGATCCGGATCTGGATCTTCACCAAAATCGAATCAATTCGTCCTTGTCACACACCCAACCTGTCCACCAAGTTTTGTCCGAATTTTTCACCTCCACCAAGTTTTGTCCAAATCCATACATAACTTTTTGAGATATTGTGATTTTATATATATATATATATATATATATATATATATATATATATATATATATATATATATATATATATATATATATATATATATATATATATATATATATATATATATATATATATATATATATCGTTTTGAGTCGTTTTGAGTCCAATCACTCAATGGTGAAGAATCACTTGATAAATTCTCAGATCCGGATCTTCACCAAAATCTCATAAATTATTCCTCATCACACACCCAACCTGTTCAAATTTCGTCCGAATCTGTCCATAACGTTTTGAGATATCCTACTCACAGACAGACAAACAAACAGGACAGGGGTGAAAATATAACCTCCGCCCACCTTTGCCGGCGGAGGTAATGAGGGGTTAAAAAAAAAGCATTAAATATAATGACTGCCCAACATTAAATCAACTTTTCACAAAGTAATTTGCAGGTTCCCTGTGCACACAATTTGAAGCGACTTCGGAAAATGCTCAACATACAGTGAGATATGGATCAGGCCTGTTTTCTGTCTCCCTCGCCTCCTTCAGCAGAAGAACCCGTGTAGTAGCGGCGGATTGCTTGTGTTGTCTTATGCAGGAACGTGATGAGGAAACATTGGAACAAGGATGAGATAGACAGTTAGAGGGAGTGTGAGAAAGTCAGCATACCAACAGAGCGGGCATGGGTGCAGGTGTGGCACTCAGCGTTAACTCCCCATGCCCATCAAAAGCAAAGTTGAAAGATGGCAAAGGTTCCACCAGGAATGACCTAATATCAAATTTATAGTTAAACATTTTCTTCTGTTTTGACCCAGGTGACCCTAATTCCCTACCCCTGCAGCATGAACCCGGGGGAGTGGGGGGGGGGGTCAAATCCCCAAAAATCTTACCTCTTTCATGCATCCTATAATGTATGATTGCATATTCAAAGTTTAATTGTAAAATGTTTTGAACCACCCCCAAATAAGTATTTGTTCTCTTCTCCGAAACCATACATTGTTTGGATGAAACTTCACCACAACCTTCCTCACCCATGATATAACAAAGTTTATCGACCGCATCAAAATCTGTGCTCATTAAAGGGGTCTATGGAAAGGTTTTGAACCCCCAAAATAGGCATTTGCTCTCTTCTCTGAAACTACACAAACAACTTCGATGAAACTTGACCACAACTTCCATCACCCATGATGCACCAAATTTTATTGTCTGTATAAGAATCTGCGTTCATCAACGGGGTTTACGGGGGGGGGGGTGGATGGGAGGGTTTGACCCTCCAAGTCTTGGGGATACTCGGTGTACACGAATAATAATTAATTAATCGGTCACATTGCCTGGCAGCCATATTGGTTTGAATGAAATTATTTTTTTCTTTTTTTTTTTAAAAAACACAACTAAACTTTCTCTTGAACCACTTCAATCAATCAATGTGAAACATCACAGTTATGATCCGGTAGACATGTGGAATATATGTTTTAAATTTCAACCTGATTGGACGCATGGGTCTGGCAGACAGAATTATTTAATATTTAAATCTGGGTTCAGGGATTTAAATCAAACTTGGTACACGAACGTATGATGATGTAATGATGTGGGCGGCGGCATACTCGTGACGTCGAAGGTTGTCGTTCTAGTTCTTCTTAAATTTGTGAACCACGTTGCTTATCTGTCATGCCTGAGATCTATCTGTATGATCAAGACACACTCGGTGATGCAGAAAGTCTTGTTTTCATATTTTGCTAAAAGTGTCTTGTTTCACCTCACATTTTCCAACGAGCGTCTCACATTTTGGAGCCAAAACCTCATACATGTACTTGTAAGCTCGGTGGTGTAATAAGGAAAGAAAACTTCAACCAAGCACGATTAGATGTACTCCTAAGATGGAGCTCAGAATTATCTAGAATTTCATATGGAAAGATACTTTGAGAAAATGATCAATTAAATGTTCTGTTGCATAAGTGTGCAGTAGTTAGTTGACAATGTATGTACGTATCGTACTCTTCTTCAGTTGTCCCAATTACTCTTCGATACCTTCAGTTGTCTTCAGTTATTCAGAATGTGTAATTTGTTTACGGCGGAGGTGATAATTCAGGTACTCTCTGCGAAATGTTGTGGAATCCTTATCTTCCACCAGCGAGCCAGTGCACACCGATGGGTCCTCTGGCTTCACGCCCTTCCTGACCAACGGCACGCACATCGATTCATCGCCTCGCCCTCAAAACACCAGGATTACAGTTTAGAACCGGGTCGAGATTTTAACCCAAGCTTGACAGCTCTCAGGTAACTGTGCATACCTGTAGGTCATCCTACCGGCTCTAGACTATGTGTGTATGTACACACTCACACACACACATACATACACACACACACACGTGGATACTTTCGATCTGGGAGGGCACCGTTCCACCTTCTGAAATCCACATATGCGATGGCAACCAACAACACATACACACCTTTTGCAATGTACAATTATAAAATCATGCGGAGTGGAATCTGTTGAAAATCCAAAGCGAAAACAAAGAGAGAAATGGACAGACAGCAAGTGAAAAATACTCACGGCTCCATGCTGCCCCGAATGGAAATGTCTCTTCTTGCACAACTTTGAGATCCTGAGTGAGATGGGGAGAGATCTGCTTTCAGATTTTGGGGTAGGAATGGAGAAATTATTAACTCTCGTTTTGCTGAGCTTGTCCACCATAAATGCACAAATAATGTACATAACTTGTTTAAGAAAAAAAAAACTACACACACACACACAAAATGAAAAACAACATTGCACATGGCAAAAGTATGAGGGGAAGTGAAAAAGTTGTTTTCCCTTTTCAAAACTTCTCAGAACTAAAAACACAAGTGGTATGAAGAAACTTGTGAAAAAAGTGCGACCCTGGTTGGAAAACATGAAGTTCCAGAAAAATGCTTTTTCACTGCATCAACCTCTGGAGAATTGATGTCATCTGCGGGGAAGTGCTGTGCTGTTTATGTGGTGTGCTCCCATATAATAATGTCAATATTGGCATCCGTGGTACTACTCTATTGTGGCAATGGCATACATGTAGCATACATTGCATGAATGTTGTGTTGTGTCTGTGTACAATTTCCCCATTGACTATGTGGACAATGGCCCTGACGTGTAATTGCTCATGTAGTATAATTCTCCACGTGGACACGATACATGCCATTGTTGGAATCACAAACGAAACTGGAGCAAAGTCGATAGCACGCCATCACAAATCCCCACACTTCCAACTGAAAGCAAAGTCGAAAGGTAGCGAAACGTTCCACCAGGAATGACCAAATATCAAATTCTGAGTTCAAAAAATATTTCCAGTTTCACCCCTGTGACTCCAAAGCCACGTTGCCTCGTTAACGATGGCCATCCTACCATCGTTCGTGCATATACTTTGATATCGTTTTCTATATTCGGAGGTGTACGAGCTGTTCGGGTTAGAGTTAGTCTGTCTCTGGTTAATGACCGTCTGTGAGGTTTGACGGGTGACCTCAAGGTCATTAAACAATTAGTTTCACGGAGAGAATTCCACACTCTCTGCCAATTGCTGCCTGGTGAACATGCTTAAGAATGTCTGAAGCATTTGTTCTGTGAAAGGAGCTACCGTTTGGACTCTGAGGCTTTGGAAGAGCGTGAGAATGAAGGCAAGGACCTCATCCATGATATCAGGTTGGGTGATGAAGGCTAAGAGGAGCATAAGTGTGGTGTGCACTGTGCACCACACCTTCAATGGCACGATAGCAGATCTGCTTTGGCCATTGAGCCTCGTTGGCCACACTCTACCAGGTCTCGAAGCAAGGCCAGCGTCCGAAGCACCGCCGGCTTGGCTTGGTCGAGTTGGGTAGTACAGGCACACAAGGTTTGGTAGCAAGACATCAGAGTACATGCTAATGTATCGTAGTTGTGCGAGCGAGAGTCCCACTGTTCACCCTCAGAAACACCAGGCCATGGCAGCAGCAAGAACAACATGTCATCCCTGGCCTTGTGAAATGGTTTCTGCATCTCGGGCAGAGTGGAAAGGAACTCGTGGGTGCACACACGTCACCAAGGAGACCAAAAGATGAGCCGTGGACAGCTGTATCTTCTATGGGATCGCTGGCTTCGTTATGACATCATAATCGCATACGTCGAAGGCTTTATCTGATCAGTATAAAACATTTTGAGGGTTACCCCAGGCTAAATTGTGTGGGGGGGGAAATTGACCACATCATCAGTCACATGGTTGAGCAGCCATATTTTTTTTAAACATAAAACCCTTCAAAAACATTCTTCTCCGAAATGGCTGAAGAAATCGAAGGGAAACTTTACAGGTATGATTGCCAATACATGCGGAACAAAAAGTTCTCCACCTATGACGTCATAGGTCACATGGTTTGGCAGCCATATTGGATTTACCCTCAAATCTTTAAAAAAAATATCTTCAAAATGGCTGGATAGATCGAAGGGAAACACCACACGGGTATTGACCAAGCCATGGAGATACCAGGGTGTTCACAAATAACGTCCCATGGACTGGCAGCCATATTGGATTGAATGGAAATTTAAAAAAGATTGTTCTCTTGAACGTTTCATCAATCGACATGAAACGTCACAATTATGATCGAGCAGTCACGGGGAATATATGTTTTTAATTTCAACCTGACCGGACCGCATGGTTTGGCAGCCAGAATTATTTTATATTTTGAATCTGGGTTCAGGGATTTAAATAAACCTTGGTGCAAGTATGTATAATGATGCAATAATGTGTGCGGAGGCATATCTGGCGACATCGCAACGTCAAAGAGTGCCCTTCTAATTTTCATATGTATTAAGATGTACATAACCGAAGATGTGGGATCACCCGATATTCCTCAAACCACAGCTAATGTTGACAGCAGTGTTCAACATGGAACTGATTTGGACCATTCAGTTTGTTCCCATGGTGGATACTTGATGACTCCCTAATTACCAGAATAATTTGTAATGGGAGATGTTTCTTCTCTCGTAAGAAGGGGAATGGTATCCCAAGTATCAGATAATCCAATCATTCTGTTTGAATTTGGCACTCAGTCTGTGTTTTCAAGACTCAAGAACATGCTTCTTGACCGTGAGAAATTCTCCAGGGTATATAATAATAGGCATCACACGTGTTGGAGGAGAAAGCTTTTGTTATGAGTGATTCACGTTGTCGAGATGATGAAGGGAAATGTTCAACTGATGGAAAAACTAATTCTGATCAAAGTCACTTCCATATCAAATCTTGTTCAATACCTCAGAGACATTGCTTTGTTTTGATCATGACGTCATTCGTTACATTATATACAATGTCTGCTTTTCATTCGATCGGATTTTTCTTACGAGACAATAACTAAAATGAATGTTGAGTTTGGAGTAAAAGTATTTTCATTAGAGCACAGTACTTCTTTTGAAGTGTATTAGAGTTCTTTGTCTATACAGTATTTAAAATAGTATTTAGAATTTAAGACAAAAAGAAACACCCACAAAAAATGTCCGCCCGTCGCTCTGATCAGAGAAATGATATTTTTCAGTGCAATATAAATTTTGGCACCTCCTCCCCCCCCCCACCACCAACCTAAAATCATGGTAATGCACCTGGTCACACTGGATTATCACCATGGTAACTTGGAGAGGGACCGGTGTATTTAGTTGGGAGGCTTCAGAAACACAGCAAATTTATGGGGTCCAGCTCATGAGCTCCAACGTTGTGGTTCATGTGCACCTCAACAGCAATTGAAAAAAAAAATTCCTCTTCAATTCACATTCTCGTAAAGTGCATTCCTGACAGTTTTTGCATTAGTGAGCATCCCCGAGACGGTTTGCTTTTCAGCACGCAAAGTTTCGTGGAACTCGTACAAAGGTCTTGTGACCTCCATCGCGACTTGTAATCCCAGATGTGTCACCCCCGAGCTGCATTTCTCATCGAGGAATCAATATTTTGCTTTCTCAAACAATCACAGGTTTCTCGCCATATATATCACCTATTTGTTACCTCCACCACCAAAGGTGAAGGAGATTATGTTTTCACCCCTCTCCGTTTGTCTGCCTGGTTGTTTGTTTGTTTGTCTGGGTGCAGGATATCTCAAAAAGTTGTGGGCGGATTCGGACGAAACCTGGTGGACACGTTGGGTGTGTGGCAAGGAAGAATCGATTCGATTTTGGTGAAGATTTTTGAGAGATCGGGCAAAACTAATCTATACAGTCGTGGCCAAAAATATTGGCACCCTTGCACTTTTTTCAAATAATGTATCATTTCTACCAGAAAATTGTTGGAATTAAAAAATATTTTGGTATTTACATATGTATTTCTTTGGTTTGCTGTGGAACCAAACAAACAAACAAAAAAAAAGCTGAAAAATATTCCCAAATCTTAGCTTATGTCACACAAATCCTAAAATGTCCCGGACAGTATTATTTGCACCTTTTATAAGTTGTTAGAAATAATTACATTTCTAGCAGATGGTTCTTTACTTTGGAATTGAACTCACCTGTGGTGGGTTGCCGGTGCCTGCAATGTAAGAATCACTAATTCAACCAGTTTGAATGGAGAAAAGGAGTCATTCTGCTGTTTTGTATCACTGTGTGTACCACAATGAGCATGGGGAAAAGAATGAAAACCAGAGAATTGTCTGAGGAGGTCAGACACAAGATTGTAGCCAAACATGGACAATCTCAAGGCTGCAAGTTCATCTCCAGAGACCTTGATGTTCCTGTGTCCACCGTACGCAATGTTATCAGGAAGTTTAAGGCCCATGGCACTGTAACCAACTTCCCTCGATGTGGCCGCAAAGGAAGACTTGATTGAAGATGGCTCGAATGGTGGAGAAAGCACCTCGATCAACTGCCAAACAGATTCAAGCTGACCTTCAGATACAAGGTGCTGCAGTTTCAACTCGCACCATCCATTGCCAACTCAATGAAAGGGAGTTCTATGGTAGGAGACATAGGAGGACCCCACTGCAAAGAGAGAGAGAGAGAGAGAGAGAGAGAGACGGAGAGAGAGAGACGGAGAGAGAGAGAGAGAGAGAGAGAGAGAGAGAGAGAGAGAGACGGAGAGAGAGAGAGACGGAGAGAGAGAGAGAGAGAGACGGAGAGAGAGAGAGACGGAGAGAGAGAGAGAGAGAGAGACGGAGAGAGAGAGAGAGAGACGGAGAGAGAGAGACGGGGAGAGAGAGAGACGGAGAGAGAGAGAGACGGGGAGAGAGAGAGAGAGAGAGAGAGAGACGGGGAGAGAGAGAGACGGGAGAGAGAGAGAGACGGGGAGAGAGAGAGACGGGGAGAGAGAGAGACGGAGAGAGAGAGAGAGAGACGGAGAGAGAGAGAGAGACGGAGAGAGAGAGAGAGAGAGAGAGAGAGAGAGAGAGACGGGGAGAGAGAGAGAGAGACGGGAGAGAGAGAGAGAGAGAGACGGGAGAGAGAGAGAGAGAGAGAGAGAGAGAGAGAGAGAGAGAGAGAGAGAGAGAGAGAGAGAGAGAGAGAGAGAGAGAGAGAGAGACGGGGAGAGAGAGAGAGAGAGAGAGAGAGAGAGAGAGAGAGAGAGAGAGAGAGAGAGAGAGAGAGAGAGAGAGAGAGAGAGAGAGAGAGAGAGTGAGAGTGAGAGTGAGAGAGAGAGTGAGAGAGAGAGTGAGAGTGGGGCTGAGAGAGAGAGGGGGTGTGAGAGTGAGAGAGAGAGTGAGAGAGAGAGTGACAGAGAGAGTGAGAGAGAGAGTGAGAGACAGAGTGAGAGAGAGAGAGAGAGAGAGAGAGAGAGTGAGAGTGAGAGTGAGAGAGAGAGACAGTGAGGGACTGAGAGAGAGAGTGAGACAGAGAGTGAGAGAGTGAGAGTGAGAGTGAGAGTGAGAGTGAGAGTGAGAGTGAGAGTGAGAGAGAGAGAGAGAGAGAGAGAGAGAGAGAGAGAGAGAGACATAAGAAAGCCTGACTGGAGTTTGCCAAAACACACCTGCACAAGCCAAAATCCTTCTGCGAGAACGTCCTGTGGAGAGATGAGACCAAATTAGAGCTTTTTGGTGAAGAACATCATCTCTATGTTTGCAGAAAACAACATGAAGCCTTCAAAGAAAAGAACACTTTCCTTACAGTCAAATATGGAGAAGGTTCAGTGAAGTTTTGGGATTGCTGTGCTGCCTCTGGCACTGGGTACCTTGAATGTGTGCACGGCATCATGAAATCAGGAGATTACCAAGGTATTTTGGAGTGCAATGTTCAACCTAGTGTCAGAAAGCTGGTTCTCCGTCGAAAGTCGAAAGTCGTGGGTCTTGCATCATGATAATGACCCCCAAACACACTTCAAAAAGCACCTAGGAATGGTTCAAGACAAAACGTTGAACTGTTCTGAAGTGGCCAGCAATGAGTCCAGATCTAAATCCCATTGAACACCTGTGGGGAGATCTGAAAACACAGCAGGTGAGAGAAGGCACCCTTCAAATCTGGGAGAACTGGAGCAGTGTGCACAAGAAGAGTGGGTGAACCTGCCAGTCGAGAGGTGTCGGAAGCTCACTCATTGCTGTAGGAAGCGCTTGACTGAAGTCATGTTGTCTGAAGGTTGCGATACCAAATATTAAGTCGAGGGTGTCATTAATTTTGTCAATGACATTTCTTTTTATTTTCTCATTTAAAAGGATATATCAAGTTCTGAATAAAAAAACAAAGGTTCTTTAATATTAACACTTAAATAAAGAATTGTGGAGACAAAATACTTTCGTCAATTTCAACTTATTTTTTAAAGAAAATCGAGTTATTTGAAAAAAAAAAACGTGCAACATGCAACAAGGGTGCCAATATTTTTGGCCAGGACTGTAGCACGAATTCTCAAAAGGTTGTGGACGGATTCGGACGAAACTTGGTGGACAGGTTGGGTGTGTGACCACGACAAATTGATTTGATTTTGGTGGCGATCTGAATCCGGATCTGGATACGAGAATTATTTAATTTTCAAGTGATTCTTCACCATTGAGACATTGGGCCAAAAACGATATAGTAGTGTATAGCATGATATTTCAAAAATGCATTGGGACGATATGTTCTCGTGGATCAGGCATTACGTGGAGGAGGTATGAACTCCACCGAGTGCCCTTAATTATCTTTGTGGTAATTCGGGAAACGGTTTTTGTGGTTTTCTCCTGTTAATTTTTCGCCATCGGGACAAAAATAATTGTTGGGCCGTCCGCATCCGCTTAGAACTCAGACTCCACCTCCTCTTACGTACACTAAACATTATGAAAACTACTTTTCAAAAATGTTAAATGTGTTTATTGGTGTTCTCCATATTTTGATATCGGTTTGTTGAAAATTTTATGACAAAAGCTCAAATGATAAAGTGGAAAGTATCTCAAAACAAGCCTGTGTACCTGGCTGTGTACGCCGGACGGGCTATAAATATGGCCCATGTATTTACTGTGTCGGCAAAAATATTGGAGTGGGGGGGGATACTGCCTTTGGTGTCCCCCCCCCACCCCCTCCCGTCATAAATATTGGGGGGGGACCTGGTATTGGCTTAGTGGTGGGCTTTGGATCCCAGAATCCTGAGTTCAAATCCCATTCTGCTGTTGAATTAATACCAGGTGGGGTTGACTCTGCCTGTCATCCTGAGGTCAGCAAAATGAGTGCCACCCTGTGTCGGAGTGGCGACCCGTCCAGGAGTGTGCGCAATAGCCAAGGAGAGTGCTTCGGCAGCTCCAACGTTCTGCACAGAGTATGGTCCCAATGGATGGATGGACCAGCACCCTGAATACCTGGTTCGGAGGTACAGTTACATGCCGAAAGTATTGTTCATCACACCTGTGCTCAAAACCCGTGGGACATGCGACATCAGACCAAGGAAATGTATATATATATATATATATATATATATATATATATATATATATATATATATATATATATATATATATATACACATATAAATCGAAATTTATAAACCCATAGCGATTTTAATACAGTTATACGTTAAAAAGTGAGCAGGACGTCAAAGCAGCACATCGGCCGAATGAGGAGTGAAATTTATATTTATGTATGTATATATATATATATATATATATATATATATATATATATATATATATATATATATATATATATATATATATATATATGTATGTATGTATGTATGTATGTATGTATGTATGTATGTATGTATGTATGTATGTATGTATGTATGTATGTATATATATATATATATATATATATATATATATATATATATGTAGTTGTTCATCTTTCGGCTGCTCCCGTTAGGGGTCGCCACAGCGGATCATCCGTTATGATCTGCATACTGATTTGGCACAGGTTTTACGCCGGATGCCCTTCCTGACGCAACCCTGGTCGCCTCTTACGACACAGGGATAAAGATTGGGTTTCGCCATGAAAAATTCAGGGATGTTCTGCACCCTCTCATAGCGCGGCCCAGTGCAGAGCTCCCGTCCTCAAGCGATCCTCCAACCCAAGCCTCTGAGTAGCCGGATTTCAGGCGCACGCCACTACGCCCAGTCATATATATATATATATTCACATAACACATTAATTGAATTAACGATGTAAGATTCCATGATGATTTACAAACAAAGACTCCAATCGATCCTCATTGACAGGATGATAATAAACAGAACAACCAAGCGGGCCCCTTTGGGTTGTACCTCGCTCGTTCTCTGTGGTGAAAATCCACCACATCGCACGATACGCATCACACTCGACCGCTTCGCAAGATTTCTCTCTCCATTTGCAAAAAACAAGCTTCTCTGGGAACTTCGTTGGTCTTGCATCCGCGAGGTCGGAGCGAAAAGGAACATGGATCGAAATTTATAAACCCATAGCGATTTTAATACAGTTATACGTTAAAAAGTGAGCAGGACGTCAAAGCAGCACATCGGCCGAATGAGGAGTGAAAACAGTTCGACCTTTTTGTTTTTATTCAAAACAGAAAACTGTTACTCACTACACTGACATGGTTGCTAGGCGACGCAATCGTAAAATAAAGCTGAGGTAAAAAAAGAAAATATTTTTAGATAAAACAAACAGGTGGTTATACAATGTAAAATAACCATTTTCAACGCCTAGGTCATCATTTAAAACAACAACGAAAGGAATCGATTATAATTTCTCAGCATTGTTCTCTCACCCTTTAAATACACCGCTTAGAAACCATAAACGAGTGACTTGCGGTCGAGTTCATGTTCACTGAATCATTGATGTTGGATTTGTGCTCGTTCGGAGAATAAGTGATGCGCCTCGACGGCAGCTGTTGGTGTTAAAAAAAAAAATTCGGTTCTGAGGAGAAAACGAGCGTGGATTGTGAACTTGCTGAAACGTCTTACGTCACGCCTCACGTACGTCACGTGTTGAGACGTACGTCTTACGTCACGCCTCACGTACGTCACGTGTTGAGACGTACGTCTTACGTCACGCCTCACGTACGTCACGTGTTGAGACGTACGTCTTACGTCACGCCTCACGTACGTCACGTGTTGAGACGTACGTCTTACGTCACGCCTCACGTACGTCACGTGTTGAGACGTACGTCTTACGTCACGCCTCACGTACGTCACGTGTTGAGACGTACGTCTTACGTCACGCCTCACGTACGTCACGTGTTGAGACGCTCGTTTTCTTGGGAAAGCGGAACGCATCACTTCCTGCTTGTCGTGTCGAAGGAGGAGAAAGGTGCGGGAGTAGTTCGTGGTGTTGAGGAGGAAAGAAAGAGGGGAAGAAGTCGAGGTAGTTGAAGTCAGGAAGAGAAAAATGGCCACAACTGGCTTATCCTCCATGGGGAAAGCGGACTTTATGGTGGGTGGAAAGTACAGGTTGATGAGGAAGATCGGCAGCGGTTCCTTCGGCGACATTTACCTGGCGATCAACGTCACGACCGGCGAGGTAGGAACATTGGCTTTGATTTTTTTTTATCGGTCCCCGTTTGTCATTAATTGCTTCCTCCACTGCTGTGATTATTTAACTCGTTGTTCTTACTGTTATTCACATCTTTACCTCTTAACTTTTACTACGATTCACACCCCCCCCCACTCCAAAATCAGGTTTGTTGTCATTTACACCCCACCCCCCCCATTAGCTTTGTTGTTGTTCACCCCCCCAACCCCAATCAGCTTTGTTCTCATTTACACCCCACCCCCGCCTCCATTAGCTTTGTTGTTATTCACCCCCAACCCCAATCAGCTTTGTTGTCATTCAAACCCACCCCCCCCAATCAGCTTTATTGTCATTCACTCACCCCCCCCCCAATCATCTTTGTTGTCATTCAAACCCACCCCCCCCCCAATCAGCTTTATTGTCATTCACTCACCCCCCCAATCATCTTTGTTGTCATTCACACCCCATCCCCAATCAGCTTTATTGTCATTCACTCACCCCCCACCCCCAATCATCTTTGTCATTCACCCCCCACCCCCCCATTGGCTTTGTTGTCATTCACCCTCTCCACCAATCCACTTGACAAATCCCACTCCCATTATTCACTACCCCCCCCCACATTGACCCTTATCTACATTGTTGTCAACTCGCTCCATCCTCCTGTCATTATTGCCATCCACTCCCCCCCCTTTCCATAAATTATCTGTAATTTCCCCCAATCTTACATTTCCTTTATCTCTGCAACCCTCTGCTTTCCTTAACTATCGTTTAGCTTCCCTCCTTCCCTCCTATCGTTTAGCTTCCTTCCTCCCTCCTTCCCGCCTTCCCTCCTTCCCTCCTATCGTTTAGCTTTCTTCCTCCCTCCTTCACGCCTTCCCTCCTTCCCTCCTATTGTTTAGCTTCCCTCCTTCCCTCCTTCCCTCCTTCCCTCCTTCCCTCCTTCCCTCCCTCCTTCCCTCCTTCCTTCCTTCCTTCCCTCCTTCCTTCCCTCCTTCCTTCCCTCCTTCCTTCCCTCCTTCCTTCCCTCCTTCCTTCCCTCCTTCCTTCCCTCCTTCCTTCCCTCCTTCCTTCCCTCCTCTCGTTTAGTCATTCCCTTCAAACTCCACTTAACTCTTGTCTCCCTCCCCAATTACCCTGCACCCCCCCTTACCCCCAATCCCCAGCGCTTCTGCTCCTCCTAAATATTTTTTTGCTTTCCCAAACATTCCACATTGTGCTTTCCTCATGTCCTGCCTTGTGTGTTTTATTTTTTTCCCCATTTTATAAACATTTAGTTCCAAACTTGCCATCAATTTGTGGAATTCTGCCTTTTTCTGATTGCCCAATTAATGGGATTCCATTTGGAGCCTTGTGCTTGTAATTGCTTCAACAAAGAGTGAACTTCCTGCTGTGGAAAGCTCCTCGTTACTGCCCATAATAACCACGTGATTTAAAGGAATGTCACTGTTTTGCCAATGAAACGAGAGCCAGAATAGCTTCACAATACACGACCCCTACCGATGTGATATTTTCTAAGTCCAAAAGGGGCATAACTCTGAAAAATTGACGAAACACCCTGAAACTCGAACTTGTTCCGTAACTTATCATCACGAAGCCACGTACCAAGTTTCAGTTGAATATGTTAAAGGGTATGGGGGGGAAAATAGTGTTAAAAAAAACCACAGGTGGGACGGACAGAGAGCAAACCTCTCGTCCCCTCCGGTGAAACAGGTAGGGCACCAATAAAAGCCCTGTTCATGAGTTGACAAAAATAATGATATAAGTCTGGAGACGGCGATGGTTCACGAGCCATGTACACGGTTCGCCTTTTTTATTTTTTGACCTTTGAGGGGACGCCACGGGCAAACTGGCGGGAATCGGGAAAAACGTAAATGATGGAAGTTGTAGTACTCGAAGAGCACGACTTGCATACCAACTATCATTCAAAACAGTTGAAAGCCCTCGGAGCTCGATGCCCAATTTATTGATTTTTTTTTTGACATTTTCTAAGTTCGTGACCTTGTGACCTTGACCTTGGGACGAAAATGAAAAATCGAGCTCCGTGGGGCTATGCGGGTGCCATTGGGCTAACCAAATACCGAAACCCCTGCCAGATTCGACAAACTCCCTCGGAGAAGATGTAACTTGAAATCGGCTACCACCTAAAAACACGTTTTTGGGTGTGGCTCCTCCCATGATGGGTGCAGCTTAGCCATTCTCAGGAAAACCCAACTAGATCATGATATGAACCTCGCACCCAAATTTTATCAGGATCGGATCAAAACCCACGGAGTTATGCTCGGGACAGACAGACAGACGCACAACAATAACGAATATAGTGGTCACTTACTGACCCGTGAACCAATAAAGTAAGATGTGTTCCTTTGTCAGGAACTTCAATGAGCCTGCGCTGTTGTTACCAACCTATGGCTGTTTGTCCACGCTCTAGCCTTTTTAAATACGAAGCGCTGAGCGAGGGCACAACGCGTACCCTTTTAAAAGTCTTTGGTGTAACCCGGCCACAGTTCACACCACCGACCTCCCAGACTCACAGCGGACGCTCTCACCATCACACCACCGAGGCTGGTAGGTATAGAGTGTATTGTGAAGGCCAAATAATGAGAAGTCTTGAGCATTGAGAAGATTCTTCAAGATTTTTGTGTGATATTTGTTTGAGTCACGTCTGTCTCGACGTTCATGAAATAGCAGCTGTGGAGGAACCATGATATGTTGACATGTTTTACCCGTCCAGCAATCCATGATCCCAGGCAGAGGAACGCGTCTCAAACGTCGACCGGCCATTCAAAAGTGAAGGCGTAAACAAACCAGCAACATGCAGCACAGGGGTCGGATTTATCAGATGGTGGTGCATTCACTTCTAAATATGGATCTTCCTATCTACAACTATCTTTGTGAACTTCTGATGATCAGGCCCGTCAGCTCTAGAAACTCTGGGTCTGGTCCGTTTGCAGCAGTTGCATAGAATAACACTACAACGGAACGTACTACACGCGTCTTATTCACAGGACTTTGTACGTTGACAAAGTTTCTTGAACCCTGCACCGTTTTGTTCTCTGGGGCAACGAGCAAAGTATTGTGTAATGAAAACTCTCAAAGCAATTTGTTAATTTCTTGTAAACTGCTATAAAGTGAGTGTTGTGCTTATGTTTTGGAGATGAAATACGACCAGTTCATGCATGGAATGGTCTCCTTGGAAAGGTCGTGGCAGCAGAAATGGTTGATAAGTTAAAATTGGAATTGGATAGGTACCTAGAACTGTTGGAGATGGAGGGGTACGTGGCTATTGACTGGACTTGTGAATAGCTGGAGTATGGATGGGTGACTGTGCACATCTTTGAGAGGGTCTCATCAAGCGATGGTGTGTGTGCTCACTGTTGTATATATTCTTCACCGTAAAACCACCTTCGCTCACCCCCTCCCCACTAATATATATATATATATATATATATATATATATATATATATATATATATATATATATATATATATATATATATATATATATATTTTCCGAATTAAAACAATTATTTCCCCACTTTTCTCATCCCTACTCCTCCCCACCCCCCTAATTCAATGGATCTGTATCGGCGGATTTATGTAATCTTGTGTGGGTGTGACACAGGCATGATGGCCCAAATGGCCTCTTCCTGCATCTAATTTCGTAGTTACTGCTTGTGCACAACAGTGACCTTTGTCAATCTCAATTAACCATACTTTTATTTGTCTTTTATTTTTTTTCCTGGTTTTTTTTTTTTGTCGAGTCTCGTGAAGGAGCTCACACATGTATCGCATTCAGGACAATGTCGTCGTGCATCCGTGAATTGCAAGGATTACAAGATTAGTAGACAGTGGAGACGTGAACACAATGTGTGGGACCTACAGATTCGCTTGAAGTAATACATTGCTGCAAGCATTCCCGACGTACGTCGAGTTGCATTCTGAGCCACGCTCCTGATCAAGTGCGTGGAATTGGCCCTCCACCTCGCGCGGCAAATTTGACACACAATTGCCAGCCCAAACCAGCGTCTCTCACGGCAACTGTGTGCATGGCGATCATGAACCGCTTCGCATCGGGACCCGTGTGTTCAAGGCCATCTACCTTTCACATCTGCAGAAAATACAGAATGTTTTGCCCTAATTCCCCCTCCCAACCGTCCGTAAATTGAGTACACCAACTCGAATGTGAAATATTGATAACGCTAAGTCGACCTGGGCCCATAGAGTCTGAGCCGTTGGCCCATAGCTCGTTGACCACATGTTCTCCAACTTGTTTCTTTTTCCTTCTCTTACTTTTTCCAATCTTGTTACACACGTATATTTCTATATATGCACAGTATATGTCTTTAGGACATGTCCTCGACTGAAATGGGGATGTGATACAATTGTGACGTGGCGGTACACTTTTGTGTGTTCATGTTTTCTTTGAACCTTCATGGAAAACCGATACACAGAAACGGAATTGTTGTAAACATGGGAAGAGTAAACTGTGCAGGTGCTTGGCCTCCCTTTTATTTATTATTATCATTTTATAATAATAATTATTGTTATTATTTTTAATGAATCCAAATGGAGTGTTTGAATTGAAAAGGATCCAGCCGTTTGGTGTGAAGTACTGCATCACGTTCGGGTTGTCAGTGGTTTTTCACCGCAATACAGGTGAACGGACAGATCTGTTGTAAGTTGACAGTTTTATTCCTGACCCTGCAGTAATTTGGGCGAGGGGTGGACCGAGAGCAAGCGGCATCAGCAGGCCCGGAGGGCGAGCAGCGCTTACAACATGTGGTGACAAATAAAATGAATTTGAAATAGATCGTTGTCTGTTCTTGCAAAGGCCCCACTGAGCAGCAACATGACGATGGGCGGACATGACACGATGACGACAGCAAGTGTGTGTCTGAATGTCCTTCGTGATGAGTTGCGAGCTCCCGGAAAAGCTATTCCACCCGTTGGCTTTGGCCTTTAACTGTTACTATTGCTTCTCGAACAGCTGTACAGTAGTTCGGTGATGGTAAATTTAAATGTTTTCCTTTCTTAGTTTGTTTTTATTTATGCCACGTCGATGGAAGAGCAAGCTGAAAAGAAGGCAAAAGAACAATGTCGTGACAAAACGTGACGGGGAATAAGCCAAGAAGAGAGAAGGAATAATGAAATTGAGGGACCCTTCTCAATCTTATCTTATCTTATCGAATCTTAGCTAATCCTTCTCAATGGCAAATTGTTGTTTGTTGCTGTGACATTGTGTTTTGATGCTGGGTGGTAAAATTTTCCAGAAAGATGATTAAATGCTCAGCAGAGTATTTATATACGTACACATGTACCTCATTATATGGTGGCTTGATATATGGAATTTTGCTCGAACGTAAGGTATAAATGATGGAAGTAATGTTGAATCTTTAAATTATACTTTTTTTGAGAGGGGGTGGGAAATCGAACAACATACTGTCTGTTGTTTGCCGTCGCATGCATTTCATAGTGTTACAGTTGTGGGGGTGGATGGAAGAATTTGATAGGGAATTTAGCATTGTGTAGAGTTTCTTGGTCCGTGGACGTGTAGGAGGCATATCGATGTAACCAAGTAGTGTACCTGTAAGCTTAAGTGGAACGTGTCTCCACACGAGGGGGTGGTGTCGTGTTCATTAGCTAGGGTTTAAGAATAAGCTTCCCCAGTATGCAACCCACCCCTCTGTGATTTTTTTTTCCCCTATGTCTTCATAACCAAAATCATGAGCAACAAGCAGGCAAGCCGAGCAGGCAGAATCCCCGCCTTCCCGGATTTCATGCGAGCAGGCCACGCCCCGGAGGCGGAGGAGAGACGGGCATGATCGAGAGGAAGGTTGGCTTGCGCATTGTGGGAGGCTTCCTACTGTATATGACGAGAGATCGGCAGAGCGCACACACACACGAGGTCAGTGTGAGGAACACATGAGGAAAAGTTGATTCGGAAGAGAATCTGAGGCAGGAGTTCAAGGCTGGCACATTTTGAGAGGCATCGGACTCAGGAAGCTGGCGCGTTTTGAGGTGAGAGGGAGAGAGTGTGCACGTGAGAGGAGGAGGAGGAGGAGGAGAGTTCAGGGTGATCGCAAGCACAAAGCAAGATGTTGGCTTTTTGGCTCTTGGTTGAGTCGTGAGAAATGGACCCCAAGCCTCGTGTATGTCATGGCGGGTCGGTGAGGACGATCGACGCACGAAGCAGCTACACATCTGAGCCTTGGTGTTGAGTGCCTGGCTTATGTTTGTCCTACTACGAGAGAAGCGTCATTTTAGCGCGCATATGCATGTGCCGGTGGAAACACCTCAATTCCAAGTTCCACAGGGACCAGCTCTGGGCCAAGCTAAGTACAAGAATAGTTAAAAGGAGGGATTTTATTTTCTTTTCTTTCACTTTCCCTTTGTCTGTATTCGAGTCCGTGTGTAGATGGTTCCTCGACTGTAGGATTTATTTATTTTTTTCTTTCATATTGTTATGATTACCTTTTGATTTACTATCCTTTGTAAATATTTGTTTATGTTCATTTTAAGAAACTGTATTCGTGTATTTGTAGTGGGGTTCGAGGATAAACCCCCTATGCATCCGTTTCATTCTCCGTGCTCCTCCACCCGTCCGCCATTGCCCTTCGCCATGCTCTTCGAGCACGTGTTAAAATCTCCGAGGATCAACGTGTCCACCTCCTATTAATAAAGAATCGCTCGGCTGTCCCGGGGGCTGTCGGTGTTAACCGCCCATCTTTGGGTCGGGCGGGGGGGGGGGGGTTAACCTGGGCTGGCCACCCTCGTGACAATACTAAACTGATATGCTGTGATTTTGGTTCAGTCCATTTTTTTTTTTTTTTTTTTTTGAAAACATAGTCTAGGCTCATGGAGGAGCTAGAACACTGAATGGATCAGGATGCAACAGGACAAAAGGAACAGGAGAGGTGTTCGTGGGGGGGCACAACACACCAACAGTGGAGTTGAAGAACAAAATGGAGGGAGACTTCAACAACCAATGGGTGTGGGAAGGACTGGGGGTTGGGGGGGGGGCAGTAAAGGATGCCTGGGTGGGCTGAACGGATTCTTTCAGGAAGTTAAAACTGGAAATTTGGAAGGAGGTGGGGATGGGGATTAACTGAGGTATAAAAGATCATTGTTTTGGAACAGGGACGATCTGAGACTGGTGAACAGCTGCCTTGAAGACCTGGAGGGAAGAATGAGATGGAAGAGAATGTGGAAATTTGTTCCACAGGTGGGAAAAATAGGAACAAATGAGTAGAGAAGAGCAGTGATCCTGGATTTCAAAGGGGGGGGAGTAGAGAGTGCACAGAGTGTGTACATGACCAGAAAGGAGGCAGTAGAAGACAGAGAAACCATCGACCTGTCTGCGATGGGAAAAGTATTGGCCCATAGACTTTGCTTCATCGAGGGAGATTCTAATAATCGTTAAGGTCTTAGTTTCCATGGCATCAAGCAGAGGAAGGTGTGAGGCAGCAGAGCCAGCCCAGAGACCACGGCCATGGGTACCGAGTGTATTATGAGGGGGTTAATCCTTGTTTCTCCTCAGAATAGCCAGACCCTGGGCCACCGCTCACAATTAACTTCGTGGTACGCTGGGTTGCTTTGCAACCACGAACGCCAATCAGTTAACCACAAGTCCCAGTGTCCACCATCTAATTTTGACGTTTAACTCGAGGTCATGTGGTGTCCTGAACGGGGAACACGCCCTTGGCGATGCACCAATCTTATCTTGATTTGATCATAAGTAAGGCGGCCGAGCGTTTACCGCTGGTGCACGCCGACTATGACAGGTTAATTAGTTTGGGAATTACCTCCCAGTCTATCTCGGTTCGGGCAATGCTGGATCAATGGAAGGGAAGCACGACCACAGACAAGTTGAAATGTCAACAAGGAATTTATTATTAAGAAAAATTAAATAAGCTGAAGAACTTTTTCTTTCCTTGTGTAAATGGATGAATTCAAATCAATCAAAATAATCTCAAACAAATAATGAATTAAACAGGCATTGATAGAAGAATAGACAAAGAGCAGATGCTTTTCACTATGCATTACTTAACGTTTAAACACGAGACAAGGGTACCCAGCAGATCATTCAGGGGGGGAAGAGAAATACAGTCTCGGCTTACCAAGGCAGAAGTCTTCGTGTGTTAAATATAATGTCCCAAAATGTGTGAGCGTGCCTTTGTCCGCTGACAGTGCCCTGCCTTGCCGTGCACCCACTCGCAAACAGGCTCAAACACCAATCGACGTCACGTCGTCACCCCCCAGGAAGCAGGCACGCCAAGATTCAGGTATGTCATGAGCCAGGTACCAAGCAGAACCAGCAGGAACGGCTAACCGTCACCAACCGTCAGGAGCTGTCAGCAACCGTCAGGAGCTGTCAGCAACCGTCAGGAGCTGTCAGCAACCGTCAGGAGCTGTCAGCAACCGTCAGGAGCTGTCAGCAACCGTCAGGAGCTGTCAGCAACCGTCAGGAGCTGTCAGCAACCGTCAGGAGCTGTCAGCAACCGTCAGGAGCTGTCAGCAACCGTCAGGAGCTGTCAGCAACCGTCAGGAGCTGTCAGCAACCGTCAGGAGCTGTCAGCAACCGTCAGGAGCTGTCAGCAACCGTCAGGAGCTGTCACCAAGGCGGTCCTGTCCTTGCTAAAAGCAACCGGTGTGGGCGGAGCCTCAAGCAGACTTCAGCCAAATCCAGTTTGCCTATTGGCGCATCGCTGCACGTTACCTCCAACCGTTAACCCCTGCGATCATTCCTTCCCCACCATCGAACAAGATGCAACTCCCATTTAACACAGGCCTGGCTTACGACGCCATGTTTGGAGAACTGGACGAACGCCAGTCAGCAGCCAGAGGGCTGTATGGTGTCAAACGTCAATGGAAAAAGGTGGTCCTGAGGTAAATGATCCGCAGCCATGTCTGACCGTCAAAATGAATTGTTCAGGAAAAACCCACGGTGTGTTTAATCAAATGTCCTGTAAGTCCAAAGTGAAAATAAGTCGTCCATGTCCAAGCCAATGCGTCCTGATAGGGGATAGAGCGAGTCTACGTTGGCTCACGGCTATCTCTTGCGTGCACAAAGGGTGAAAATCGCTCACGCAGAAATGAAAACTAACATAAAATCATACGTCATGAACGTGTCGTAAAGAGGAAAAGGTTATCCCATAAGAACGAAAGGGAATCTGTTCTCTACCCTTCTCCAACGCATCAAAGAGTTTGAATCCCACCACACACAAGGGGATGGGTCTATTCTGAACATGCATTTATGGATATAACCATCTGAGGACCTGGATGTTGTTTGCATTAGTCGGATCTGATTCTGAAATCCATAACACAGTAGAAGACAGAGAAACCATCAACCTGTCTGCGATGGGAAAGTGATCAGCCCGTCGACTCGGCTTCATCGTGGGAGATTCCAATAATCTCGAAGGCCTTGGTTTTCATGGCATCAAGCAGAGGAAGGTGTGAGGCAGCGGAGCCAGCCCAGAGAGGTGAGCAGTACTCCATCAAGCTGTGGATGAAGGCCTTGGAGGTGGATAGGAGTTCAGTTGTGCCAAGGAAGGATTTTGTACGTCAGAGGATGCTCAGTTGGTGACTGGTTTTGGGAGCCAACTTTGAAATGTGGTTTACTTAAGAATGATCATGGCTTATAGTGAGACCCATGAGTTTGAGAGACTGAACCTCCTCAAGAGGATTGAGAAGAAAGCAAATAGATAGAGAGGATCATTGATGAAGATCAGAAATAGGACTTGACCCAGAACACTACCTTGGGTCACTCCAGCTTTAACAGAGAGAGAGGAGATGAAAGGATTCTGTTGAGAGGCACATGTCAGTAGGAAGTGGAGTTGCCCTTGGAAGTCAGGAAGCTGTGTGTGGAGTTGGCCTTGGATGCCATAGGTAGATAGTTTGGAGAGGAAGGTGGCGGGGGGGGGGGGATACCAGACTATCAAAAGCATGTGATATGTCCAGAGAGAAGGCCGTGATCTCATGTCTGACATTGAGGGCCTCCATTGTTGTGCGAATGGAAGCAGTATGTCCCAGGTATATTGACCTGGTCTGAGATGAGGCTGTTGGAGAAAAGGAATGATTTCATCTCAACTGTGATGATGTCCATTTTGTTGATCATGCTTCGTATTGTACTGTGCAGGATTTCACCCTTTATCAACGTTCTTACTTCAGTTATAGAAAGTCTAAATGTGTGGAAAAAGACAATGAAGTGCAAAAAGAGACCAGAAAGCAGACTGTAGCTTGGATGTGAAATTGGATGTGTTTAGGTGGTTTGAAGCGCATTGAAAAAGTTGCCAAATCGTGAAAGCATTCGGGCTTGCCACAATATTTTCTCGTAACGTGATGAAACTTCGAATAAATATGTGCTTAAAGAGCAGGTTTTGGGTCGCTGATGACTTCGCATGATTCGAAGGTTGTAAGCACATTAATAATCGTTGGGCAATTTTTTTCTTACATTTGAAACTCAAAATGTGCTAAAATTAACTTTTAAGTCAAAACTTTTGTAAGTGATCAAAAAACAGTCCGGAAGTTACCGAAGATGCTATGACATCACGTTCTCCGAAAACTTCGTGAACATTCGGAAACAGCGTGTGAACAATGGCGAGATGCGAATCAGAGGGTGATTTCAGCGGCGATGAAATCGAGTGTTTTCATTCCGATATTGCCGAGGACGAGTCGGAGGATGATGGGAATTTATACTATGGAGTTTCTGGCCCTGAGCCATATAAATTTGAGCCACTTGCAAGTGCAAGAAAACGGCCTATTTCGTGTACAAGTGGCAGGACTGACTGCCAGCTCTGGGAGGACGGGAACCTCCCTTGGAACAGAAGTGCGAAAGCTCGCTTGATCTTGATTTTCAGTACGAATACAGACCGTGAAAGTGTGGCCTCGTGATCCTTTTGACTCTTTGGGTTTTAAGCAGGAGGTGTCAGAAAAGTTACCACAGGGATAACTGGTTTGTGGCGGCCAAGCGTCAATAGTGACGTCGCTTTTTGATCCTTCGATGTCTGCTCTTCCTATCATTGCGAAGCAGAATTCGCCAAGCATTGGATTGTTCACCCACTAACAGGGAATGTGAGCTCGCATGAGTAAGGTAAGTTTGGTGCAATTTGAGCTTTTATTCGTCGAGTTATGAATGATTCAAGTTGAGGGCGCCTGGCACGTATGGCCGCGGGCACCTTGGCTAGATCTAGGCCGCGGTGCTTTTTCCACAAAGATGAGGTTTAAAAATCATTTATCATCTCATGCCTGACTTGTTAAGCTGTCGGATTATGTAAAGATTGTTGGTGGATGGCTGAATATTACGGTTTTATGACTTTGACAAAATATTTTTAAATAATGCCGTGAATTGTTGTGGTGAATTGAGATTTTTGCATCGATCGACGTTGCGGGTTCGTTTTAAAGTCAATTCAAATTCTGTTTTTGGTTTTTGCAGTCGCTTAGGATGCTTAACACTCAGTAGTTATGAAGTTTGTAAAATTCCGATATTTTATAAGGTTTATGTTCGATGGCGCGCAGGGCCAAGGGTGCCTTGACTAGATGTTAGGCCACAGCGCTTTTTCCACAAAGATATTGTTTAAAAGGCAAGGAAAATTTGCCCCTTTGTTTGTACAAATCTTATCCACTGCCAGCGAATGTTTGATTCCTTCGGGAATCGGTGGGAGCGATTACCCGTTTTTCAGCCATTTTCGCAAAACATGACAACGCACGTATGAGGCATGATGTACAAATATCCAAATAACTTTGTTCTACAATAATTCAAAATAAAATAGGATAATACAGACAGTTGCAAGCTCAAAAAAAGCGAAAGAACGGCCCGCTCAACTGGACACTTCTTCAATGAAAGAGTGAGCTTCCGCTTTGTTTTTGGAGAACGTGACGTCACCATCCATATATGGCATGCGGTTGTTTTTTTTTCAACGGCCTCGAGAAATAACAACTTCGGAGTTAAATTTCATTAATTTTCCCAAGAGTTAGGCAACCACAATAGTTTGCATCGAACTATTTAATGGACATATAATCATATTGATACATTTTCAGAACATGTTTGGTGACCCGCAACCTGCTCTTTAAGAAAGGTTTGCTGCATTCCTAAGTGTGTTTTAATACATCTTGGGGCAAAAGTATTTTCCAAAAGAACGAATTGCCAATTATATAATGGAAGTAAATGGGAAAATAGCGTTCGATTAAACAGAATTTTGCATGATGTACAACTTCTCAAGAATGTACAGGTAGTGGACATAATGGAAACACCTGAGTAAATGAAGGATATCAAGTACATTGAAAGAAACTGCTTCCACACAGGCGGAGCCCGTGTGTTAATGAAGCAAATGACATCCCAGCATGCTTTGGGTCATGTATTAATATATGCTGCACAGGCCTGGTTGCCTATAATTATGGCTAGAATCGCTGCACGAGGAAACCTCATTGACTTTGAAAGAGGGGTGATGGTTGGGGAGCGTTTGTCAGGACCCTCAGTGACAAAGACAGCTTCACTTGCTGATGTTTCACGAGCAATGGTGCTTAAGGTGATGTTGGCATGGAACTCTCAGGGAAAGACATCATCAGTAAAGGGAAAAAGTGGGTGGAAGCGCATCCTCGAGAATGTGATATCCGTGCATTAATTTGAAGTGCAAGGGAAAGCAGGGGAGCAACCACAGATCAATTGACTGTAAATTTCAATCTGTGATGCGAGCAGCCAGTTTCATCAAAAATGGTCCGCCGAGAACTCCACAGAGCGGGATACCATCATCTGGTTGCAGTGCACAAACCACTCATCACACCTGACAATGCATGCATGTCAATCCAGTGGTGCAAAGAGCACAGACAATGGACTACCGAACAGTGGAGGAATGTGACATCCTCAGATGAATCATCTTTCACCATGTTTTTAACAAACGAATGAGTGCATGTGTGGTGCCAACTTAAAGAATTCGTCAACCCTGAATGCTTGGTTTCAACAGTGAAGGGTTCTGGTGGTTTTGTGGTGTTCTGGGGCACGTTTTCCTGGCATGGTTTGGGTACAGTCATTCCCTTAGAAGGCAAGGTCAATACCAATCGCTACTTGATGGAACTGAGTGATCATCTTCACCCCACGTTGCAGAATTTCTTTCCTGCCGGGAGGAGTGTCTTCCAGGATGACAATGCCACCATCCACAGAGCATGTGTTGTCACCCAATGGTTTGATGAGCATGACACTGAGAAAGCCTCGACATATGGATAACATCAGTCACCGGATCTGAACCCAATTGAGCATTTGTGGGATATTCTGATCCATCAATGATCCCTCATTTTCATCAATGATCTCTCTGACTCTTTGGAAAATCCTTTTTCTTTGCTGATGACTCCACCCTCTGCCGTGCCATCTGTCATCCCTCAGATTTGCAAACAGCAGTCTTCAATCCCTGCAGATCTGGATAAAATCTCAAGCTGATCAAACACTTGGAACTTGTCTTTCAATCCTGACAAATCTCACACTCTCACTATGTCTCTCCAAAAGGACCATCGAGAAAAACCCATCCCCCATATACTTTCTCAACAATCCTCTTGAAGAAGTCCTTTCATTCAAGCTTCTGAGTATCACTATCTGCCATGATCTTTCTGGGGAAAGCCACATTGCCAAGCTGGCCTCCAAAGCCAGTCACCGACTGGGCATCCTCTGTCGTGAAAAGTCCTTCTTTGGTGCTCCTGACCACGTACAAAGCTTTCATCCGCAGCCTGATGGAGTACTGCTCTCATCTCTGGGCTGGTGCTCCCACCTCCCACCGTTTTTGGCTTTACCCTGTGGAAACAAAGGCATTTGGGATCATTCGTATCTCCTGTGATGAGGCTGAGCCTTTGGGTCTCTCACTCTATCACCACAGGCAGGTCCTTGGTCTTTCTGTCCTCTCCAGTCTCCTCTCTGGCCTCGCCCCCCCCTACTCTGGTCGGTGATCTGCCCCCCCTTCCCCCAATATTTCCACAGGGCACTCGAGGTCCGCCAGCAACCTCTTTCTAAGAATCACTGTTCACCTTTGCTCTTTCATTCCTCTTATTTTTCACCTTTGGGATAACCTCCCACATACACTTCAATCCCACTCTTCCCGCCAGGTCTTCAAAACAGAAATTCACCACCATCTCTTATCTTCCCCCATCCAAAACTGTGATCTTTTCTACCCCCATTAATCCACGTCAAACCCACCTCCTTCAAACTCCCTGCTTTCCTTCCTGAAAGTCCCTGCAGTGCAAAAACCTGGAGTGTCCATCTTGTTTACTCTGTGTACCCTGCCCCATCCCTCTCCCTTCCACATATCTCCTCATGTCTCTGTTCCACACTGTTTTGTGCTTCCCTCTCCCACTCTTCTTGTCTCCTCCTCCCCTTGTTGTTCTGTGTGTTCGCTCTTATACGAGCCTCAACATTGTTCATTAAAAAATATATAAATTCTGGAATGACTCCTAAGACAGTGTTTTCCACCTCCATCAAACAGGTGTGAGTTGATTGACTTTCTTGAGGAAGAATGGTTCTGCATCCTTCCTGCAGAATTTCAGACGCTTATGGATTCTATGCCATGGCACATACTGGCTACCCTGGCCACACGTGGTGGCCCAATGCCCTATTAAGTTACTTTACATTGATGTTTCCATTTTTTTTTGTCCACCACCTGCATCATTTCTGAAAATCGAAGTATGGGTGCAATGACACTTATTTAATTTTTGGCAAGTTGGCTGATTGGTGCAACAGTAAGATGTCATATTATTGCACAAGTTGTGTTTTCAAATCCATGGAAATAGGTGCTTATTGTATTGAATCCATCGTTCATGATTCCCTCATGGTTCATAGATGGCTAATGTCACTTCTCTTTGAATAGACTTGGTTTAGTTGTGTAATTGTTCGAGGGTCTGCTCAGACTCTATGAGGTTGGTGGTTCAAACCCTGACGGAGTCACACCAAAGACTTTCAAAGTGGTATGTGCTGCTTCCTTACTTGAAGTACAGCATTTAAAGGATAGAGCACGGACAATACCCATCGGTTAGCGTACATGGGGAGGAAGAAATTCCCGTTAATGAAAGTAACAGTTCTGCATTATGTCTCATGTATTCGTCTGTATATCCATGTGTGTGAAATGTGGGTGTGGCAGCTCGATTATGAGCCAATCCTGTAAAAAAATAAAGACTATAGATGTTCCACATCTGGATAATTCTCACAACGAAAAGGTGAAAGTTTATGCATTTTATTGAATGTTTAAGGCTCTCCTTTGCTGACGTAGGGATGTCTAAGGAGAACCAGACGTTTTGGGTGTTAACCCTTTGTCTCTGACTTTAAGGTAGTGGTTATATCTGATGATGGGTTATTGCTTGAAATGTCAGCTTTTTGCTTTCCACGGCGGTTAGCATTCCTCGGTTAATGTGTTGATTACCTCTGCCACCGAAGGTGAAGGAGGTTATGTTTTCACCCCTCTCTATCTGTTTGTTTGTTACTTACGAAATCTAAAGATTTTGTAAGTATATTTATGACTTCCATCCTCTGTTTGTGTGTTTCTTTGTGTGTGTGTTTGTGTGTTTGTTTGTAGGCACGATAACTCGAACGGAAGAAGCTACCAATGTCAAATTACACCACGTGATTCAGGAGGGCGATGGCTAGCGCTGATTAGATTTTGGTCAAAATCGGTCAAAGGTCAAGGTCACAGTGAGGTCAAACATAATTCCGTAAATTCATGTGGAGAAATGGAGTATTTTTGCTTCGGTTGACGTTACGAGTTCGTTTTAACTTCAATTTTAATTTTGTCTTCGGTTTTTGCGATCGCTTAGGACGCTTAACACTCACTTGTCGAAATTCTGGTAAAAATCGGATGTTTTGGAGACGTTTTAAGATTGTATAAAAAATATTTCACTCGTCGCGTCACGGCTCGTCACGTGGTGCAGCGCGCTCGAGCAGACGCGGTGTTGAGTCACGTAAAGGTTTTGCGTGTGCGCGCTGACGGTGTTTTCCATAAAGATGGTGTTTAAAAGTCATTTTTTATCACAATAAAGGTTATCGTCGCATGCCTGATTCGCTAAGCCATCGGATTATGTAAAGATTGTTGGTGGACGGCCGAATATTATGGTTTTGTGACTTTGATAAAATAATATTAAATAATTGCGTGGAGAAATAGAGATTTTTGTTTCGGTCGACGTTACGAGTTCGTTTTAACTCGGATCGCAATTCTGTTTTCACTTTTAGTAACGGTTAAGTATGCTTAATACTCGGTTGTCAAAATTCTGGTAAAAATCGGATGTTTTATGAAATTTATGTCGGGTGTCGTGTCTGAGGCTTAACTGAAGATTATGCTAATGAGGGGGATTGTAACACATGGCATTACATGCTCGTTTTAAAGTCGATTTCAATCCTGTCTTTAATTTTGGTAACGGTTAAGTATGCTTAATACTTGGTTGTCGAAATTCTGGTAAAAATCAGATGTTTTATGAGAGGGTTGGTACAGAATAATCGTAGAAACTTCTGGTTTGCGTCGCTACCTTCTCTAGAGACAGCTTTTATTTGACAAGGTCAGAGGTCAAGTTGACGATTTCGTAAGTACCAGTCTGACTGCTTGTTTGTTTATTTGTGTGCAGGATGTTTCAAAAAGTTGTGGACGGATCCAGATGAAATTTGGTGGGCAGGTTGAGTGCGTGACAAGGACGAACTGATTTAGATTTTGGTGAAGATCCGGATCCGACTACTAGAATTTTTTTCAGTCATTCTTCATCATTGAGAGATGGGGCCAACAACTTTATATAGGACGATATCTCTAAAAGTTGTGGACGGGTTTGAACGAAACTTGGTGGGCATGTTGGGTGTGTGACGAGGAACAATTGATTCAATTTTGAAGATCCAAATGCGGATCCGATATTTTTTTAGCGATGCTTCATCATTGAGAGAACACATCCGAGACATAGATTCTCTCAGCGAGGGAGCCTCACGAGTGGAGGAGGCCAATGGGCTGACCACGTGCCTCGTGGTTGCAGCAGGTTGATCAGCATCTCAAAGAGATGGGGATGGGTCAGGAATCTGCCTGGGGGATGGCCAGACGGAGACCCTTCCAAATGATGTGCTTCCATGCAACCATATTCTGTAAATATTGAAAATTGGCTAAAAAAATGTAAACGACAACAGAATTGTTCTGCAATGTCTGAACGATGGTGGATTTGGGTTGAAGATTGAACATTGCGCTGATGTGTATTTTCAGTGAACTTCCACTGTGACAAATTTTTCTTTGATACTTTCCTCGAATTTGGTGCTAGAACTACAGGCTTCCTTTTACAAGCCATCCTTCTCAGTCATTGCCATACTTCTTAATTTCCTCTTTGGTTATCGTCGGTGTCAACATCGTGCTGTGCATTGGATCACGTCATCGAACACAAGCAATGAACAGTATAAATTTGGTTCAAGTGGTTGTTATGGTTTGTAGTTGAGGTGGGCAGTCGCAAACGTTATACCATTCAGTTTGTCTAGTACTTCACTTGTTGCCTTGGATATGTAGGTGTTCTTGGAGAAGGATTTTTCAACTTACAGGGTTTGCATCCAACACCACAATTATCATTTTGAAAAATGCCTGATGATGTGGTATTGATTACATCTGTCTATCTGTCTTTGTCTGTCTGTGAACAAGATATCTCATAAAGTTGTAGACAGATTCTTACAAAACTTGGTGGAGAGGTTGGGTGTGTGATAAAGATGAAATGATTCGATTTTGGTGAACATCTGAGTCTGGATCCGGATCTGAGAATATTTTTTTAAATGATTCTTTACCATTGAGAGATGGGGCCAAAAATGATATATAGCACGATAACTCAAAAAGTTATTGACGGATTCAGACGAAACTCAGTTGACAGGTCGGGTGTGCGACAAGGACGAATCGATTAAATTTTGTTCGAGGGTCTGCTTTTGAATTTTGTTCAAAGGTGAAGATGGGAATCCTGATACAAGAATTTTATTTTAATTTCCAAAGTGATTCTTCACCTTTGATAGGTGAGGCCAAAAACGATATATAGCATGCTATTTCAAAAAAGTTGTGGACGAGTTATGACAAAACTCGGTCTTCATCCTCCAGAGTTGTCAGAAGTACCTGGCAGAGGATTTTGTGTGCTCTGGGAAATGGGCTGCCATCGTTTTGTGGAGTAGTGGCTGAAACCTGAATCCGATCCAGGCTCCTCCTGATGGCTCCATCTTTGCTCTTTGCTCTTTACTTCTTCGGGTTCCTTCTTGGTCTTCCTTTTCATTTTGAAATACCTTCCCGAATGAGTTGCTTATTAGCTCACCAGGAACGTAGTTACGGGGAACTTGTGGGATCGTCCGTCCGTCTGTCCATCAATCCGTCTGTCCATAAGCACTTGAAACTGCACATGCGATTTTGATAGAACATGACCACAACCTTCATCAACTGGTATGTACCAAAGTTTATTCACGACATTACAAAATCGGGGCCATAACATTGTTCCATTTGTACATTTTGCTGATATCTTCCCTCGTTGACTTCCTCCTCAGTATCATTATTCTGTCAGGTGAGCGCTCAGGGGTGTTGCCACTATTTATCTTTCTTGTTTGCACCCGTGTCACTTCTCGTGTCTTGAATTGTTCCTTGGTGAACCTTGATTACTGCAACTAAACCCATTTGTTGCTTTTATGAAAAATTATGTTCTGTTTCGGCGCGCACAAGCGGTCGGCTGTTTTTCTCCCTTCGTAAATTGCTATCTGGAGGGGCGATTAGCTGTGCACATCCAACAATGTTTTTGTCACTTTTTTTAAGGGTTAGGTGTGTTGGCAAGATGCTCGCTTTAGTGCCTTTGATGAATTTGGTCCACTGTTTTTGAGGACGTCATAAAGGACACAAACATGACAACAGTCATGAATAACTAATGTGCCATGCTGCATCACCAGCTGTAAACTTTTGAGTTAATTTTTATGCAACCTTTAACATCTTGATTTTATTTTAATTGAACTATATGGAGAACACAAATCATCTTTTTGGCACTTTCAAAACCCTTCCGTTTAGCAGTGCTTGGACAAAATATTACAGCATCTTATGCCATCACGACCAATCAAATTTGCCGTTCATCGACCCTACCATGTTCTTGTTTCTCAAGACTGAGTGGTGTAAGGTGTTAAATCTCCAGTATCTATTTATATCTGTATATTATAAAGCAGGAGTGTGTCTGTCTGTCTGTCTGTCTGTCTGTCTGTCTGTCCGTCCCCAAACTACTCCTTCAGTTTTGGGCCGAGCCCCGCCAAACCTTCTGTGGGATGTTTTGGGGTCTCGGCTGGTGTCCTATGGTGGGTGAGGCATTTCATAAATTCCTCAGTGCAATGATTATTTTGAATTTCGATCTGTACGTAGCTGCTCCCGATCCGGATGTAATGTCAGAATGGCGTTTCTCTTTGTTTACCTCACAAGGTGTTTGTGATATTGAACAGTATTTTGTTTTATATTAATTTGTGATTGGAATGAAAATACAGAGAGACTGAGTTTTTAAAGGAGAATCAGTAAACGATGAGGGTTTCCACCGGTGACATTCACAGATTCGGCACTGGCACCATTGAAATATTACCCACCTGACTTTTGTTGGGGTCAGCTGCAGTAAGTTCTTCTTTTTGCCCAAGTCCTTCACGAACTGGTTGTCCATACCTGACGTTCAATTGAAGGTGTCACAGAAATGTGGAATTTATTTGTTCATGGTTTGGCATTCGTCATTTCCACGTATGTGTTTGCTTTTGGGATCCCTCCAGTGCATGGCACGGGTGTCTTGCCTGCCTGTAGAAAGTGTACACCCCCTTTCAAAATGTTCACCTTTTGTTGTCTTATAGCCTGGAATTGAATTTCATTGAATCAGACTTTTTTTTTTCCACCTTTATTTACACATCGTAACCCATGACTCCAAAGTAAAAAAACAAATTCTACAGATTTCAGAAAATTAATTCAAAATCCAAAACTCGAATATCTTTGATGGATAAGTGTCCACCCCCCTTATGGTAGCAATTGTAAGGTAGATGAGCTGTAACCAATCACCTTCAAACTCACACACCAACTTAATTGGCCTCCAGCTGTGTTAAATTGTTGTGATTCTCATTATTTTAGAATAAAATCAGCTGTTCCTGTAGGTTTCCTCTGATGGGTAGTGCATTTCACAACAAAGACTCAACCATAAGCACCATTGACATTTCAAAACACCTCCAGGATAAGGTTATGGAAAGACACAGATCAGGGGATGTATATAAAAATATTTCAAAGGCCTTGAATATCCTTTCGGGCACAGTCAAGACAATCATTAAGAAGTGGAAGGCATATGGTAACACCAAGACCCTGCCTAGATCAGGCCGACCCTCTAAACTGGATGACCAAGCAAGGAGACGAATTAGACAGGCCACCAAGAGGCCAATGGCAACTTTGAAAGAACTACAGGCCTTTATGGCAACGACTGATCACTGTGTGCAGGTGACAACAATATCCCAAGCACTCCACAAGTCTAACCTGTACGGATAGGTGGCAAGAAGGAAGCTATTACTCAAAAAAGCCCACCTTGAGTCCCATTTGAGATATGCACAAAACCACTCCAGGGATTCTGAAGTTGTGTGGCAAAACGGTTGTTTTTTTCCATGACGTGGAACACACCGGACTCGTCACTGTTTGAAGAGAACACATCATGGTGTTTTTGGGCAGTGATTGGAAGTTCAGGACGACTGAGTTGAAAATCCACTTCTTCATTTACTCCATTCCACCCAATATTTAAATGTAGAACAGTTTGGGTTACTATCCCCATCACCTTACTCACTATTCCAATTGAATGCAAGCCAATTTTTTTTCGAAACCGAGCTGCCAGGCAACCATCGCTTCAAGGAAGGCTCCGTAAGATCTTGCACTTTATTTATTCCACTATTTATAAAGTACTTTGTGAAGGATCGGCTGGCAGATATTCCAGAAAAGACTGAATTTTGGAATCGTGGCTCACACAAATTTCCTGGCATCAAAGGAGATCTCAAGCCGCTGCACTCCTCGAGCCTCGAAAAGCAGGGAGCCGAGCTCTATAAACCTGCTTCAGGTCCATCAGGAAGAGTTCCCGATCATAGTCCATTCCACCTGTTTGCCGAAGCAAGGTATTGGTGAGAAGACGCCAGGACACTACTTCACCATATCGTAGACATTTTATTGTCATTAGTCGAAAAGCCATTATTCGACTAGGGATGTGCACCAAGTTTTGGCCAGCAGAATTCCGTGGCCTGCACAACACATCTGGCATGAGCCAGCGGTGGCCTCCCCAGAAAAAAATCAATCCGACCCTTCTGAATGCTTGTGATCACAGCTTGAGGAGGCTGAAGTGCAATGACCTTGTGCCATACAGTTGGAAGTATCAGGTTATTTATGATTGTTACCCGTGCCTTAAGTGACAAGGACTGGAGCATTCCTTTCCACCTTGTTAGTTTCTGCTTAATGTTATCTCGGAACCCATCCCAAATCCTTTGCACATAGCTTGTAGTTTCTAAATGGATTCCCAAGTATTTAAACCCATCTGTTTTCCATTAAATTCCTCCTGGAAGAGTTGGGAAAAGTGCACGTGAAGAGTGTGACGACGAGAAGATATCTGGGTATAGCCAAAGAGCTACACTCTTTTCCCAATTTACTCCAGCTGATGAGGCAAGTTCAAATTTGGCAAGACAACGAGATGGCTCGAGAGCATCTGTCTGGATTTTGAGCACAACACAGAGGTCATCTGCATAAGCTGAAATAACAATGTTAGGAATGTTGACGAGGACAACCCAGAGAAGGAAGTACGAAGGAGAGTCAGTCGGGGTTCAACGGAAAGTGTGTACAACATGCCTGACAGTGGACAACCCTGACGGATACCACGCTGAAAAGGAAAGGGATGACACAAATTATTATTTCCTTTTAGCAGGCATGATGCATTTCTGTACAAAAGTTTAATGCAAGATATGATTTTTTTTTTCCCCAAAACCTGCTCCAGTAAGGACCGCAAATAAGAACGAATGATCCACACTGTCGAAAGCTTTTTCCTGATCCAGGAGTCACAACCCAAAACCATGAGGCACGGTTTGACCGATGGCAATCAAGTCTCTAACCAAAAAAATACTGTCATAGATGGATCGTTCAGGTATGCAATACGTTTGGTCATTTCAAATCAGGAGAGAGATGACATTTTTATGACGCATTGCAAACACTTTTGACACGATCTTATAATCAGTGTTTAGCAATGACATTCGGCTGCCAGTTTGTAATCTGCTGCAAATCCCCTTTCTTTGGAAGGAGACACAAAACCGCTCTCCTGCAGCTCAGGGGCAATTCACCCTGATAGGCTTTCAAGCAGGGTCTCCATTAGAGCAGGACCCAGAATATTCCAAAAAGCTTTGTAAAATTCAGCAGGAAGTCCGTCAAGCCCGGGGGCTTTGCCGTCCTCAAGCAGTTTTGATGCCGCAGTGAGCTCCAAGAGAAATGTCACATTCGAGTTGCTGTTGCTGCTCTCGAGAAAGGGATGGGAGAAGTTCAATCACCTCATTTATCATCATTTTGTCCACAGTTCTCGGTGGAAACAGATTTGAGTAGAAAACCTGCATTGAGTGTTTAATGTCACTCTGGCAAGTCAGAACACCGTTAGAAGAGTGTTAACTGTGAATCTGCCGAGAGGTCTTGACGGCCTTCTCCAGGTTGAAGAATTCTGCTCATCCGAAGGTGAACCATTGCTCCAGCCACACGCTCCTTGACTAGTTCAGCCAGGAGGGTCTTTTTTTCCACCAACTGCTGATGGTATCACTTCCACTGGATGTTCCAGCTTCTTGCTCATATTTAAGTACATCTTCTTTGAGAACACTTATCAACCCAGATGCATTACTGGTGGCATGTGAGCAATATTGTTGACAGAAAATCCGAATTTGGGATTTTGTACTGTCCCACCACTGTCGAGTATTCGGAAAGGATCACTTCTGTTTTTCTAACTTCTTCCATACCAGTCTGAAGGCATTTTCAAACTGTCCATCATGTAACAGTTTAACATTGAAAGTCCAGTATACACCATTACAGCAATGAAAGGGTAACATACATTCCATTATAATCATATGGTGATCAGAAAAGCCAGATGGACTTATGAATGTTCTCTGAACCAGATTCACCATTCCTTGGTTTACATACAATTTGTCCAGTCGACCCATGGTTATCTGGTTCTTTGAACAGCACACCCATGTACATTGACAGGTGTTTGGATTTTGCAAACGCCAAACATCCCTAAATTTAAATTTTTGTGGAAGTTTGGCCAGATACTTTGCACTAGGTGGGTGGGACTCAGGAGTATTCCTGTCCAGTCAGGAGTTGAGTGTGCAGTTATAATCTCCCCCCATACAAATTAAACTAGTCAAGTCAACAGTGTTTAAAAAAACCTGCTAACTTTGGATGGAATAGAGTCCTTTCAGCGCCGTCGCTGGGGCAATACACATGAATAATACAAATTTTTTGATGACTGCTAATCAATTCCACAGCAATCGAGAAGCCCTTACAAACCATCCTTCAATAAATCTCTGAGGGTTGGATTCTAGGGTGCACAACAATTGCCATACCTGCCTTAGCATCCTCAAAAGCACTGGAGAAAAAAAGGCAACCTTTAAAAATCCTGCGCCACTCGTCCTCACACGATTGATTGATGTGTGTGTCTCTTGTAACATTAAAATATCGATTTTTTTTTTTCCCCCTTCTCAAACATCTATAACACCTCAAGGTGACGTACACAGCTGTGGCCTCCATTTATGTTGAGTGATGCTACCTTCATTTACTTTTCTTAATTATTATTGCTCTTACAACTCTTGGAGCTCTCTTCCGTCCTTGGTGGCACACTTCCTCAACCGCTGGAATTGAGGTTCTGAGATCCTGACTTGCTGAGGTTCATGAATCGTGTTTCTTAAAGTTGTTAGAAAGGCACGGAGATTCGGGGAAAAAAATCTCGAATTCTAACATGCCTTATCCTGAAGGTTTCATTGAAGAATCCAATAATTTCATCTTCTGCAACTACAGTGTCTCCATCATCATCCTCTTGGGCACAACACCCACTATCTGACAATGTAGAAGAGGTTTCATCGACGTCAACCTCATCATATCTGTCATTCTCTTCCTGATCCAAACATTTCTCAAGCACAAATCTCCATAGAATTTGAACCATCGATCTTGTTTTCACTCCCTTTTAGCTGCCGAACATCGCACGCAGCTTCCTTCTCACTATCCCTTCCATTTTGTTCCGCTAGGGTAGGATTACAGATTTCCTCTGAGGTGCTCTCCGACTTATCTGCTTTGTCATCGCAACCACACACTTCTGCGCACACCTCATTGACAATTCCATGATTGTCATTGGAGAGACCATAATGATCAAAATCCCCACTTGTAGCCTCCTGAGAGGCACGAGTATTCTCAATGTGTATGTCACACTCAAACTTTAAGCAATTCAGCGAGTGGTGCAAATGAATTACTGAGAGTTATAATCGGTTCCGGTTCAATTTCCAGTCCCAAAGAGGGATTCTCTATGTGAGATGCCTCTTGCAAGCTCGACACATTTGAGACGAGTATCTTCCTTTGTGCTGGCCTTGCATCATCGATGACAGGACATGAACGTTTTTGCCCTGTCTATTTTTTATGAGACACTGTTACGAACCCCTCCATGTCATCATCAGTACATTTCTTTACACTGGAAATAGAGGGACCAACCACTTCTGATGCCATACTAGGTAGAGAGGAGGGCTCTACTGTTTTCCTCTCAACAAAAGGTAGTGGGGAGGGTTCTACCATTTCATGCCCCCCAGTAAGTGTGGGGGTGGGGGGGGAGGTGGAGGGGTCTACTGCTTCCCGCTCACTAACAGATGGTGAAGAGGATTTCCCCCTTTCACCCACCCCATTGCGTGGGGAGGGGGGATCTACAATCTCCTGTCCTTGATTTTCTAATGGTCTCATCAAACCGGGACAAGAGTTCTTCACGTGACCGTACGCTCCACAATTATAGCATTCCTTGAAGTCTGTTGAGGCATACATCTTGTACACATGACAGTTAATTTTTTGCATGTAAAACTATGTTTAGCTTTTGCTCATTTTCAGGAAATATCATGTAAAGTACTCTTCTAAAAGTCATCACCTGCTTAAATTGTCCACTTCCTGAGTGTATCTGCACCATCATAATTTTTGATTCGATCGTACCAAACTTGATCAGTTGAGCACACAAGTCATTGTTTCTAATAAAAGGCGGAGCATTAGACACATTCACCTTAACCGCAGGTGTGTATAATGGGGAAACTATTTTTCCTATTGTCAGAAGCACGTCCTCAATAGTTTCCTCTCTTGGAAGACCGCACACAAGTCCATGCTTGCATGTAAGCGACTCGTCCATGCATTGATTCAAACGAGCGTCTGCCATAGCTAAAGGTAATTTCAACAAAAGAAACCTACCACAAGCAGTGCTAACAAGTGGAGGAAAAATATAATAATATGGACGAAGTCCAAAAATCGTTTAAAGCAGCCAAAGACCGTTGGCTCAGCGAGCAAATAAGGCAGATGGAACACAGGCCTCAACACCCTGAGGTTCTGAAAAAGCACACGAATAACACCTACTGTGTGCACTCTCTTTCTTTCTCTGGTCTCAATACAGAAGGAAAACGGTGGAGAAAACATTCACAAGGACAGCAATGGGCATGAGGGTGAAAGGGGAGAGGAAAGATGCAAGAAAGCAGAACAACTTACAACTCGACACAAGCATCCGCCATTACACCACATGCAGTACACTGGCGGCCAGCAGACAGAGACAGAGACAGAGACACAGACAGATTAGTGATTACAAAGAGGTGGAAGAGCAAAAAAATATTTTTTTTTTCAGAACAAACTTTTATCACTTGCAAAATCGAAGATTTTTTGAAGTATATTGGTCAGTCGATTTTGTTATTCTGTCTGTTAATCGCCTACAGGTCACAATTCGAAACCGATAGTCATGAAACTTACCAAAGTTGTAGAGTCTAAACTGAGAAGCCTTTTGATTTTGAGGTCAAAGGTCACCTTGAGGTCATTTTTCATCAAATTGACTTGAAAATTAATCAGCGATTGCATAGTGCATTACTGAATTGAGAAACCAACTATTTTTGAGATCAGAACATCAAAGGCCAACTCAAGAGCAAACATCTAGTATCAATTTTCAACTGAAAAATCGTCAATTTACATCCTATAAACTTGAAAATTAAACAGCAATTGCATAGTCAATCACTGAATTGGGAAAGCAACTATTTTTTGAGGTCAAAGGTCAACTCGAGGTCAAACTTCTAAAATCATCACTTTCAATCCGAAAAAATAATCCATTTTCATCCGATTAACCTGAGCTTTAATTAAGATTGTCAATTTTAATCTTCATGAAATGGACAATTTGATGTATCCATGGCAACATTTGCAGAGGGGGGGGTGTGGATTTTGCAAGTATTGTTCTCTGCACGACATCTTTTTCTTGTTCACTTATTTATTGTTAGCATTGTGGGATAGAGGAAGTCATTTAGGATTGATTTCTTCACAATTGAGGCTGATGTCAAAATGCTCATTGAGAAATGGATGTTTTAAAAAATATGTATTTGGCATTGGTACTCTTGTTCATTTGAACACAATGAAGAATCCTGCAGCCAATTTTCTGAAGACAGGGTACGCTTCTCTTCAGCTGCATTACAATAACTCAAATGTATTTTGGACAGACCCCAAAGCATGAGGTAGTGAAAGGGGATGGCCTGTTTATGTTCTCATAAGTACAACTTGGCTCATGATGTAGGGATCCCAAGTTCAAATTGTGTGCCATGTATTTGATCCTGAACCACTGATGTCTGTTTCTGTATCAGATGCTTCATTCGAAATGGTTCCTGCTGTCATAAAATAATATAAATGGTAATGTTGGAAAGCCAATACAGTACTCGATTTACTTGGAAGAAAAATTCATGTCCATTTAACCAGTGACGTGCCTGTTGTAAAAGCCTGTTTTTCTTGGATTGAAGAAGGATCAGGAATGGAAGCTTGATGCAGCGGTTCCAACGGTAACATTTCTTACCTCATCCATGACAGCAGGAACCTTTTTCCAAGGACACTGAAGGAGCACACAAAATTATACATATTAATACTTCTCTAAGCAATCAAAGTATATAATCTTGCACTGAAGGGACATAAACAACTTGTGAGTTCATAAAATACCTTACCCCATGCATTCTTGAGAAAAAGGACATGGGAAGGGTTACCCCCTCCATTTTTAAGCCAAGAGGTGGACCTTCTCGCAGCCTATTTGTCAGCCCAAAAGTATTGCAATCTCCATTATTATAAACTTTTAACTTTTTGAAAAAGAAACATTGTGCAGGCCTTCTTGGTTGCTTTTATGCAGCAGTTTCGGTGAGAGGAGCATGGGAGGTGTTAATATATTTATATAATCCCAGCCACCTGAGTTTAGTTGATTAGGTGAGAGCCGATTGGCTATTCATGCCTGGTGTTGGCTTTATGGTTAGGGTGGTGGGCTTGGGATCCTAGGATCCTAAGTTCAAATCCCGCTTGGCTGTTGAATTAATACCAGGTGGGGTTGACTCTGCCTGTCATCCTTCCATGGTTGGCAAAATGAGTGCCAGCTTGCTGGTCTCCTGTGTCGGAGTGGCGACCCGTCCAGGATTGTGCCCAATGGCCAAGGAGACTGCTTTGGCAGCACCAACACTCTGAACAGAGTATGGTCCCAATGGATGGATTGGCTTTCCCTCCATTCACAGGTGAGAGATGTGGGTGGATCTTTATTATTTATATATTCACTCCTTTTCACGTTTGCACGTTTTGCATGCTTGGGAGCCTCATTGTTATGCATTGCTGCCTGCGCTGTCGCTGATGATTTGCCAATAAGAGACTAAACCGGTCCGGCAGCGAAGGGGGTGTGCAGCATTGGGATTCTCATGTGTGTACTATTTTTGAATGTCTTTATAGCTGTGGAGGAACTCTGGGAAGGGTTTGATACAGCATTGCGCTTACCTTGCGTCAGCCTTCTTGGTTGCTTTACGCAGTAGTTGCGGCAAGAGGAGCATGTGAGGTGTATATATATATATATATATATATATATATATATATATATATATATATATGTATATATATATATATGTGTATATATATGTATGTATATATGTGTATGTATATATGTATATATATATGTATATATGATATACCAGTGGAGGCATGGAAGTGTTTAGGAGAGATGGCAGTGGGGTTTTTAACCAGATTGTTTAATAAAATCTTGGAAAGTGAGAGGATGCCGGAGGAGTGGAGATGAAGTGTACTGGTTCCGATTTTTAAGAACAAGGGTGATGTGCAGAGCTGTGGTAATTACAGAGGGATAAAGTTGTTAAGCCACACCATGAAGTTGTGGGAAAGAGTAGTGGAAGCTCGGTTGAGAGGAGAGGTGATGATTTGTGAGCAGCAATATGGGTTTATGCCAGGAAAGAGCACCACTGATGCGATGTTTGCTTTGAGAATGTTGATGGAGAAGTATAGGGAAGGCCAGAAAGAGTTACATTGTGTGTTTGTGGATTTAGAGAAAGCTTATGATAGGGTGCCAAGAGAGGAGTTGTGGTATTGTATGAGGAAGTCGGGAGTGTTGGAGAAGTATGTGAGGGTGGTGCAGGATATGTATGAGGACAGTGTGACAGCGGTGAGGTGTGCGGTAGGAATGACGGACCGGTTTAAGGTCAAAGTAGGATTGCACCAACGATCGACTCTGAGCCCTTTCCTGTTTGCAATGGTGATGGACAGGTTGACGGACGAGATCAGACTGGAGTCTCTATGGATTATGATGTTCGCGGATGACATCATGATCTGTAGGGAGCAGGCTGAGACAAGCCTCGAGAGGTGGAGGTACGCACTAGAGAGAAGAGGAATGATAGTCAGTAGGAGCAAGACGGAGTACATGTGCGTAAATGAGAGGGAGGGTGGTGGAATGGTGCGGTTACAAGGAGTTTAGGTGGGGAAGGTGGATGGGTTTAAATACTTGGGATCAATGATCCAAGTAACGAAGAGTGTGGGAGAGAAGTGAAAAAGAGAGTGCAGGCAGGATGGAGTGGGTGGAGAAGAGTTGCAGGAATGATTTGTGACAGAAGGGTAGCTGCAAGAGTGAAGGGGAAAGTATATAAGACGGTAGTGAGACCAGCTATGTTGTATGGTTTGGAGGCGGTGGCGCTAACAAAAAGACAGGAAGTGGAGCTGGAGGTGGCAGAGTTAAAGATGCTGCGATTCTCATTGGGAGTGACGAGGATGGATAGGATAAGGAATGAGTATATTAGAGGGACAGCGCAGGTAGGACGGTTTGGAGACAAAGTGAGAGAGGCGAGATTGAGATGGTTTGGACATGTGCAAAGGAGGGAAGCGGAGTATATCCGGAGAAGGATACTGAGGATGGAGCCGCCAGGTTGGAGGAGAATAGGAAGGCCAAAGAAAACGTTTATGGATGCAGTGAGGGCGGACATTCGGGTGGTTGGAGTGTCAATGGAAGATGTGGAGGATAGAGCGAAATGGAGACTGATGATCCGCTGTGGCGACCCCTACCGGGAGCAGCCGAAAGAAGGAGAAGATATATTAATATATATGTATATATATATATATATATATATATATATATATATATATATATATATATATATATATATATATATATATATATATAATTTCTGTTAACGTCTGCGTGTAATTTGACGTATCTCCTCCAAAACTACCAGGCGGATTGTCATTACTTTTGGCATGCAGGTGCTCTGTGGTCTAATAAACAGCATGAGCTATGTGAGATCGCGCCAAACGGACACATTTGGGAATTTTGGGCGATTTTTCTAATTTTTACGTTTGTTTGCATGGCAACGTGTGACGTCACCCCTGAGAGGCGTAATTCCGTCATGACATCATTGGTCATTTGCTGATGTCATTACGTCTGTTGTCGACAGACCATCACCACTGAGAGGCGTAATGCCACGCCTCAAAAACAGCATCTGCAATGTAAAACCCTCTTCTGCACATGCTGACTTCCTCAGAAGGTGAATTTGACACCAGACGACATCACCAGACGATAGGAATTTTTCAGCTCCATAATAATATTATGGGACCACCGTCATATATGCTGTCCATCGTTGACCGAAATGTCGTTATGTGTTGCATGACTATATATGTATGTGTGTATTTTTGTATACATGTATGTGTATGTGTATATATATATATATATATATATATATATATATATATATATATATATATATATATATATATATATATATATATATATATATATATATATATATTTCTTCTTCTTTCGGCTGCTCCCTATAGGTGTTGCCACAGCGGATCATCCGTATGATCCGCATCGTGATTTGGCACATGTCTTACGCCGGATGCCCTTCCTGACGCAACCCTGGTCGCCTCTTACGACGCAGGGATATGGTACACCTATTCTAACCGGGGTATACACCGGCCCAGTACACTGGTACTCATTTCGCCGACCTCGGAAGGATGACAGGCTGAGTCAACCCCCTGGTGTATTAATTCAGTGGCCCAACGGGGCTTGAACTCAGGACCTTTTGGATCCCAAGCCGCTGCCCTAACCACTGCGCCAACACCAGGCATATATATATATATATATATATATATATATATATATATATATATATATATATATATATATATATATATATATATATATATATATATATATATATATATATATATATATATATATATATATATATATATATATATATATATATATATATATATATATATATATATATATATATATATATATATATATATACCAGAACACGCCTTTCAGTGTTCTGCCCCTCATTCCTCAAACAATCTTTTAGCCTTCTCCTGAATCAACATAAGGCTCATTGGGATACGCCGTTGATGGTGGTCTTCCAGCCAAAGCACTACCGTAAAAGTCGGACTATTAGCCGCAACTGTTTCCCTCAACTTCGACCTCTGCGGCTAAAATAATGGTGCGGCTTGTTTATGGATTTTTCCGATGTTGCGGGTTTTCCCGATGACTCGTTCAGGCCAAATCAAGTTGTTGTCGTCAGTCTCCAGTCTATGTTTAGATTCACATTCGGTTTCAAAACTGGTCTTGACTCTTCATGAATTCAAAACTCACTGTAAAAGTCCTCTTCCTGCAGAAAGTCAATTAATATTCCTTACTCATCGCAGAGAGGTTATTCTTCTTACTAGGATCGACGTCGTTATTTCTGTATATGGTATTTGTATTTACGTTTATTACCTGGCATTGTTCACCGAAACTTGAAAAACGTAGAATGAGCGAGGTGAACCACAGCTGAGCTAGAAAAAGTTCAATCCACACTCCAAGTGTCTTCCCTGATCGCCGCGGCTGTTTGTGCGTTTCCCTGCTTTCTTCAGTGATGAGTTTGCGACCTCAGAATATATTTGGAGAGATATTGATTTGGTAAGAGTACGGTATGAAGAAACAAGACGTCCACACGAGGAATTCAAAACTCAGAGGGGTGAACTTTCTTGCTGCAAAAGGTCAACAAAGGCTTTCAGAGGTAGGAAATGCCGATGGCATGGATGGTCGGGGTGTTTCTACTGTTCAGATTAGACTCAAAGCAAGATCGATCACTTTCTGTGGCTAATTTTCGGACGTTTTTGCGCTTCGTTTTTTTTTTCTTAATTTATGGGATATAAAACCCATAAACCACGTCGTAACCACGAAACGTCGTACATCGAGACCGTCGTAACCCGAGGATTGCCTGTGTATGTATGTATGTATGTATACATATATATATATATATATATATATATATATATATATATATATATATATATATATATATATGGATGGATAAAAATAAACACGACATAGTGACCGAAGCTTTTCGTGCTGCACTCATCAGGGTAAAAATCCCAAGAAAGTGAAGAAGGAAGTGAAGGCGTGAGCTTTATACGCAGGTCTCAATAAGGTAGACGCTGATTGGTTCAGCTGTAATGACGTCACGGTTGATTCGAACACCCATTGGTCGGCTCATCTTCACCTCGAGCTCCCATTGGCTGGAGCATTGTTTCGCCGATGATTCACGTTTGCATCCACATCCTGGAGAGAGGGGCCTCCCTTCAGGTCCATTCACCATCGGTCACTGTGTCGTGTTTATTTGTATCCATATTAAAGTTTTGTAGTACCAAACATCTGTTGGTGGAACTTTTTGCCATATTTCAACTTTGCTTTAGGTGGGAAGAGTTGGGGATGTGCAATGGTGCGCCACAAGTTTCACTGTAGTTTGTTCTCTGGGATTGCTCCTTTGACGTGTTGATATAAATTATCATTGATCACCTTCTGTGTCTAGGAAGTAGCAGTGAAGTTGGAGTCCCAGAAAGCACGGCATCCACAATTGTTATACGAGAGCAAGTTGTACAAGATCCTGCAGGGTGGCGTTGGGATTCCAAGCATCCGGTCAGTGACCCTCACACTCCTCCAACCCTTTCCTTCCATGAATCTTCTCTGACAGTACACCATGTTCTTCCAATTGCAGTGCATCGTGTACTTTTTCCTCCACATTGGCAATCTCTTCATCATTCTCTTTCCTCCTCAATTTTATGCTCTTTAAGTGCACCTTCTCCCCTTTATTACACACCCTGTATATTGACTCCTTTCAAACCTTGACCCTTTAACAACCTCATGTTGCTTAGCTTTTTTACTCCTCCATTTGTACTCTTCATGAGATTTAACATTCCTCCATCTGCCAAACACAAGCCTTTGATGTTCTCCCACATGATTGAGACTTTTATACCCCCTACCCTCATCTCTGGTCATCCCATCTGTAATACATTTTTACATAAACCCTTCAAAATTGCAACCTTTTACCAATGCAGGATAGCATCAGGAAACGCTTGATAACTTTACCCATGTTTCCCTCCTTTCCAAATTTTCTTTTCACTGATAAATATTTTGTCCCACCATAAACCCCCTCTCTCACATGCTTCGAGTGTTGTCCCAAAATATTTATATTTCTCTCATATCATACTTCTGAGGGATCAAAGTCCTCCTCAGTTATTGTAATGTATTGAGATTATATACTGAGGAAGGGTGTGCACAAAGTGATTGGGGAAAAGCAAGTCCGAGAGAGTTGCACAAAAGATCTTCAAAAAGTCGAGAAAAGTTATGGGCTAACAGCACTTAACTTCTCAGCAGTTTCGATCAAACCCATTGTTGCAAATGCATTGTTAATGCGGTAATGGTGACTGAAGTGCAATGTGTGCTTTGGCATCGGTTTGGAGAGTAATTTGAGTAATTTTCCTTGGGTGTTGGCCATTCGAGCATGCCTATCCATGGCTTGTTAAGCGTATGCTGCTCCTTCCTTCCAGGGATCCCAAACTCGATAAATATAGTGTTTACAAGCTCACCGACTGGGAATCGAGGGGTAGTTGATGTTGAACATTAAGTTTATAAAGGCACCGCTATTTTATTAGATGAGAACAATCTATATGTACGATGAAACTCGAGTCTGCCTACTTGAGTTTCAATTGATTTTATTTTTTATTTTTTTTAATTAAACCAAGTTTTCATCTCCAAGGACTGGCTTTTTTAGCAATGTGGAATGTCAGCCACTCCCATTTAAATGGGCAGTCAGCCAGACGAATAGTTCACCCAAGAGCTGGGGAGCGAAACAGCAAGGTGTTGGAGTGGTTATAATTGAAGGTGGCATGGCTTTTCAACAAATATGTTTTGAATACGTTCTTATCATTATTTCCAAAACGAAGAGCTTTTAAAGTACATGCTGTACATTTTTGTGCTTGTGTGTGCGTGTGTGCTTTTATTGATCATTGACGTAATGGGAGAAGGAAGTGTGGGGAAACACTTTAGCAAAAAATGTTTTCATTATTTTGCACTTCACACCAAGCTTGCATGGCCATTTCATGGTCCTTTTCCAATAACAAAAATAAGTCTTTCTTGAAAAGGTATTGTCATGCTTTTCATCTGCTTTTTCTTTGTGATTTGAATGCTCATAGAAATGTGATGGAAGATAAATGTGATACCCCATTATTTAGAAATACCCCATTTAAAGATTGTATGCTTTGCTGTCATCGGTCATCAAAACGATTTGAAACAATTTGGTGGGATTGAAACAATTTTCGGCAGTTTACATCTTTAAAAGTTGATTGTAAAGCAAGCTTCTGAGAATTTTCATCACTTCTTTCCTTCCTCATGATTAATAACCTGTTTGGCATTCCCATCTCAATTTGAGTTTCCTATGTTCGCCCGTATATATATATATGTATATATATGTATATATGTATATATATATATATATATACATACATATATATATATATACATACATATATATATATGTGTATGTATATATATATATGTATGTATATATATATATATATATGTATGTATATATATATATATATATATATATATATATATATATATATATATATATATATATATATATATATATATATATGTGTATATGTGTATATATATATATATGTGTGTATATATATATATATATATGTGTATATATATATATATGTGTATATATATATATATATATATATATATATGTATGTATATATATGTATGTATATGTATATATATATATATATATATGTATATATATATATATATATATATATATATATATATATATATATATATATATATATATATATATATATATATATATGTATGTATATATATATATATATATATATGTATGTATATGTATATATATATGTATGTATGTATATATATATATATATATGTATGTATATGTATATATATATATATGTATGTATATGTATATATATATATATATATATATATATATATACATTGTTGTGGTTGACGAAATTCGCAAACCACCATTCAGGTCCCATAGGTGAGATATCTCTGTAAGTATATGTGTAGTTAGGCCCAAACCCGTTGTTTAGGGGGAATAAATGTCTTTCATTCGGGCTGCGACCCTTCAGGATAGCCGTTTTTCTTTTACTATCTTTATTTTGGACCAGCCGCCATTACTACCACCACAACCACCACCAACCACGTCTCAACAGCCATTGCACAACGACCACCAACCGCAACGCCGCTTCACAACAACAACAACGCCAACAGCCACGACCCTTGCCGTCACATCTCGCTCTCGCAACCATCGCATCACCGCCATTCCCGCGCCGCTTGTGGGCACCGATCCTGGACTCGTACAGGGCGCGCACCGAGCAGCGGGTGCAAAAACACCAGCCTTTCCGAGAAATCGGATCAAGAACGATTCACGCCCACTTCTGTTCCGTCCTATCAGCGAGCGTGGAGCGGTTTGGCCCCACCTCCAGGTGCGTCGGAGTATAATCGCTATATGCAGATTCGCGGATCAAGAATCATTCACGCCCACTTTTCCTCTGTCCAATGGGGAGCGTGGCTCCGCCTCCGAGCGATTCCTGATCCAAAAATCTGCATATGATTTCTCCTGTCGGACTATAAAGCACCGAGCGCGGAGCGAATCGAGGCAGTTGGAGGGAGTTGAGAAGAGGAAGCAGTTGAGTTGGACGGAGTTGAGCAGTTGGACGGAGTTGAGCAGTTGGACGGAGTTGAGCAGAGTGGAGAGTGGGAGAGTTGGAGAGTTGTGGCGGCGGCGAAGGCAGTCGAGAGGGCGCTCGTGTCAGAGTCGGGGAGCTGCGGAGAGGGGAGGCCGGTAACGCGACGGAGGTCGCGGTGGAGTCGCTCGTCGCGGGACCCAAGCCAGCGAGATATCCTCATTCCCCCGAGCATCAACAACCCCCTCCTGTTTCCCCCCGCGCTGAGATAGTGTGAGAAGGGGGCCCCGTTCCCACCCCATTCCAGGCAGTGCCAGCGAGGCCCGCGGAGTCGGGGCGCCGCCGCCATTTTGCGGCTCATCACCAGACGGGTAGGCTCGACGCGGTCTCGGCCCCAGGCCCGTCTGCCGCCTTGTAGTTGAGGGTGGTCCCTTTTTATTTTGCTTTGAGTATATGTGTTGTCGGCGCCGTCTGTGAAGTAAAACTGTATGTGTTGCCGTGTGCTCGGTAGTCGGTAGTAGATCTGCATTGTTGCATTTGCTTTTTGTGCATTATTGTGGTGTTTCTTCTTTTGTTACATTTGCTTTTGGTGCATAATTGTGGTAATTGTATATGTGTGCTTTCCGTTGCCGCGGAATAAATGTGCTTTATGTTGAACTGTTTCTCCCGTTTCGCTTCGTCTTTTCTTTTATTGAATCTCCATCTTACTTCACGTAAAGGGTTGGTCGTGGGCTAAATACGCCCAATAATTAATCGAACCGTCGAGGTTGACGATAACACCGCTCGGTTATCCCGATAGTATGGAACGGGTCGCTTAAAGTGGCCCGTGTCCGAAGTAGACCTGCGGCGAGGTGCGATCGCCCGGTCTACCCTCCGTGTGGGTACTTAGGTAGGTCAAATTTGGCGAGCAACCCTATCCCACGCGGGGGGCCGATTGGCACGATCGTGGTGAGGCCGAAAGGCCCACCCGTGACTAGTTCCCGGCGTTAGTCCGAGAGGGTCACGACGGGATTGTCCGTCCGGTGGGCGACGTGCCGCGATTCGAGTTACGTGGCCGCTCGCACGCCGGCGGGCGCGAATCCGCAACAATATATATATATATATATTGTTGTGGATTCTCGCTGGCATCAGCATTCGCATGACCGCTTCAGCCCAAACGCAGTCGCACACCCGCCGAAAGCCGGAATCCAGTCGTAGCCTTCCGGATAACCCCGGAAACCCGCTACGGGTGCCTTTTAACGCACCATAAACTTGTCAATATTCTGTCCGCGCGCTACAGGGTTAATCGCCAAATTATCGATATACCTAACTATTCGCGCAGACAGAAATACCGAGAGTTTATACCTCGACGGGACTCGTACGGAAACGAGCCGCTTAAGCGTGCTCATTCCGTGTGCGAAGCCGAGCAGTTTTAAATCGCCAAGTTCCGTCGGACCAGATTATCACTTTTATCAGCTTTAATGGCCAGGTAATTTCCCGAACGCGCCGTGGGAGTCAATGTTAAGAAAATGACGCAATGTGCAGATGTACATTTAAACAATGGGGCATTTATTCTCAATCGGCAAGCAATCAATCAATGGAGGGACAGGGACATGACACGAGCAACAAGCAATCGATCAATGGGGGGATGGGGACAAGATACGAGCAAAAAGCCTACAGCCGAGGGCTATGCAACAATGTACACGCAATCATGCACTTAATCAATTCTACTAAAAAGAGACAAGGCGCCACAGACTTTCGTACAAAACCCAAGGAAAAGAATATGGCTTGTGAGCCTTTAATGGTACTCAGAGCCAGGATGACCGAAGGGCTCAGAGACCGGGCTGGTTACCTGGTTGCCCCTGGTGGCGACTCGAAGGTGTTCGGGTCGGCGACCCCTGGTGGTGCTCTGCTTGGCTCTTCGCGCTGCAGACGCGCCAGTCGCATGAGCGGCCGGGCGGCTTGAGCAGCTGGGCGAGCGGCTTGAGTGGCGGCTTGGTCTCCCTCGTGGTTCGTCCTTCAGCGCGGCTTGGCCGGTCGGACCTGGCCGGCGACGCGCCCGAGGAGCGAACGGGTCTGTTGGCTCTTGGAACCCGTTCACCCCCCAGCGTCGCTTGATGCCCTCAAGGCCGTCTGCTCGGACCGCCGAGCTCCGATGCGCCGTTCTCTTCAGCGACTCCAAACTCCGTCCTTCCAGCCTCCACCAGCTCCGTCTCTCCCCTCCGACTGTTCCGATGCACCTTCCTCTCTCCCGTCTCCCGACTGCCTCTGGCGGTTCAACTTCGCCCTTTTTATAGCCCCGGGGGGGGGGGGGGGGAGCCGCTCTCGGTTTCTTCACCCGAGGCTGGCGCCACTTTCACCTCTGCCCTTTCCCCATTCCTGATTGGCCAGTCCTCTCCGAGGTAGAACTCATCCTGATCCGATTGTGCAAATCAGCCGCTTCGTGGCTGTTTGCACACAGACGGTGTGATGTGGATTTACTGTTGTGCCGCGTGTCCGCAACTAATGGCATTTTACAGCTGTCGAGGAGGAGGTGATGGTTTTATGATGTTTGTTTGAAGATGATGGCGTTCCTGTTGTTCGGGGATGATTGGGTTTTTGAAGATTTTGTTAAAATAAAAGATAGAAAAGAATAACACTACCTCAAAGATTCACAGCCCAGCACACGAACAAATCCCTTTACACATCGGTGGGGATTCTAACCTAAAACACGTACTTATCGAAATAACTGATCTCTGGGGAACCTGAATGGTGTTTTGTGACTTTCCACAACAATATGTATGTATGTATGTGTATATATATATGTATGTATATATATATATATATATATATATATATATATATATATATATATATATATATATATATATATATAATATGTGTATGTATATTGTATATACTAGTGCGGGCCCGTAGGTGCGTGCCAATATATGCAGCTTCTTGCCTGCAGTATCAGGTCCCCAGCATCAATTGTGACGTCATATCAAACGAAGAAGAAGAATTGTTACGCCCCCTCTCTCTCTCGCCCCTCTCTCTCTCCCCCTCTCTCTCTCCCCCTCTCTCTCTACCCCCCTCTCTCTCCCCCCCTCTCTCTCTCCCCCTCTCTCTCTCCCCCCTCTCTCTCTCCCCCTCTCTCTCTCCCCCTCTCTCTCTCCCCCTCTCTCTCCCCCCTCTCTCTCTCCCCCTCTCTCTCTCCCCCTCTCTCTCTCCCCCTCTCTCTCTCCCCCTCTCCTCTCGCCCCCTCCTCTCGCCCCCTCCTCTCGCCCCTCCTCTCTCCCCCTCCTCTCTCCCCCCTCCTCTCTCCCCCTCCTCTCTCCCCCCTCCTCTCGCCCCCTCCTCTCTCCCCCCTCCTCTCTCGCCCCCTCCTCTCTCGCCCCCTCCTCTCTCGCCCCTCCTCTCTCGCCCCCTCCTCTCTCGCCCCTCCTCTCTCGCCCCCTCCTCTCTCGCCCCCTCCTCTCTCCCCCCTCCTCTCTCGCCCTCCTCTCTTCATCCTTCAAAAAAAAATAATTAAATAAACATTAATTGTGACGTCATTCGTGATGTCATAGCACCGTGTCCTGTCATTGGTTCACAGATACATGGCCGTAACTTGGGAACCGCTCGTCCGATTGATATCAAACCTTGAAAAGGCACATCCGCCGGGCCCCGGCAATATTCCTGGCAAGTTTCAATCCGATTGGACTGGTGGTCGGTCTGGTTATTAATAATTTGGGGAAAAATGGCATAAGGTGAGAAGGTGGAACGACACCTTCAGCTGCCATATATACACCTTTTTAACACTGAAAAGGCAATAAAATGGCCGTAACTTGGGAACCGCTCGTCCAATCGATATCAAACCTCGAAAATGCACATTCGCGGGTCCCCGACAATATTCCTGGCAAGTTTCAATGAGATCGGACCGGCGGTCGTCGAGAAACGGCGGTCGCAGACAGAAAAACAGACAGACAAACAGACAGACACACACAGAGATTGCTGGAAATATATGTTACGGTTCGAGGAATCGAATGCATACAAACATACAGTTGTCCCGAAGTCAGTTATTCCATTAAGTATATGTGTAGATAGATGCCTACCTTGTATGTAGTGGGAAGACACTGGGTGCGTTGCGATGGGCTTTTAGTTCGTGTTATAAATCATTTCTTCCCCTTTTATTTTATTTCCCCTCTTATTTGAACCACAGTACCCTCCTCTCACTTGCTACTCTTGCATGGGCTGAACAAGCGCTTGTTCGCCTACTTGCCTAACCGGCGACTCGCGTTCTGAGGCAAAATCTTTGTGTAGTACCTTTTTGACGACACGCATGGAGTGGGCGGGCTTCCCGGCATGGCCGAAAACCTGCCCAGAAAGGGCGCACCCCATGGAAGCCCTGACCAACCAGGGCGGTCAGTGACGTCTGTTTCGTAAAGGCCCCTCCCCGCTGGGGGAGATCTATAAATTACGAAGCAACCCTGAGAGCGAGGAGCGTTGGAGTGACACAGTTCGTCGGCTGCAAGCGAAAGAAAGGAGGAAGGTCGTGGAGTGGTTGCGGTCTTTGGGGGTCCTTCGTTTTGAGTGTGAGAGAGCTAGGAAAACCTCGACCCGACTTTGACCGGGTCTCTCGTTGGGTCCTGTCTGCAGCCCTGATCCCCGCCTCGGACTACACTCTACTTGACCCGGGCTCCTTCGCATACACGGTCTCCATGCGTGCGGCCGTGGACCGAGCCACACGACCATTGACAGGTGCCGCGCCACGGAGCATCCCTTCCCTCCAACATTCAGGTACCCAAAAGAACTGCGACCTCATTTCACCACCCTCTCTGGCTGCGGGGGTCCTTTGCCATACATCTGGGTTTATTTTTGTCTGAGTGTGTGGCGCCGTCTTTCAGTAGAATTGCGTAAGTGTTTTTATGTGATCATTGTAAATATTGCCTGTTTCATTGCCGCGCAAGTCTGCTCTGTGTCCTTCTTTTGCAAGTTGATTGTAAATAAATTATTGTAGAAATGTTCCCAGTTCGTTTTTGTCTTTTCCTTCATTAGTCCAGCATGGTTTGGGTCTGAGTTTAGCCGGGTCTTTATCCCCGATAATCTATTCATTCGAGCCGTTACGTTCTTGGCAGGTCCGCTCAGCTGCATCCGAACCGGAAAGGTAGTTGGTAGTTGGTCGTGTGATCCGGTTTGAGCAAGGCTTACTGAGGGCGTGGTTCCCCGGTTGTCGAAACCGCATGGTTAATTAGATAAATTGATTCTCGACAAAAAGACCCAACGCTACGCGGTGGAGGTATTGGCGTCCACGGTCGGTAAAGCAACTTGCCGCGTCACGGAATTATCCATGAGCGACGGCCTACAATTCCGGGGGTTCTGGTGGGAGATGACGTAATTTCCCCCACCTAGTGCTCGTTCTCGCCACCGGACTCCGGCCCGCAACAAATATATATATATATATATATATATATATATATATATATATATATATATATATATATATTTTAATATATATATATTTTAATATATATATATATATATATATATATATATTTTAATATATATATTTTAATATATATATATATATATATATTTTAATATATATATATATATATTTTAATATATATATATATATATTGTTGCGGATCCGGGGTGGCGGGATTCTCACCCGAGTCTTAATAGCCAAACGTTACAGATTCGGCACCTCCCTCGCCACCACAGTCTCCAGGGTTTATAACGCCGGCTGACGCGGCACAGGCCTCGGGTCGCGCGTCTTCAGTCGCGATACCAACGTACCCCTGGACCTTACCAGTTGGGGAAATAGACCCCGGTTACAGACTGGTTTTGTCAGATGCCGAGCGTTTTCTGCCAGTCTGAACCCTTTTTGGTTTTATATTCCAATCGAATGGATCGTTCCTCGATGCGACACAAATTAATCCAGAGCGGCAACTTCATACGAATCTGCCAGATTTATTGGGAACATCGGGGAACACAACACAAGCAAAACATTCACGACAATGTTTTAATTAATCTATAACCCGTTCTTAACAAGGGAACTACGGGTTTTGAGGGGGTCTCGACCGAGATGAGCCTTAAACAACATGCAGACAAGACAGAGTACTTGGTGATGTTTCATGGACGAGAGGAAAGTGTCAAAAGCACGAATGTCGCTCGTAACAAGCCGATGTCCATGGATTCGCGCCCCAAGCTCGAGCACGCCGTGTGACAAAATGGCGCTCGTCTTCCTTTGTCGCACAACACGCGGCCTCCGCGTAAGGTCGACGGCACAAGACCATCAGATCGACGATGGGTTTCAGCTGGTTTCTCATAAGGTCCAGCATACAAGTCCAGGACTGGCCTGTTCACCAGACAAGGCCAAATCGAGGTGCCGGGCTCCGGCAGGCTGGGTCCATGGGATTCCAAAACGTCATTGAGCCGTGAGGTGAGTCGGGACAGTCAGAGGCTCCGTCGTTAGACGCAGGTTGAACCTGTCGATCACCTCCCCTCAAAGCCGACTCCAGACTCACACAGCAGATAGGTCCTCTCCTTCAGAATCACCACTGTCTTTTCTTCTTTCTGCTCACCTCCAAGCCCGACTGCTCAACTCCGTCCTCTCAGTTCTTTCCACCTGCAGAATCACCACTGGCTTTTCTTCTTTCTGCTTTCCTCGAAGCCCGACTTCTCAACTCCGTCCTCTCGGTTCTTTCCACCTTGTCTTTTTGGGGCACGCCCCTTTTCGAAGCCGACAAACTCCTCCCCTTAGTTTCACTTCCTCTTTTTGGCCACTCCCCCTCTCAGCGCTGGGCGGGGACTATTGTCCGGGAGAGGAAGGAAGGAAGAAGAAGCTCTCAATCCACCACCACTGCACAAACAAATAACTGCCTGGGACACCTCCCGACACACATGAAACGTCAAATTACCGAAAAACCTGGCTAAACATGCATTTAATGGGGGATCTGGGCTAATCCTATATTTAGTAGCACACGAAGGGCCATTTCCTTAACAATACATATATATATATATATATATATATATATATATATATATATATATATATATATATATATATAAAACACACATAATGTATACATTGTCGAGGCTCGTATGAGAGCGAACACAAAACGCACAGCAAGGGGTCATGAGACAAGAGGGGCGGGAGTGGGAAGGACAAAACTGTGGAGGACAGAGACATTAGGAGATCTGTGGAAGGGAGAGAGATGGAGTGGGGAACAAGGGGTAGGCAAGATGCACATTTCAGGGTATTTGAAGGAGGTGGGTTTGGGTTAGATTAAAGGGGGTAGAAAAGATCGTGATTTTGGATGGGGGACAATAAGAGGTGGTGGTGAACGGTTGCTTTGAAGGCCTGGAGGGGAGAATAGGATTGAAGAGAGTGTGCGAGTTTATTCCAAAGGTGGGAAAAATGAGGAATGAAAGAGTGAAGATGAGCAGTGATTTGTGATTTTGGTAGTTTTACCAGAAGGGGGTTGTTGGCAGACCTTGAGTGCCCTCCGGAAATATGGTGGGGACAAATCACAGACAGAGCAGTCTGTGCGATACCAGAGAGGAGACTGTAGAAGTCAGAAAGACCACCGACCTTCCTGCAGTGAGAGAGTGAGAGGCCCAAAGACTCAGCCTCATCGCGGGAAATGGCAATGATCCGAAATGCCTTGGTTTCCACAGCATGAAACCGACATAAGGTGAGAGGCAGGAGCACCAGCCCAGAGGGGAGAGCAGTACTCCATCAGGCTGCAGAAGAAAGCTTTGTATGTGGTCAGGAGCTCAGGTGGGCCGAGGAAGGACTTTGCCCAACGGAGGATTCCCAGTCGGCGACTGGCTTTGGAGGCCCGGTTGGAAATGTGGCTTTCCCAGGAAAGAACATGGCAGATAGTAAGACCCAGAAGCTTGAAAGAAAGGACTTCTTCCAGAGGATTGTTGAGAAAGTAGATTGGGTGGGGGCGGGGTTCCAGACGGTTATTTTGGAGAGACTTGGTGAGAGTGTGAGATTTGTCCGGATTGAAAAACATGTTCCACGTGTTGGACCAGTTTGTGATTTTATCCAGATCTGCAGAGAGCGAAGAAGCTGCGGCTTGCCTGTCTGAGGGATGACAAATGGTACGACAGAGGGTGGAGTATTTATCACGTGAATACTGTTGCATTGTGTTTATCACCTTTTGCCATAATGTCCTGTTCTGAAACTTGAAACTAATTTAATTTGGTTCACAAATATCCTTTTGATTCATCCATGACATTATCCATGTTCTCCTGAAATTCATTAAATTGTGAAATTAATTTGTGGTTAACCTCCACCATCCATTGCCAATGTTTAACCTTCAGTCGCACGAAATCGGCTTTGAGTTGGGTCAAGCTGTCACTGCTGGCAATCCAATCCATCAAGACGTCATTGCAATTTAATTTTACCATGCGGAAAATGTGACCGCCCTTTTGTGACATTGTGATTTGGTGTTGTAGCTCTCAGTCTCGACAAACTTCGATTTGCCCACTCAAGGTGTTAAAATGTAATTTTTCCAGTGATTGTGAGAACTAGAAGAAAATGTAAGGCAATGCATTGCTGCATGGAAACAAATGCTCAACATTGGCTGAGACACAACTGCAAGATGGTGAGAAACGTGTTGTAACATTTCACATCGGAATGTGAATGAACTTGTTTGCAGCTGTAACAATAGTGCGCTTCTTGTCTTCTATTTACCCTTACAAATCACCACCATAACTTCAAAACTTTTGCAAAATGTTCGCTCTCTCCCCAGTCTTGTTTTTTTTTATTATTATTATTTTTAATTAGCCCACCCCCCCCCCAAAAAAAACCTCACCTCCCACACGAGCCAACAGCCGAGACTTGAAATCCTTCTGGTCCCCCTCCCTCCTTTTGCTGAATCTCGCCCAAGTATCCTCTTTTTCTCTCGCTCTCCCTCCTTCCCCCCCCCCCCTGCCTCCCATCCTCACACTTAAACCCCACCCACCCTCATAATCACATTTAAATCCTTCTTTCTCTCAGCCATGCACTTGCATCGGATGTTAACAAATTTCTACAAATGAGATACTCACAGTAGTAAAAGAAATGCAAACGTTGCGATTTTAAAAAAAATTCACTCTAAGAAAATACGATTGGGAAGAAAAACATTTGATGACTAATTATATATGCTTACCAATGACAAAAAGTAAAACCTGTTTAATTCGGACATTCAAATAATGAAGGACCAATACGCGACTTTCAAAATGACGTTTGGATGCTGATTGAGACCTTTTGCGTACGCTCTGTGTGTGTTTTCAGTGACTGTTTTGGCTCGCCAGATACTTTTAACCTGCTGATGCTTGCATGAAATCTGTGATTCAAATCGTTTTTTAAACATAATTTTCTGCATTTGGATGAAAGGGCAGCTTGGTTAAGCATAATTGTTGTTTCTGGATGCAAATCGGATTCACGGAACTATAGGAATATGAGAAATATCTGTGGCTAAGAAGAGCTTGTATCATACCATTTACTGTTAGTGAAGTACATTTTATCGGCTGCCATGGTTATCACACACATGCACACACCCAAATGGATGCTTCTCCTTTCACCAATAGATGCAAAAATCTCGTATAATTCCCTCCGCCATCGAAGGTGGATGGAGGTTAAGTTTTCGCCCCTATCTCTCTCTGTCTGTCTGTCTCTTTCTCTCTCTGTCTGTGCATGTCTTTGTGTCGGTCTCCTACAGGTAACAATTTTAAAACTATTTTCACGAAACTATACCAAATGGAAGAGCTGGTTATAAGAAAGAAACCTATTGATTTTGAGGTCAAAAGATCAACATCGACATTAAGGTCAACAACTTTGTAAAATTTCTAAAATCAATTTTCATCTGATTGACTTGAAATTTGATGATTTGCACATCAGGTCACTGAATTTCACCACCAATTATTTTTGAGGTTGATATAGGCTAAAGGTCAACAACTTGGGTCAGGTGTGGGAGCCTGTGCCGGAGCAGCACGTCGCTGCGTCCATTTTCCACCGGTACTCCAGGGGCCTCTGCCTGGCCATCCCCCAGGCAGATTCCTGGCCCATCCCCATCTTGAGATGCTGATCAACCTGCTGCAACCACAAGGCATGTGGACAGCCCATTGGCCTCCTCCACGCATGAGGCTCCTTCGCTGAGAGAATCTGGTGAGCAGGATCAGCGTCAGGAAAACGAGCAAATGTCCATACAGCCGCAGCTGATGCTCACAGACTATGCAGGTAACAAATCTCATTTGAGTCTCTCAGCAACTGATCGTTGGATACAAAGTCCGACCAGCAATAGCCATGGATTCTCCAAAGACACCTTGTCTCAAAGGAATGAAGTCTCCATAACAGATCCCTGGTCAGAGTCCATGTCTCACATCCATAGAGCAATAATGGAAGCACCAAGGACCTGAACACTTGGACTTTTGTCCTCCTGCACAGGTAACAACAGTGCCACACCCAATAATCCAGTGAATCCTTGAATCCCCAGGCAACACCCAGACATCTATTGACCTCTGGCTCACAGCCAGCAGAGACATGAATATCACTGCCAAGGTAAGTGAATCTCTCCGTGACCGCAACATCCTCACCGCAAACAGGTACAGACAAGATAGCAGCATCCAAGATGTCATCCAAGATGGATCTTAGTTTTGACCCACGAAACCCGTAATCCCAGCGGCTCAGACTCCTCATTCAGCCCCTCGAGAGCCCCCAAAAGGACATCCACAGTCTCCGCAAAGATAACTGCATCTTCTGCGAAATCAAGGTCAGATACCTTGACATTCCAAAAAGATGCACCACCACTTGATCTCTCCAACATTCTCTCCAGAATCCTGTCTGAGAAGTGTGGGGACAGTACACACCCCTGACGAACTCCAGTAATAACTGGAAATATGTCAGAGATGATATCGCTGTGTCTCACTGCACTTTCAGTACTAGAGTATAGTTAAGACATCAAGTTGATCAGTTTTGGTGGCAACCCATGAAGACCAAGAATCCTCTGGTCCAGAGGTTATCCCGATTCACTGAATCGAACGCTTTGCAGAGATCAACGTAGGCTGCAAGCAGCCCCTGCCGAAACTCTCGTCTCCGTTCAGTGAGGACCCGAAGAGCAAGGATACGGTCAATTGTTGACCTCTTTGGTGTATCACCTGATTGCTCTGGGTGCTGGTGGTCAAGTTGATGGTAGTGAACCCTGTAGAGAATAATTATCGGAGGAAAGACCTTGCACGGCACAGAGAACAGCGTCATCCCTCTGTCATTGTTGCAGTCCTGGTGATCACCTTTCCCTTTCCAGGGAGCGACAACAAGGCCCCTCTACCAATCAATTGGGATGATGCCTGTGTTTCAGGCAGAGCATAGGACTGCATGCAACGACACAAGTACAGCGTTTCCACCAGCCTTGAAAAGTTCAGCATGGATGCCACAGATCCCAGAAGCTTTACCCCATTTCAATAGGTTCATCGCAGCCTGTGTTCCAAAAAATGAAGGTGGATCGCAGTTGATTGGAGTGTCACCAATAGGGATAGTAACACCTCTGACATCCAATGCAACAGCTGGTGGGTCAGCCTGGTACAGCTGCTCAAAGTAACCCGCTCAGCGGCCTTTCACTTCGGACTCCTCTATCAAGAGCCCACCACCCTCTGCTCTAATTCCAGTGCACCAAGGGACGGGCTTGGAGGAACACAATGCAAAAATTCCCATGCAAGCAGAATAAGAATCACTTGACCACAAGTGATGCTCTACAGTCTACACCCTCACAGATTCCTCGCACCTTGGCCTCCTTGTCTGCCCTCGGCACGTGTACAGTTTCAAGCATCAACTCCCTGAACAGCTCAGCTCTGCCAATAAGCCTGGCCCTGCGACTGGTCAATGGTATCCAGTTCTCCTTGAGAGTCAAAATTCTTCTTCACCCAACGGTGAATTGCAAGACATCCACCGACAACATCTGGGGTAGTGGTCTTGAAGGCACTCCACCACTCTTCAGGATTCCCCAAAACACCCAGACTCCCCAAATCCCCACTCAGCCTGTTCGCAAACTCGTCAGCTAACCACTCACCCTTGATCTTTCTATCATCCAGCTTCAGCTGGGATGGTGCCATTCCCCTGGATTTGAACTGCAACTTCAGAGTTTCTACAACAAGCCTGTGGTCAGTGACAAGTGAGCTGTTAGACCCTACAACAAGTGAGCACTTCGGTCGACCCTGCAGTTCTAAATCGTCTTCCAGCGACCATCAACAAGCACATGGTCAGTCTCCTTTGCCCCACCACCAGCGATAGAATTGCAAGGCCAGCGATGTGTCTGTGGGTGCTGAAACCATGAACCAGCTACCCTAAGTTCACAACTTCTTGCAAAGTCAAGGAACTTAGTGCTATTCTGTTTCACAGTTCCAGACCCATGGGGATCAATACCTGTCTCATAACCATCCCTTTCAGTTCCAGTCGATGCATTGAAATCCCTCAAGACTACAAGAGTATCTCGCCTGGGTCACTCATCAGCAACAGACTCGAGTGCAGCCAAGAATGCCTCCTTCACAGTGAGATCACTCACCTCAGTAAGAGCAGTAAGAAACAGAGACCAGGGAAATGACCTCCAAAGAGTGATAAATCCTCAGTCTCATAATACGCTCGTTGACCGGTGTTTCCTCTCATCTGCATTCGGTGAGTACCTCAATTATCATGGGAGACAGCTTATTGGACACAGCTACAGCAACTCCTTGGGTATGGCAACCACCAGAGTGACCAGACCAGTAGTTGGTGTAACCTCCCGCCATGATCTCACCACTGTCCGGTCTCGGAACCTCAGAGTGCAGGACACCGATTTTCAAACACTGGAACTCAGATAATATCAGAGGCAGGTGATCATCCTCTCTTCGGATAGGACGTTCCACGCACCCACCTGAAGGGACCATGTCAGGAAAACCCAAGAAGACCACCGTCCGGTGGACAACACCTCAGCACCATCCCGACACACACAACTGCCCAGGAAGGGTGCACTGTGCTTTTCCTCCAATCAAAGAGTGGAGGGGGGGGGGTTGGGACTGAAGTTTTTGCCCAAATCATGTCATCCAGTGAGCTGTCCGGGAGGTGCTCCCACGGAATGGGTTTCTAATTCTCTTTGAAATTTGTTTTTTTTATGTGCTTTGTTGAATGAAGTGCTTTATGGTGGCTGGAGTGCAAATCCTGCCACCAATCTCAGAGGGAAAAGGTAAGCCAAGTGCAGGTGGACGGCTGCAGATCCAGTTGGGTACCAGATATGGATGGCCTTTGGCTCACAAGGAACTCCTCCGTGCTTTGACAGGTTTTGTTTTTAATCCTGCTGGGTGTCCGTATCCATACACCCTCCTCATCAGGAAACCTGGTGGTGGAGATGGCTTTGTCACTGACAACCCAACAATGAAACGGGTTTACACGATACCGGGAGCAAGTCACAGATCTGATCTGGCCTGACATGACAATAACTAGTAACCAGAGATAGAAATAAAACACCCCACATGTGAAAGATACGAAGCCGGAATGCATTAATCTCCTGCATCATAAACATTTGTCTCATGTAATGTTGCCTCAACTTCGGCTACCCAAGATAATACATATTCATCGACATCACATAAGGATCTTCATTTTGGGAGCGTGATACACAGCACAATTAATGGCTGCCGAAAGTGAGTCCAAATGCACAGAGAATGAGGGATGGTGGGATGGCTGAGGAGCGGCCGAGTTCAACTCCCAAAGCGGGATTATATCATGAACATGCATATCCTTCTCAAATATGTGACCCCTCCCCGTTTTTACATAACGTTCACAACAATAAAGGGAGACACAGATTGTACTGCATTTCACTCATTATTCCACATCCAGCGACTGCCCTTTCTCCCTTGACCTTGCACTTGAACTCTTCCTCCTTTCCTACCCACCCCCATTGCCAAGCGCTGGAGCCCTTTTCTCCCCCTTGCCAGCCCACCCCACCCCTCAGCCATGCGCACCACTCCTCGCCGGCTGCTGCCCGTGTGCCTCCCCTCACCGGCTGCTGCCCGTGTGCCTCCCCTCGCCGGCTGCTGCCCGTGTTCCTCCCCTCGCCGGCTGCTGCCCGTGTGCCTCCCCTCGCCGGCTGCTGCCCGTGTGCCTCCCCTCGCCGGCTGCTGCCCGTGTGCCTCCCCTCGCCGGCTGCTGCCCGTGTTCCTCCCCTCGCCGGCTGCTGCCCCCGCGCCACCCCCCTCGCCGGCTGCTGCCCGCGCGACACCCCCCTCGCCGGCTGCTGCCCGCGCGACACCCCCCTCGCCGGCTGCTGCCCGCGCGACACCCCTCGCCGGCTGCTGCCCCCGCGCCACCCCCCTCGCCGGCTGCTGCCCCCGCGCCACCCCCCTCGCCGGCTGCTGCCCGCGCGACACCCCCCTCGCCGGCTGCTGCCCGCGCGACACCCCCCTCGCCGGCTGCCGCCCGCGCGCCACCCCCTCGCCGGCTGCTGCCCGCGCGACACCCCCTCGCCGGCTGCTGCCCGCGCGACACCCCCCTCGCCGGCTGCTGCCCGCGCGACACCCCCCTCGCCGGCTGCTGCCCGCGCGACACCCCCCTCGCCGGCTGCTGCCCGCGCGACACCCCCCTCGCCGGCTGCTGCCCGCGCGACACCCCCCTCGCCGGCTGCTGCCCGCGCGACACCCCCCTCGCCAACTGTTGCCTGCACTTAATTCTGAATCCTCCTCATCTTGCAAATGTCATTTCTTCCATTTTCATTCAGCCATTCATTCTTTCCTTCATGAATTTTTGGTCGTCTCCATGTTGTCATTGGAGAATTGAGTTAATGTAATGATTTCCTTTTGTTTCATGCAATCCCATTTCTTTGCTTTCTGCCTCTGCTTTCTACCTCACTCCCTTGCGACTACCCTCCAAGATCTCTATTTGCCCCTCCCTTTTCTTTCCTCATTAGATGGTTTGGGCAAGAGCGTGAATACAACGTCTTAGTCATGGATATTCTGGGTCCAAGCTTGGAAGACCTGTTCAACTTCTGCTCACGGCGCTTTACGATGAAAACAGTACTCATGCTTGCAGATCAGGTGCCACTCTTTGCTGGAACTGCAGTTTGTTTGGCTTCTTGTGTTTATTTTTTCCATATCAGTCCAATCATTGTGCTGTGTTTTGTGACGTCTTCCACAGATGATTAGTCGAATTGAGTACGTCCACAATAAAAACTTCATCCATAGAGACATTAAACCAGACAACTTTCTGATGGGAGTGGGGCGGCACTGCAACAAGGTATACCTTTTGTATTCTTATGCGTGTGTTTATTCTTTGTGTTGTACTGCATTCATATTCTTGCACTTCACTTTCAGTCATTTCAGTGTAGTATACGGTTCGCACACTCCTTGAAACTCCTTGAATTTCCTGAAAAATGAGATTCCATTTTCCAGTACTTGAAAGTCCTGGAAAAAAGAAAAAAACTCCTTGAAACTCTTGGAAACTCCTGTAAAATAAACCTTTTTGTGTGCACTGTCCCTTACATATTTCTATCCTCTTATTTTTTTTTTTTTCTTTTTTTTTTTTTTTTCTTTTTTTGTCAGAAAATAAGCCGTCATCGGTCATTTTGCCACCAAAGAATTGATTCACCTGGATTAGGGTTATGTTCATTGATTCTGTATGCGGTTGTAAAGTGTAGTGAAATATCAACCAATGAAAAGCATTGGAAATATATGCTCTAACAATTCATTGGCTGTTGATCGGTGACGCCGCCATAATCTCCCTGTCAGTAGCATATTCACTTCAATATTGAGTAACTGCATGAACGTCTCTGTGCGGAGAAACTTTTCGGCTGCAGAACGGAGAAGCAAAACGTCCAAAGTTTGTTATTTCAACACCGCGTAGCTCAGCCATCCCAACTCGGGATTGGCTAGAAAGGGTGTCCATCCACAAAGCAAGATGTCATGTGTGCAAAAAAGTTGTAGATATTTCGAACATGGGCGAAAGCACGCTCAAAAGTCATGCCAAGGGAACCAAACACGTGCGCTTGATGCAGCAGACTGCGGCCGATTCCCGTTCGCGAATTAGAGAATTTTTTGGATCGGTGAGCACATCGGCACCAGCAGGTATCGTCATGGATATTTGTTTATGAAATAAACTATTCAGCGTAAAACGCATCTGCCATAATTAGATTTCAATGAACACATCACGAAAAATTCGTTTATAAATTTGACTTTTTGTAACCAAGGGAGATAGACTTCGCACAGCTGAAATAACAGTATAACGGGTTGTCTTCCCTTGAATGATTTTGAATGATGAGTGAAATAATATCCTCATTTCTTGAACACACAAACCGTTCAATTTATTTTAATGGTACAAAACCAATAAATAAAATAAACATTGAATGATAGGAAATTATGATTATAATAAAATATAATATAATTATATTAAATACTTAATTGAAAATTGTAAAATGGTAAATTATTAATAAGGTTATGATAATCACTTTTTTTTTAATCAAAGAAATTGTTTTAAAGTTTATGGCTTTGGAATCAAACTGACTGAGAAAATAAATCGTACTGATATTTAATGAAATTTTTAAAAACAAACAATTGAGGAGCAATTTTAAAGTTGTGGTTTGTTTTTTATATTACTGATGACTGCTGATGTATGTAATAAATTGTGATATGAACGATGTTACAGTGGATCCGCAGATAGAGGTTGATGTAAGACCGGCACCAGCCAGCACAGCAACTACTGCTACACTGAGACCAACAACAATGCAGGACTTTGTCACAAAGGATGAGGTGCTAAAAGCAGAGATTCTTTGGGCTTTACATGTTATAGAGTCCCACCAATCATACAGGTCCTGTCAAGGTATTGGAACACTCTTTCACAGGATGTTCCCAGATAGCGGCATTGCATCACAATTTCAATGTGCAGAAAAGAAGGCTTCCTACTTAAAGGTATTTGGTCTTGCACCGCACTTCAAAGTGCTTCTGAAACAAAAGGTTAACAGCAGTTATGTGTTACTCTTTGATGAGTCCTTGAATAAAAAAATCAGAAGAAGCAGATGAATTTTTACATCCGTATTTGGGCCAATGATGAGGTAAAATCACGATACTTGTACTCAAAGTTTGTCTGCCATTGTACTGCTGATGACATGCTGGAGGAATTTAACACCGTGTTGGAGGGTTTAAATCCACGCAACCTGATACAGATCAGCATGGACGAGCCCAGCGTGAATTGGAAGTTCCATCGCAGCATGCAATCACAAATGGAGACAAATTACGGGAAATCCTTGTTGGGTGTAGGCTCATGTGGACTGCACATCCTCCATGGTGCGTTTCAGACCGGCGTGGAGAAGTCGGAGATAGGAATTTCTTCACTTTTAAGGGCCCTATACACCCTTTTTCATGACTCAGCTGTGCGTAGAGAGGACTATCTTCGTGTCACAGATGGCACCAAGCTACCGCTAAAATTTTGCAAAACAAGATGGTGAGACAACTCACCTTGCGCGCAAAGAGCGATAGAAATATGGGACAGTGTTTGCAAGTATGTTGGAGAAGTGAGAATAGAATCAGTTCCTAACCCCGACAACCAGTCCTTTTCCACTGTGAAAAAAATTGTTCAAACTCCCCTCATGCTGGCAAGATTGAAATTCTTCTTTGCCTTATCCCAGGAAATTTCGCCATTCCTGACAACCTATCAAGATGATTGGCCCTTGTTGCCTTTTATATTTCACTTGATTTGCATGAGTGGATGCTAAGCTTACTTCAGAGATTTGTAAAGCACTCAGTCACAGAACCTCTCACACCTGTAAAGCTGGCGTCATTTGATGTAAGAAAGGATGACAACTACGCCGATCTGTCCAAGATTGACATTGGACTGGCTGCCGACAAAGGTCTGAAAGAAGCTGTTCGCTCCAAGAAAGCATCCGATAGAGCAGTTTTCGAGTTTCGCAATGAATGCAGACGGCTTCTTGTGGAATTGGTGTCAAAGCTGATTGAAAAGGCACCAATCAAATATGCCCTTGCCAGACACTTAGCATGTCTGGACCCAAGACATTTCAATGAAAAGGAAGTAGCCACCCGCTACATGCACAGAACAGTGAGTGCCCTTTGTGACGCCAAGTTGATTACACCAGAAAATGGGGATGAGACTGTCCGCCAGTACTCAAGATATCTGACTGATGCTTCAGTCAAACGCGCACACTTCGATCGAAAGAAAGATCGCCTCGACCATCTGTGGCATGCAGACATTGCAAAAAAGCCGGAGTTCAGTAATCTGTGGGAGGTTGTGAGACAACTTTTGCTACTGTCCCATGGACAGGCTACAGTTGAAAGGAGCTTCTCGATAAACAAAGAAATTGAGGTGGAAAATCTGAGAGACGAGTCCTTAATTGCCCAGAGAGTAATCTGTGATCATCTTCACAATGTCGGAGGGTTGCAGAAGGTTGAACTCGACAAGAAGCTGCTATTGTCTGCAAGTGCTGCACAAAGGAAGTACCAAGATTACTTGGATGAGCAGAAGCGAAATAAACAGCTGGCCTCTGTCTCGGACAGAAAACAAAAGATAGAAGAAGAATTATCGCACTTAAAATCGCGCCAAAAAAGACTCAAAACAGACATTGACTCTATGCAAACAAACGGCGGACGAGTTTTCATTGAGAGCAGAAAGAGAGAGAGAGATTTGTCATTTGTTGGTCAAGCTAACAGTTTGAGAGAGTCCTCCAAAAAGAAAGAAAAAGAATTGATGGAGTTAGAGAAACTTGTGGTAGAAAATGTTAGGCTTCTGAGAAACCTGTAAATGCTTGTGGCACTTACGGATGACATGCTAGTCAGTTCAACAAAGGTGACTTGTTGATAACAAGTGACATTAAATGCAAAAACTTCTGAGAAAGTATGTAAAAAGTATTTTCTTCACAGATTTATTAATATATACATTTTCTTGTCTCGTATGATAAAACAGTTTTGTGTGAAATTGCCTTTAAATATTGCAGCTTAATTGCGGCTTTTAAGATAAGTATGTAAAAGTGTTTTGTTTTTCCAGATTTGTCGTTTTTTAATTAATATATATACGTTTTCATATTTCATGCACTAAAACAGTCTTGTTTTAAGTTTAAGTTTAAAAATTGCCTTTTAAGTTTACATATTGCAGTTCAATCAGGACTTTTAAGATACGTACATGTATCTGTAAATGCTTGTTTATGCGAAAAAGTTGAGAAAGTATGCAAAAGTGTTTTGTTTTGTTAGCAAAGATTTATAGTTATTTCATCAATATTTATGTTTTCATGTTTCATACAGTAAAACAGTATTTGGTGAAATTGCCTTTACTTACATGTATTGCAGTTCATTCATGAAAATAATGAATAAAAAAGACTGATTATAGAATTTTGTGCGTTCCTTCAATCAGTAAATTGTTGAACACAAGGTATAACACAAGCATTATGTTTCCTTGAAAATGACAATTTGTCCTGGAAAAATCTTGGAATTTCATTCAGTCAGGACTGTACAAACCCTGTAGTACTCATTTGTTTTGTTTTTTTCACCTGCTGCAGTTTTGCAATGAGATTAAGAAACATGTTCTTTCTGTGTCTCTCTGTGTCTCTCTGTGTCTCTCTGTGTCTCTCTGTGTCTCTCTGTGTCTCTCTGTGTCTCTCTGTGTCTCTCTGTGTCTCTCTGTGTCTCTCTGTGTCTCTCTCTCTCTCTGTGTCTCTCTCTCTCTCTCTCTCTCTCTGTGTCTCTCTGTGTCTCTCTGTGTCTCTCTCTCTCTCTCTCTCTCCCCGTCTCTCTCCCCGTCTCTCTCGCCGTCTCTCTCCGTCTCTCTCCCGTCTCTCTCCCGTCCCTCTCCCCGTCTCTCTCCCCGTCTCTCTCCCCGTCTCTCTCCCCGTCTCTCTCCCCGTCTCTCTCCCCGTCTCTCTCCCCGTCTCTCTCCCCGTCTCTCTCCCCGTCTCTCTCCCCGTCTCTCTCTCTCTCTCTCTCTCTCTCTCTCTCTCTCTCTCTCTCTCTCTCTCTCTCTCTCTCTCTCTGTGTCTTTCCGTGTCTCTCTGTGTCTCTCCCGTCTCTCTCTCCCCGTCTCTCTCTCTCTCTCTCTCTCTCTCTCTCTCTCTCTCTCTCTCTCTCTCTCTCTCTCTCTCTCTCTCTCTCTCTCTCTCTCTCTCTCTCTCTCTCTCTCTCTCTCTCTCTCTCTCTCTCTCTCTCTCTCTCTCTCTCTCTCTCTCTCTCTCTCTCTCTCTCTCTCTCTCTCTCTCTCTCTCTCTCTCTCTCTCTCTCTCTCTCTCTCTCTCTCTCTCTCTCTCTCTCTCTCTCTCTCTCTCTCTCTCTCTCTCTCTCTCTCTCTCTCTCTCTCTCTCTCTCTCTCTCTCTCATCCATCTTTTCAGTTTTGTCTTGTCTTTAGCTCGCATGTTCTTATCATGTTGTAAATATAAATTAAGGTTTGGGTTGACAATTTACATAGCATTTCATAAGTGGTGTGACGCTCTGCTTAAAGCCTCTTGGGAGGACTTCGCAAATTTTCGGAGTATCATCATGTCTCTCTCTTCAGCAACATTGACGTCTTTACCCAGCTAAAGGCCCAGTCACACCTTGACGTTTTAGCCAGCTTATGCCGATTTTTGGAAAATTTGTCTAAAACGCTGGTACACGTTGAATGCGTTATGGGTAAGTTTTGATAACATTGAGAGCACGCTGAAAAACACTGCCATACGTCGTAGTACGCTGGCTTTAAACGTTGTACTTTTCGGTTGTCCTCAACTTTTCCATGCTTGAAATTTTAAGACTTATGCCAGCGTATGACTCACATGTTCTGCATAACGCTGGCCATAAGTTGTAGGCACGTCACGCGATCGTTGACACACGTCGACACACGTTACTTGTAAGTTACTCATAAGTCGAAACACCTCGAGGTAATGTTTAGCGTACCCGAAACTTATTTCTAACCTATGAGTAATGTGTTGTACTCACGTTTCGCGATCGGTGAAACACATCGACACACGTTACTTGTAAGGTGCTCATAAGTCGAAACGCATCAAGGTAATGGTTAGCGTCAGTGTTCCAAACTCCCTGGTTTTTATTTTATTTTTTTTCTTCCTTCCTTCGGTGTGATGGTGATTTTGACACTTCGATTTCTAGTGCGGTTATAATGTAATATAATTAATAGGCTGCTGCTCAACGATTTAAATCATAACCGCACTGTACACTGAACACCGTCATACCGAAGAAAAAAAAAAAAAACGGGAGTCTGGAACACTGACGCTAACCATTACCTTGACGTGTTTCGACTTATGAGCACCGTACAAGTAACTTTTGTCGATGTGTGTCAACGATCGCATATCGTGCGTACAACTTATTCCCATCACATGCGGAGCGTGTGTCATACGGCAAGTCAGGTCAGGTATGGGAGCATGTGCCAGAACAGCACGTCGCTGCGTCCACTTTCCGCCGGTACTCCAGGGGCCTCCGTCTGGCCAGGCCCATCCCCATCTCCTTGAGATGATGGTCAACCTGTTGCAACCATGAGGCACGTGGTCGACCCACTGGCCTCATCCACTCATGAGACTCCCTCACTGAGAGAATCTGGTGAGCAGGATCAGAGTCAGGAAAACGAGCCACATGTCCATACAGCCGCAACTGACGCTCACGGACTATGCAGGTAACAAATCTCATCCGAGTCTCTCTCAGCAACCGCTCGTTGGACACAAAATCCGACCAGCGATAGCCAAGGATTCTCCGAAGAGACCTGGTACCAAAGGAATTAAGTCTCCGTCTCAGATCCTTGGTCAGAGTCCAAGTCTCGCACCCATAGAGCAAGACTGGAAGTACCAAGGACCTGAAGACTCGGACTTTCGTCCTCCCGCACAGGTACCGGCAGCGCCACACCCCATGATCCAGTGAATCCATGACTCCCCAGGCCTGACCCAGACGTCTATTGACCTCTGACTCGCAGCCAGCAGAGACATGAATATCACTGCCAAGGTAAGTGAATCTCTTCACGACCTCAACATCCTCACCACAAACAGACACAGACAGGACAGCAGCATCCAAGATGTCACCGAAAGCCTGGATCTTAGTTTTGACCCAAGAAACCCGTAATCCCAACGGCTCCGACTCCTCATTCAGCACCTCGAGGGCCCCCAAGAGGATGTCTAAAGTCTCCGCAAAGATGACTGCATCATCTGCAAAGTCAAGGTCCGAGATCTTGACATTCCCAAATGACGCACCGCAACTTGATCTCTCCGACATCCTCCCTAGAATCCAGTCCATACAAGTGCTGAAAAGTGTGGGGGCAAGTACACATCCCTGACGAACCCCAGTAACAACTGGAAATAAGTCAGAGATGGTACCACCACACTTCACAGCACTCTCAGTACCAGAGTAGAGTTCAGACATCAGATCGATCAGTTTTGGTGGCACCCCACGAAGACCAAGAATCCTCCAGAGGACATCCCGATTCACTGAATCGAACGCTTTACAGAGATCAACATAGGCTGCAAGCAGCCCCTGCCGAAACTCTCGTCTGCGTTCGGTGAGGACACGAAGTGCAAGGATACGGTCAATCGTTGACCTCTTTGGTGTAAAGCCTGACTGCTCTGGACGCTGGTGCTCAAGCAGATGGTGGCGAACCCTATCGAGAATTATCCGAGCAAAGACCTTGCCCGGCACTGAGAGCAGCGTCACCCCTCGGTAGTTGTTGCAGTCTTGGCGATCACCCTTCCCTTTCCAGAGAGGGACAACAAGGCCCCTCTTCCAGTCAGTTGGGATGATGCCTGTGTTCCAGGCAGAGCACAAAACTACATGCAACGACACGAGTGCAGCATTTCCACCAGCCTTGAGAAGTTCGGCATGGATGCCACAGATCCCTGGAGCTTTGCAAGCATACGGCAAGTACGTCGTAAAATTTTCAACATGTTTAAAATTACAAGACGTACTCCACTTATTACGACGTATGATCGCGTACTTTAGCGTTCTATTCACGCATACCAAACTTACCCATACCGTATTCGACGTGCGCCAGCGTTTCAGACGCATTTTTCAGAGGTCGGCATAAGCTGGCAAGATCGCCAAGGTGTGACTGCGATGTTGACACTTCCATTTCTGCGGCGGTTATGATTTGAATCGTTGTGCGGCAGCCTTTTCATAACCTATGCACGTCATCGTCGGCGATGCGTGCAGCGCGCTATGCATAAGTTAGACTATCGTTGGGCATAGGTTGTGAAGGCCGACAACAGGTTCAGCATTCGTTGGTATAAGTTGTCTATAACACAACGAAACGTTCAAAGTCCGTTACTAATACATTGTGCATAAGACCAAGTCGTTATGAATACGTCCGAATCTTTTAAAAAAAACATCAAAAGTTCAACGTAAGCCAGCGTTTTACATACATTTTAATACGTTGCCATTGCTGGCTAAAACGTCAAGGTGTGACTGGGCCTTAACACGGAACATTAACCTGTGCAAACAATTGCACAATGATGTATTTTAAGGGGCATAAACAGCTAGCAGGATGGCCGAGAGCTACACACACTTGTCTCTTCGCCGTCTCCCCCGAGTTAGAATCCCGACCCAGCTATAAACTGTGATCCTGATGTTTCACAGGTAGGGTGATTCATCAATGTGTGTGACGTCCCTCGGATGCGTGTCAAACTGGGCGTCCTGACTTCCGGCATTTGTTGGTCGATGTTAAAGATCCCATGGTGTCTTTTGTGAAGTGTAGGCGAGCTATCGCTGGCACCATGGCCAAATTCCTTCCAGAAACAGCAGAGGGCACGACATCACGGGCACAGCCGTGCCCTCAGCCAATAATGCGACGCCGCACCCTTGTGCTGCGTACAAACGAAGAAGGGGCAAAAACAACATTAGCATCTGCAGAGAGGTGTACGTCCAGCTTCTGCATGGATATCACTTTGTTTGAGCACTAACCATAGCAATGTTTCACTTGTCTTTCCTTTGTAATCTGTCTTTTGTCTTTTTATCCTCATGGTTTTGCCTGCACTTCTCCAGCTGTACCTCATTGACTTTGGCCTCGCCAAAAAGTACCGAGATACACGGACAAGACAGCACATTCCCTACCGAGAAGACAAGAATCTCACTGGAACAGCCCGTTATGCCTCAATCAATGCACACCTTGGCATTGAGCAGAGGTAAGCACCGATAGCAAGTCATGTAGTTGCCTTGCAGAGTGCAGAGTGCAGAGTAACTCTTGCCCATTGCAACATAGATTACGTGTTGCTGAGAACGAAACGTTTTCTGCAGGCTTTGCAGCAAAAATCTTTGATTCCCCTGCTTTTCCAATGGTGTAATATCGTAGGAGGTATTGTCTTTGGTTACTAATTCAAGTTCTGTGTTATTACCTAATGTAAACACATGCTTGGTATGATGTGGAGGTGAAAGTTAAGATTGTTTTATCATTTATCTCTATCTTTTGGTTTGTAGTTTTTTTTTTAATACTATTTAATTTGAACATTTGTATATTGTGCACAATTCGTGCGTCATTCGTTAAAAAAAAAAAAAAAATTGTAAACATGCTTGAGGCTTGTGGAAGAGCTGGAGCAAATGGAAGGGGGAAACACAAGCAGCAAAGTACAAGTGAGAGTGAGATCAAGGGGAGGGGGAGAAGGACACATGAGTGTGAACAATCTGCACACAAGCTAAATGAAATGCAACAAGAAGAGGAAGGTGAAGGTGCGGATGAAACAGAAAAGGAATAAACCAACTGATGACTAACAAATGAAAAGGGGTGAGGGAGAGGGTGGGGGGAAAAATCACAATAACCTGGAAAAGGGAGTGCTTGGATCATTTGCGGTACAAGAGATCGTGAGTGGAGATGGGGGGATGATCTGAGGTCGTGGTGAACAGCTGTTTTGAAGCACTGGAGGGTAGAATGAGACTGAACAGACTTGGGAAGTTGGTTCCACAGGTGAAAGAAAAGAGGAACAAATGAGTTGAGGTGAGCAGCAAGCCTGGAATTTGGAAATTTAACAAGAAGAGGGTTACTTGCAGAGAGGACATAGGGTGCAAGACCAAAATGGAAGCGGTAGAATACGGAGAGGTCACCAAGCTGTTGTGTGATGTGAAAGTGACAGGTCTAGACTCGAGATACTCAGCTTCGTCGTGGGAGATCCCAATTATTTTGCGGGCCTTGCTTTCCATGAAATCGAGAAGGGCAAGGTGTGAGGTAGGGGCACCATGCTAAAGGGAGAGCAGTGCTTCATCGAGCTGCGAATGAAGGCATTGTAGCTTGTCAATAGTTCAGACTGGCCAAGGAAAGACCTTGCACGATGAAGGATGCCCAGCCGGAAACTGGCTTTGGAGGCCATCCTGGCAATATGGTCTGCTCAAGAAAGATCATGGTTGATGGTGAGGCCCAAAAGTTTGAGTGACTTATCCTCTTCAAGTGGTTTGTTTTGGAAGTCGATGGGAGGGTTTGTCAGATGGTCCTTTTGGAGAGACAGGGTGAGCGTGTGTCGGATTGGTCAGGGTTGAAAGACATATTCCAAGTGTTGGACCAGCTCCTCATTCTATTAAGGTCTGCAAAGAGGGGAGAGGCTGCTACCGACCCGTGTGAAGGATGAGATTGCGAGTTAAAAGAAGAAATTTACTCGTGCTGTCACTCTGATCTTCTTCTCCTTTGCCCATTTGCTATATTTTTTTTTACTGGAGCGTGGCTCATGGAAGAGCAAGGTGGAACTGACAGTGGGACAAACATCAAGGGAATGAACAAACAGGATAAGAGGAGAGTGAGGAGTTGAGGAAACACTGAAGCCAGCAAGTAAGATTGCTGTGTTAAGAAAGGTAATGCGGGGGTCTTCAAGATAATGGGACACAATTGGGGATGACAATCGCTTTAATTGCATTTCGCTTATGCTAAACATTCACGAAGGAAATATCTATGCTTTTTTTTAAACCCTAGAAGTCATTTCAACAACAATATCAACCCCACCAAGTTACAGACAAAATTTCACAAACGATTTCTCCAGAGCAGGCAACAAACACTATTTTCCTCCTTTCCTTGGTGATGACTCAGCACGAGCTTGTTTAATCCAGCTCCAGGCATTCGGCTGTACTCGGGCTAACGTCAACTAAAAATACATTATTGTTTAATGAACAAGTTGACTTTCTAATTATTGCCATTGCAAACAACAAAAGTTGGATTTGACAGCGAACACCAGAGGATACCTTTTTTGGATGTATGTTTTGAGAGAGGGCCTTTATTTTCATGGATAAATGTTTTTAATGTTCAAACAAAAGAAAATTGAGACAAAGGTGAAAACAACTTGGCACGTTTCACCTCATTGGTAGTGCAGAAGTCAGAACCTTTGGTAAAAGTCAAAAAACCACCTGCAAAACTATTAATTCCTCGGGCTTCTAATGGGCGTGTGGATTTTCGGGTTGTCCACAAGCGTCCGGATGATATCACGGAGACCTAATCACGCAGGTTGATTCTGAGAAGAAGAAAAATGGTGGATTCCCGAGTCTGTCGAAATGAAGAGATTTCTCTGCGCTCACAAACCAGGACCATTATTTGCAGACTCGTGGTTGTGTCGATGCTCTTTCCATTGCCACTCCACACCTGCAAATTGTTGAAAAGGATGGATGCAGCAAGATACTGTCCTTTATCATTCCTTCTCTTTCCAAGCTCTTGATATTCCACGAGCCTTGGCCAACCGCAGAGAGGGTGAGGCCATGTGGGTTCATTCCCAACTTAGGACCATTACCAATCATGGAGGTCGTTGCCGGTGAGGTCACCAAGCGATTAAACATTATGATGAGGGATCTCCGGATGCAGTTCTGCATGGAATGGCTGTGCGGCTGTATTTTCTTTTTTTAAAGTGTATTGTGGATTGAGTGCCTCGCACAAATGCAGCACCTCCATTGGCTAAAAGGCGTTGTATAAATCTAATTATTATCCTCACGCTGTTTGAGAAAAATAAGGGGGGATATTGTAATCGGCCCTGTCTCTGTCTCTCTGTCTGCCACGTCATCTCCAATGTGTGGTTGTATAGAAATTCATCAAATTTAGTAGTGATGATCACAAAATGGTACGAAGGTGTAAGCACAGGATCATTTTTGGCCCCGCTCCCTCGGGCAGGGTCAAAAAGTCAAATACCAAAAAATACAATGACAACCACGTTTTTAAACTTTGTTTTTTTCATGAAAATGTATATGCAATCAACATTGGGGGACGCATGAAATACTTAGTGGTTTTCTGGACATTACTTCCAAAGTCATGCCCCAGGGGATGGAGACTTTGGGTCACAGGGGTCAAAACGGAAGAAATAATTTAACAATAAATTTGATATTGGGCCATTCCTGGTGGTACATTTTGCCATCTTTCAACATTGCTTTCAGTGGGAAGCGTGGAGATTTGCGATGGCGTGCCATCAACTTCGCTCTAGTTATTCTTAGTCAGGTCAGGTCAGGTATGGGAGCATGCGCCGGAGCAGTGCGTCGCTGCGGCCATTCAGCGTCCGTCGCTTATTCAGGTGCTCAGGTCAAAATGTCTATGCCTTTGTAAAGATAGTCTTGAATAATTGAGATACGTCTGTGCCTTGTTTCGAAAAACAAAAGGAATTGTATTCCATCCTTTGTTGAGCAAAAGTGATGTTGTTGTCTTTGGGTAGATTTTGATTCGCTAAATCGGATACAATTTAAAACCATCATCGTTGTTTTCCCATGAGATGGTTAATCCACACTTGTGCAAATTAATATAATTAATATCTAAATGGTACAGAGTCGATCAAGTATAATCTGCATTTTCATTCTGTGAATGCCTTTTATGTTAAAATTAAAAAAATTAAAAAATTCGGGACTAACTGCACTGAGTTTTAAACATGGCCTCAGTTTGTGACTTAAACAAACCTCTTTCTCTCTTTCTCTCTTTCTCTCTTTCTCTCTTTCCATCAACCTTTTTCACCTTGTTCTTTAGCCGGAGAGACGACATGGAGTCTCTGGGTTATGTGCTCATGTACTTCAACCGCACGAGTCTACCCTGGCAGGGGCTCAAGGTAAAACTGTTTTCCTTATCCCAAGGGTGGGGGTGGGGTGGGGGGGGATGAGGCATCAATGTGTGTGACATCTATTAAAAGGGTGTTAAACAGGACGACCCGCCTGTCAGTGGACGTGAAATAACCTACGGTGTCTTTTGTGACGAGTACATGAGTTATTGCCGCCACCTTGAATAAGTTATAAATTCATACCAGGAGGGGAAAAAAATGAGGAGGGAGTGTAGAAAATGGAAAGATTGTGGAGAAAGACAAAGAAAAGAACAAATATTGGAGTAAAGGGAAGTACATAGGGAGGGTGGGGGGAGGGCTCGCGTTAATGTATCACAATGGGGAAGGGTAGGGATATCACAAATAGCACCAATTATACTTTTATAAATGCGTATAATACCACAGTCTGAGTTGTTTTGCTTGAGCCAAAATTGTGCAAGATACAAAATTTGCAACTTTGCTTAATTGTACCCTTCATCTTCATCATCATCATGCAGCACAAGGCTGTGAAAGCTGGCTGAGGGTGCAGCTCTGCTGCTGATGCAATGCCCTCTTCTGGTTAGGGCAGGAATTTGGAATTCGTTCAGGACGCCGGTAATAGCTTGCCTACTCTTCGTGAAGGACACCATGGGACCTTTAATGTCAGCAGACAGGACGTCCAGTTTAATGTCCATCCGAGGGATGGCACAAACATTGATGAATCGCCCTGCCTGCGAAACACCGGAATGACCATTAATTTATAGCTGTATCGAGACTCGAACCCAAGCTGGATAGCTTGGAGGCAAGTGTGTGTATATCTAGGCCATCCTGTCAGCCATATTGTGTCATTAACAACATAATTAAACTGTATAAGTATATGTGGAAGAATTATGCACCCAGACCAGGAATCGAACCCGGAAGGAGAGGCCGTCGCTGCTCCTATGGTTGGCAGTGAGTGTCCCAGAAGCAGTGGGGGAAAGACAGTGTCATTTCTATGGGTCGCCCAGGTAGCTCAGATGGCAGAGCACTGGTACGGTTCACCAGAGGACCTGGGTTTGATTCCCGGTCTGGGTGCATAATTTTTCCACATATACTTATAATATTTGTTTCCTGTTCATTTATAATTGTATTTAAACTCAACAAAATCCACATACCGTATTTTCATGCAAATAATCTGCGTGACGGCACGTGACATAACCGTCGGGGGAAAAGTTACTGTAAATTATCAAGGAGATGCAAAAAGTTGGTTTTTCTTCTTTTTTTTTGTAAGTTTAATTGTAATATCTATAATTACAGTTCTTTCATATATTTTACAAACACTGCATGTGTATCTAATTCCAAAGCTACCTTATTTACGATATCGGTACATCGTCTTTCATAAAGACTGCATCTTCTGTTTAACATGAGGTATGTAAAATGTCATACATGAGAAATGTATGTCCAAGCGTTACGGAGTGCTACAGGGAGGGAGGAGGGGTGTTTCCAGTGCTGTTATGTAATGCTACATCAATCGATGACAACTTTGTTCCAGGCACCCTTTATTTAAAGAGTCAAGTATTCAATACATTAAAGACGAGCCTACCCGTCGCTCCGCTGGTGGATAGTCGTCTCGTTTGCCAAATTTAGCAGTGCATGGAGTGCTTTTACTCCTTTTCCACGAGAAATGTCTCACACATGATGACGGGTTTGACAGGCCTCTCCATTGGGGGGGGGGGGGTAGGAGGGGAGAAAGGAAGAGCACAAATTTACCCATGCAAAGAGAGTGCAACCTCAGTGTTGCCCAGGTAAAAAAGGAAATTGTAATACCCTCTGCCCCCACCACAAGGTGGCACAAAATGGTACACATTTACAGGGAGAACTTACACCCCCCCCCACACCCCCACGTCTTCCCATGGAACTGGCGACTGAAGAAAAAGTGACGTCACTTCCCTGAGAGGACGATATATTTTGTATATCCATGTCCTTTAAATTGTATGACTTTTACCTCTGCCGACCGAAGGTGGACGAAGATTATGTTTTCACCCTGTCTGTCTGTCTGTCTGTCTGTCTGTCTGTCTGTCTGTCGATGCAGGATATCTCAAAAAGTTGTAGACAGATTCTGCCGAAACTTAGTGGACAGGTTGGGTGTGTGACGAGGACAAATTGAATTGAATTTGGTGAAGATCTGAAGCTGGATCCGGGTACGATAATTTTTTTTAATTTTTCGTGATTCTTCACCATTGAAAGAGAGAGGGCCAAAAATGATACATGGAGTGATATTTCAAAAAGTTGTGGATGGATTATGACAAAACTTGGTGGATTAGTTGGGTAGGTGATAAGAACAAGCCGATCCTATCCTGGTTCAGGTCCGGATCAAGATCCGGCCTCTCATTGGGATGCAAAACATGAACTGTTCAGCCTGGTGGAGTTATGCGCTCGACAGTGTGTCCTTCTCGTATTAAAACGTCTTTTTGTATCGCCAAGATCTGTACAATATAAAATGTAAAATAATGAAATGTAAATTGCAAACGTCCAAAATGGATCTTGTTGGTGCAGTTTTGATGACTATTCCATCATTGCTTTTTCCACAGACACTTAATCTAATTTGCAAATTAAAGTGATTGAACATATTTAGAAAATATTACATCAGTCCGAGCGATTTGTCCGATGTCATTTTAGGGATTCCGGCTGCCGCCTGATCTTATTGACGGTGCACTGTACCGCCTTTACTTTTTTTAATATATTTTGTAGTAACTGAAAAGAAAACAATGGGATAAATAGCATACCGGGAATAAGGTAGGAAATAGGGGGAGATGGGGTGTCTTCATCGAGTGTTGCGTAATATTTTTAGAGGTGTCTGTTGGAGCGTTACAGGGTGTCAGATTTGGGCAAAAATTGTTTTGTAATTTTTGAAAGACCCCTTGACAACAAGGCCGTGTTGGCTGCTGGAGATATGGATATTTCATATCTCCCGGTCACGTGGAGAGGAAAGCTGGCGTGTTGGTTATACCCGCCTGAAATTTTCGTGGAGTATTTTTTTTTTCCCAAGGAGCAGGGGTAATTTGCAGGAAAATACAGTAGTCGGTAGTCAGGCAGCTTAAGAAAATTACGTGGACATCACATAAAATAAAAAGTACCAATTTTTGGTTTTGTTCAATGCTTGTTGCGGTCTTCCGATTTGACTTTCTGCTCGGAACCTTCAAATCTGAGACTTTAAGGCAACAAAATAACATATTTTGTGTTTTTGGCCATTTTCAAGCTTAAAAATGACATACATTTTGAGTTTTGTCTTGTACTAGTAGTTCATTTAGACATAATGGACAATCCTGTTTCTGGGGGGTACATAACGTTAAATTCTCCTTGCACGGTATATAAAATGCTTTGATTTCAAACATGACATTCCTCTCTGTATTCAGTAGTTCCACAGATATTGACATTTCAAGAGCTGTTCAGAAAGTTGGTTTGTCACATTTGCAGCCGCAAAGTTCAGGACTTCTCCAGCCAGTCCTTTTGCTTACACATGCCACCGCAGCAACTCGTGCTCTTGCAATCACACTTGACTCGCTTGTTGCATGCTTTTGAGGCCATGGGTAGGAAGTTGGCGTTGTCCATAGAGGAAGCCAAGCTTGGCTGTTGGTGTCCAATATCCATCCCCATCACTCAGAAGTGGGCGTTCATTGCTGGGCCTAATCACTTGTGGTCCAGATTCCTGCCTGATCGGCAACATGCTTTGAGTGCTGCAACAAAGCGACTTGGGTTGGAGGAATGTTTTCCATCGATTTGTTCTTCAGGCAGAACATCTTTCTCTGCTTCATGAACATCGTCCAGGTGACTAGTCTTGTCATTCATAGAGGACAACTGCATTGTGTTCCAAGAGTTTTTAATGGCTAGCGTCAACTTGAAGCTGAGTGTGTGGATTCAGGGCCATGATGATGAAAGATTTAGTGACGTCACGGTCGGACTTCCATACCTGCCATGCCATCTTCTCCCCCTTCCTGAAAAAAATTGACCCAGGATTGCAGCCTGTGAAACTGTGGTAGATAGGCGGCAAGGCAAGAGATTTGACTTCTACAAGAGCTTGGCAGATCGCATTGATATGGTAATAAGTGAAATTCCTCCCTGTTCCAAAAGTTACCCATACATGTGCAGCTGGACACATGGTGATCAGGTGGAAGAATTTGCCAGTCAAGATGACGACAACATCGGTATACCCAGTACGCACCAAGCATGTCGTATCACCATTCATTAATGCATTTTTCAGATGAATTGGTATTCTGGTGTCTGCTTCCTCATATTTGCATGCATTGATTAGTTCCTTTACGAACTGAACTTTGACCGAGTGTTGTGACGACTGCTTTGTTTGGGGGCAAGTTCATGCTTGCAATATTGTTGGAGATTAATGCAAAGAGTTCCTGCTTGTTCGTTGGGTCACACAAAGTCTTGCCAGTTTCCAGGGACCTTGGTCTTACCAGCCACCTTCCTGCAAATGCCTTTACCTCTTGCTTTCCTTTTGGACTATTTGATTCTGCGAGTGAGGAAAGTGTTCCTGACAACGTCAACCTCTTTTTAAATTCTCCAATTGCTTCACAACGTAGGGAAGAAATACATCAGTAACATATTCATCTAATGTTGTGATGTTACAAGTGGGTGGGAGATGCACCATCTTGGATATTGATATCAAAGGAAGTTGGAGGTTCCATTTGAGTGTCCTGTTCCAGACAGGTAAGATCAGACTTTTCCTTCGGCATAGCTTTCCCCTGTCTGATGTGGGGTGTTGATGATTCTCATGTTTGAAAAATGTGTCCATGTTTCCTTCTCTGTGCCGCATCACAATGTATAAATGAGAAAAGAGGGCCACATCAGTCTTTAGCATTGAGATCTGCTCTGCCTGCCTGGTCTTGACCTTGGGTGTTGGACACCTGAAGAGTCGTAGTGAGTTATTGTTGTATATATTAGGCAGCCTTATGATGGTGCTTTAAAATAAATAAATAAACCAATGTCACCGGCAGGGTGACCCGTATCTTGCCAAAAGGTGACCACGTGTGACTTCTTTAAGGTCACACTGAGATGAACGGAGCTGCTATCCACCAGGAGCGACTCCTTGAGGAATA